>NC_135809.1:129491494-129801039 GCF_964213995.1 Mustelus asterias
GGCGAGGTTCCAGTTAGTTCCCACCACCTGCGTACAATTAAACACAATCAATACACAATTAACGCGAGGCAATTCATGACGCATGTCCCCGAAGAGGGAGCATGCGGTGTCCAAGGGCACCATTGAGGCATTTCTGTGCTCATTGGGCACCGCGGGGACTGGGCTCTATTATTGAACCCTTTAATCACATTTTGATTTAATGTTTTAAGTTTCCTTTCTGTTTTTTTTTAGTTTCAGGCAATTTCTTTCTTTTTGGGGGGGAGCTGCCCTTCTCGCTTTGCCCCTGAGTTTGTTTAATTTAGTTTATTTGCTCGGCATCAAAATGAAATGCCAACATATAGACCTTTCCCTGCACTCTTCAGCTTGGAAATCTTTGCACTCTAACTTGTGATCAGTATGAGCTAATAAAAAAGGCGATAAAGGGAATGGGTCATCCGGAACCTTCGGTAGACTTAAAACGAACAATCGATTTTCTTAATCAATGAGATTTAAGGATTGAGAAAGAAACAGAGGAACGGCTGAGAAGGAGGTGAATTAGAGACAGATCAAGGATAGATAAAGAATCATAGAATAGCATCATAGAATCCCTACAGTGCAGAAGGAGGCTGTTCGGCCCATCGAGTCTGCACCAACTGCAATCCCACCCAGGCCCCCTTCCCGTAACCCCACATATTTACCCTGCTAATCCCCTGACACTAAGGAGCAATTCAGCAGGGCCAATCAACCCAACACCGCACATCTTTAGACCGTGGGAGGAAACCGGAGTACCCGGAGGAAACCCACGCAGACACGGGCAGAATGTACAAACTCCACACAGACAGTGACCCAAGGCCGGAATTGAACCCAGGTCCCTGGCGCTGTGAGGCAGCAGTGCTAATCACTGTGCCACCGTGCCAACCCATAAAGAAATAAAGAGAGGGATGAAAGATTGGGATAAAAGAGATAAAAGTGATGGGAATGAAACGTAAGAAAACCAAGTAACATTTAAAATATCTGTTAGAATTCCCATGCCGGAGCCATAAACTCTGTTTGCTGAATCACCCCCAAATGAGGAAATTACCAACAAGATTCCATTTTTGTACTTTAACATGAATCTCAGCCAACATTAAGTGCACATGAATAATCAGGTAAATGATACTTCAAATAAACTTAAATAGTCGATACAAGGCCAAGGAAATTTGGCATGTCCGCTACGACTCTTGCCAACCTTTACAGATGCATCCTTTCTGGATGTATCACAGCTTGGTATGGCTGCTGCTCTGTCCAAGACCGCGAGGAACTACAAAGGGTCATGAATGTAACCCAGTCCATCACGCAAACCAGCCTCCCATCCATCGACTCTGTCTACACTTCCCACTGCCTCGGAAAAGCAGCCAGCACATGCAGAGACACTACGCATCCGGACATTCTCTCTTCCACCTTCTTCCGTCAGGAAAAAGATACAAAAGTCTGAGGTCAAGTACCAACCGACACAAGAACAGCTTCTTCCCTGCTGCTGTCAGACTTCTGAATGAACCTACCATATATAAAGCTGATCTTTCTCTGCACCCTAGCTATGATTGTCACACTACGTTCTGCACCCTCTCCTTTCCTTCTCACCTATGTACTCTATGAACGGTATGTTTTGTCTGCAAGAAACAGTACTTTTCACTATATCCCAAAACATGTGACAATAATAAATCAAATCAAAAGATATGTCTTGCACAACCACAAGTCATCACATCACACTCCACACCAAACGGGACATTGCGTACAATCTCACAGTCTTTCAAACTTGGCTTCTGATACATAGGATCTCTCACTTTCCCACTGAATCGATTTGACCCTTGTGTTGTGTTTGCCACCAGCTGTATTCCATCTGAGTTCCCCCATTATGGTTAACACTGCCAAGGCACATATCTCTCTCTCTCTCTCTTGTCATATCCACACTGATGATATAGCTTTCCAGAATTTCTTATCAATCGAATAACCAAAAATACCCAGATCATTTTTAAAGTAAAGTTAAAGTTTATTTATTAGTCAGATGTAAGGCTTACATTAACACGGTAATGAAGTTACTGTGAAATTCCCCTAGCCGCCACACTCCAGGGCCTGTTCGGGTCAATGCACCTAACCGGCACGTCTTTCAGACTGTGGGAGGAAACAGGAGCACCCGGAGGAAACCCACGCAGACATGGGGAGAATGTGCAGACTACACACAGACAGTGACCCAAGCGGGGAATTGAACCTAGGTCCCTGGCGCTGTGAGTCAGCAGTGCTAACCACTGTGCCACCGTGCCGCCCAATCCTCTCTAATCTCCTATTACCAATTCTCAGCTCTCTGGCATACCTCAGCTACATGCATTACGTTTTAGGATTCAGGCCCTTTCAGCTTACTCATGCATCATTGTCCAAAGAGGTTTTGGAATTCTATATTTTCTCCTTATGGCCAAACTGGCTTCACCTCACAAGGATTCTGTGTTCCTCTTTCTGACACCATCTACTTTCTCTTTGTGTCTGCGTCTGTGTGCTAGTTACCTTCCTCCTCCAGTTCACCCGTTTGTAGTTCTCCTTTGTGTCTGTCTACAAGGCATCGATCTCAACATCTGTCATGTTGGCACTGCTTCCAGGTCAAAAGTCAAATGAACCAGTACTTCGTATTGTCCTAGAAAAATACAATTGAGGCAAACTCTTAAAAGTCCTTTAAGTACTCTTAAAAACAGCTACAAATTCCACTGACATTTCAAAGAACAAAGAACAGTACAGCACAGGAACAGGCCCTTCGGCCCACCAAGCCTGCGCCAATCATGTTGTCCTATCCAGACCAGCCACCTGTATCCCTCTATTCCCCACCTGTCCATGTCCCTATCCAGATAAGTCTTAAATGTCGCTACCATGTCTGCCTCAACCACCTCACTTGGCAGTACATACCAGGCTGCCACCACCCTCTGTGTAAAACATTTCCCCCGCACATCTCCACTGAACCTTTCCCCCCCACCTTGAACTTGTGCCCCCTTGTAATTGTCATTTCTGCCCTGGGAAAAAGCTTCCAACTGTTCACCTTATTTATGCCCTTCATAATTTTATAAACTTCTCTCAGTTCGCCCTTCGTTTTTCCAGGCAGAACAATCCCAGTTTATTCAATCTCTTCTCATAGCTCAGACCCTCCATACCAGGCAACATCCTGGTAAACCTTTTCTGTACTCCCTCCAAAGCCTCCACGTCCTTCTGGTGGTGTGGTGACCAAAATTGGACACAGTATTCCAAATGTGGCCTAACCATCGTTTTATATAGCTGTAACATAATTTGCCAACTTTTATACTCGATGCCCATCCAATGAAGGCAAGCATGCCATATGCTTTCTTCACCTTTTCCACCTGTGCTGCTACTTTTAAGGATCTGTGGACCTGTAGGCCCAGATCTCTCTGTGTGTCCATGCTCCTGAGGGTTCTGCCATTTATTTTATAGCTCCCACCTGAATTGGATCCACCAAAATGCATCACCTCGCATTTGTCTGGATTAAATTCCATCTGCCATTTCGCTGCTCAATTTTCCAGCCTATCTATATCCTGCTGTATTCCCTGACAATCTTCATCATTATCCGCAACTCCAGCAATCTTAGTATCATCCACAAACTTGCTAATCAGACCAACTACGTTTTCTTCCAAGTCATTTATATATATTACAAACAGCAGAGGTCTCAGCACTGATCCCTGCGGAACACCACTAGTTACAGGCCTCCATTCAGAAAAACACCCTTCCACCGCTACCCTCTGTCTTCTCTGGCCAAGCCAGTTCTGAACCTATCTAGCTAATTCGCCCCTGATCCCATGTGATTTAACCTTTTGCACCAGCTTGCCATGATGGACCATGTCAAATGCTTTACTAAAGTCCATGTAGACAAAATCCATGGCCCTTCCCTCGTCAATCATTTTTGTCACCTCCTCAAAAAATTCAAATCAAATTAGTTAAACATGACCTCCCTTGTATAAAGCCATGCTGTCTCTCGCTAATAAGACCATTCAGTTCCAAATGTGAACAGATCCTATCTCTAAGAATCTTCTCCAACAATTTCGCTATCACTAACGTCATGTTCACTGGCATATAATTACCCAGGTTATCCTTGCTACACCTCTTAAATAATGGGACAATGTTGGCTATCCTCCAATCCCCTGGGATCTCACCTGGAAGGAAACAAAGATTTCTGTTAGAGGCCCAGCAATTTCCTCTGTCTCCCTCAGTAATTTGGGATAGATGCCATCTGGCCCTGGGTATTTGTCGACCTTAATGCTTTTTAATACACCGAACACTTCCTCCCTCATAATGATGACTTGCTCTAAAGGGTTAAGAGACCATCAATCAAGGTGTCCGTCTCCTTTGTGAATACTGATGCAAAGTACTCATTAAAGATCTCATCCACTTCCTTTGGTCTATGCATAATTTTCCTCCTTTGTCCTTGAATGGACCAACTCTTTCTCTAGCTATCCTCTTGTTCCTAATATATGTATAAAATGTCATGGGATTCTCCTTAATTCTGCTGCCAAGGACATTTTGTGACCCTTTTTTGCTCTCCTAACTCCCTGGAGTTCTTTTCTACTTTCCTTGTATTCTTCAAATGCTTCATCTGTTTTTAGCTGCCTGGACCTTATGTATGCATCCTTTTTCTTTTAGACTAGACTCGCAATTTCCCTGGTCATCCACGCTTCCTGAATCCTGCCTTTCCTGTCCTTCCTTTTCATAGGCTCAAGCCTGTCCTGCACTCCGATCAACTGCTCCTTAAAAGACTCCCACATGCTAAATGTGGATCTATCTTCAAACAGCTCTCCCAAACAACAGCCTCCAAATCCAGCCTAATCCAGTTGTAGTTAGCCTTCCCCCAATTTAGCACCTTAACCCTGGGACAACACTTGTCCTTTTCCATGAGCTTCCGAAAACTTACGGAATTGTGGTCTCTGTTCGCCACATGTTCCTCCACTGCAACTTTGATGACCTGGCCAGGCTCATTCCCTAGTATCAGGTCCAGTATAGCCCCCTCTCTAGTTGGATTACCTACATATTGTGCCAAAAAATCTTCCTGAACACATTAACAAATTCCTCACCATCCCTAGATACCTAGCCCTAAGGGATTTCCAGTCAATATAAGGAAAATTAAAGTCTCCCACTACAACAACTCTATTATTGGTACATCTATCCAGAATCTGCTTACATATCCATGCTTCAATTTCTCGTGGGCTGTTGGGAGGCCTGTAGTACGGCGCCATCATAGTGACTGCCCCCTTCCTGGTTCTGAGCTCTACCCACAGTGTCTCGTTACACGATTCTTCCAAGGTGTCCTCCCTCTGTACAGCTGTAATATGTTCCCTAACAAGTATTGCAACTCCCCCACCTCTTTTGCCTTCCTCTCTGTCTCACCTAAAACACTTATATCCCAGAATATTTAGCCACCAGTCCTGTCCCTCTTTTAACCACACCCAAGTTCTGCGCCTGAACCAAGGTTCTAAGTTCATCTGCCTCACCTGCATTGTCTATTTTCCCATCTGCGCCCCAGGTCCTTTGATCCCTTGAGAGATCAAAACTTTGCCTACCTCAACCTGAAATATATTCAATGACGGAGGACCAAAAAGAATTCGAAGGATTCACAACCCTCCGAGTGAAGAAGTGTCACTTTACCTCAGTCCTAAATGATTGACCTCTAACCCTGAAACCCTGAGCCCATATTCCATATTCCGCAGCGAGGGGAAACAAGCACCTCCAGGCCCACTGAATTCAGCCTCCCCCAGTCTCCTCTTTCTCTTAGCTAGCCTGCCCTTGGTCCCATGCTCATCCCCAGTCGTTACACTTGCTGACCCACTCTTCTGATTCCCACGCCCCCGCCACACTTGTTTAAACCCACCCGAATCACACTAGCAAACCTCCCAGCCAGGATATTGGTGCCTCTCCAGTTCAAGTGTAACCAGTCCTTCTTGTACAGGCCCCACCTTCCCTGGAAGACATCTCAATGATCCACAAATCTGAAGCCCTCCCTCCTGTGCCAGTTTTTTAGCCACGTGTCAGCTGCACTATCTCCCTGTTCCTAGCCTCACTAGCATGTGGCACAGGGAGTGATCCTGTGATTACTACCCTAGAGGTCCTGCTTTTTAATCTTCTACCGAACTCCCTAAGTTGACTTTGCAGGACCTTGCCCCTTGACACCAGTTCCTTGACTACCCACAGTACAGTCAAGGTAACTGAGTTGACTTCTTCGAGATGTGTTTTCTTCACTATGATGCTTCTAAATCAAAGTTCATCACAAATCTCGAAGAATAATTTGCTACCTGAAGGATTGAGAGTTCCAGTTTAAACTGTCCAGTTTCTGGGTCAGAAGGACTGATAAGCATTGTGTCAGAGACCATCACATTGTAATTATAAGCTATAACTTACTGTGGCAAGTTTAATAATCAATTAATGTTCCAATCCAGCTTTAAAATTAACGAGGAAACAAAAGGCGAGATTTTATTTACCCTCAAGAATGTTGGATTGAGTTACATTTGGTCTGTAATTTCTGGAGTTTAGAAAAATGAGAGGTGACCTTATTTGAAATGTTCAAGGCTCTGAAGGGACCTGACAGTAAGTGTTAGCTTCCCCTAGCTGCGGAATATGGAATATGGGATCAGGGTCTCAGTATAAGAGGCCAATCATTTAGGACTGAGTTAAAGTGCCACTTCTTCACTCAGAGGGTTGTGAATCCTTGGAGTTCTTGTTGGTGCGCCATCATTGAATATATTTCAGGCTGAGATAGGCAAAGTTTTGATCTCTCAAGGGATCAAAGGATCTGGGGCGCAGATGGGAACGTGGAGTCTTAAAATCATAGGCTGGCTACAGCACAGGTGAGACCATTTGGCCCATTTTGTGAGTGCCAGCTCTTATTCACCTCATGCGGAGTAATCTAGAGATGAGATAGAAGATCAGCCATGTTTCTTTACCTGGCTGAGCAGGCTTGGGGTCCTATTACTGATGTCCTGATTCATATCAGGAGATTAGCAACTCGTGATGTATCTCTCAATTCCCTGAACTTGCTGTTAGAGTTGTGCAGTAATAGTGGCATGTACTGTCGACATGCTATGTTATTCTTCCCAAAGATTCCTGTTCATCAGGGCCCAATGAAAGGTAGGTTTGTGGCATAGCTGGACCCTGTCTACTTTCTACCCCCCCCCAAATCTTCCCCCCCTTCCCCCACCCCCACCATCCAACCACGTATTAATGACACCAGCTCATTGGAGGGGAGGTGACGGCCTAGTGGTACGGTCGCTAGATTATTAATCCAGAAACTCAGCTGATGTTCTGGGGACTTGGTTCGAATCCTGACTTGGCAGATGGTGGAATTTGAATTCAATAAAAAATCTCTGGAATTGAGAATCTACTGATTACCATGTAACCATTACCGTTTGTCGGAAAAACCCGTCGGGTTCACGAATGTCCTTTAGGAAAGGAAATCTGCCATCCTTACCTGGTCTGGCCTACATGTGACTCCAGAACTACAGCCATGTGGTTGACTCTCAACTGCCCTGTGAATTGGCCTAGCAAGACATTGAAGGGCAACTAGGGATGGCCAGCCAGCGATGCCCATGTCCCACGAATGAATAAAGAAAAGGTATCCTTGCAGCAGGCTGGGTGGCGAGGGCTCCAGACCATATTGGTAGAACCGCATGAATGAAAGACCACAGCTGCGGAAGGGTGTCCATTCGGTCCCAACTGCCTTACCAGCTTCAGGTGTCTTCAAAGTGGCCCTTGTCAATTGGTCAGCGGGGGTGCCTCCATGTTGAGGCACCGTGCCCGTCCTGGACTTGCCTCAGCTGTGCCCATCTCTCCCAGCGGGGCGGCAAGCACGGAGGTGGGCAATCAAGAAAGCATCACTCGGAAGTCACTGTGCTGTTCCCAGGACCCCCGATTGGTCCTGAGATTAGAGAAACAGAATCTTGTGGGAAAATGACACATACATGACAGACGGCCTCGCTCATCCGAAACTATAAGATCCCACCCGAGGTCAACGGACCTTCCCATTCTCAGCATCTCACCCGCTCCGATTCCCGTGGCGGGCGGGGCAGTGAAATTCCGGCCAAAATCTAATTTTGTGTCATTCAACTGTGTTGAGGCCACAGCTGGAGTACTGAATCTCATTCTGGTCACCACATTACAGGAAGGATGTGATTGCACTGGAAGGGGTGCAGAGGAGATTCACCAGGATGTTGCCTGGGATGGAACATTTAAGTTATGAAGAGAGGTTGCTTAGGGCTTGGGTTGTTTTCATTGGAGCAGAGAAGACTGAGGGGTGACCTGATCAAGATTATGAGAGACATGGACAGAGTGGATAAGGAGCAGCTGGTCTCCTTAGTTGAAGGCTCTAGAACCAGAGGGCACAACCTCAGGCTAAAGAGACGATCCTTTAAAACAGAGATGAGGAGGAATTTCTTCAGCCAGAGAGTGGTGAATCTGTGGAACTCTTTGCCGCAGAAAGCTGTGGAGGCCGGGTCATTGAGTGTCTTTAAGACATAGAAACATAGAAACAGAGAAACCCTACAGTACAGAAAGAGGCCATTCGGCCCATCGAGTCTGCACTGACCACAAACCCACCCAGGCCCTACCCCCATATCCCTACATATTTACCCACTAATCCCTCTAACCTACGCATCTCAGGACACTAAGGGCAATTTTAAGCATGGCCAATCAACCTAACCCACACATCTTTGGACAGAGATAGATAGGTTCTTGATTAATAAGGGGATCAGGGGTTATGGGGAAAAGGCAGGAGAATGGGGATGAGAAAAAAGAAATCAGCCATGATTGAATGGCGGAGCAGAATCGATGGGCCGAGTGGCCTAATTCTGCTCCTATGTCTTATGGGGCAGTCATGAGGGGACATAAGTTCAAGGTGAGGGGCAGAAGGTTTAGAGGGGATGTGAGGAAAAACCGTTTTACCCAGAGGGTGGTGACGGTCTGGAATGCGCTGCCTGGGAGGGTGGTAGAGGCGGGATGCCTCACATTCTTTAAAAAGTACCTGGATGAACACTTGGCACATCATAACATTCAAGGCTATGGGCCAAGTGCTGGTAAGTGGGATTAGGTGGGAGTTCAGGTGTTTCTCACGTGTCAGTGCAGACTCGATGGGCTGAAGGGCCTCTTCTGCACTGTATGATTCGATGAACTTCAGCCAATTGTATCAGAGTAATGGCGAAGAGCTGCCCCGAGCGTTCACCAGCCCCTCGTTCCTGACTCTGGTTGACCTGTCAAGCATCTCCAACATTTGCTGCTTTTATTTCATTATTGGAAATGGTTTCTGATGTGTTAGAATATCATCTTGTTCCAACCCTCCAAAAAAGAGACTGAGGGAGGTGGTATTGACAGTGAAACTGCGATGGTATGAATATTCTTTTCCTCAGAGTGTGGGAGGTGTGTCATTTATGTGAGGTAAGTGGGGCAGTGCAAACCCAGGAGCAGGACGGGAATGTGTCTATTTACCCAAACTCTGACAAACTTACGATGACCTCACTCAGACTAACTTGAAGGATTCAAAGTCTGAAGTTCACTCATTCTTCAAATCATACGAACAAAATAAGATACCAAGCTTCAAGAATCATACACTCCAGCCACGATTCTTTGAATATTTTTATAACAATGTTCTAACATTCAGATTAATATAGTTGGAATCGTATTTCAAATGTAACGCTGAGGGCGAAATTTCAACCCCCAAGGCCCTTTCTGCTCTGTCGGGTTTCTCTGATTCTAAGGCTGGGTGGGTCGGGGTAGAATGCTTAAAATCTCCTACCCACTCCACCTGACTCAATTCCCTTTTAAAGTTTATTTTATTAGTGTCAGAAGTATTCTTCCATTAACACTGCACTGTGAAAATCCCCTCGTCGTCACACTCCGGCGCCTTTTCGGGTACACTGAGGGAGAATTTAGCATGGCCAATGCACCGAACCAGCACGTCTTTTGGACTGTGGGAGGAAACCGGAGCACCCGGAGGAAACCCACGCAGACACGGGGAGAGCGTGCAAACTCCACACAGACAGTGACCCAAGCCAGGAATCGAACACTGGTCCCTGGCGCTTTGAGGCAGAAGTGCTAAGCACTGGAGATGAGTGGGAGGTAGTGGGGAGGGGGGGGGAGGGGAGATTGCCCAGCTCACTCCAAGGGTACAAGTCATGAAAACCTTTCAAGGGAGCACTACTCCCCTCCTCCACATATCCCACCCCGCATATTGCTCATCAGGCTTGATATTTGGTGCATTAGTCAGTTGTTCTGTGTTTGGTTATGTGTGTGGTTTAGCTGTTCTCCATTCTCCGTGTGATTAGTTGAGTCTGAATGTGATAAACTACAAAAGAAAAGCCTCAAAAGCAAGCAACTGCAAGCATGAGCGAGCAGACATTTTTAAAGATTGTGAATAAGCCTCCTCCTACACAACTGGAAACTGATGTTTCATCTTTTGCCTGTCTCCGTTGTATAAAACTCAACACTTTTGATGCAAACCTCTCCAGCTACTGGTTAATTCCCACTAATTGGTCACTCAAGGACTTCAGCTGGTTCACTGATGTTGTCCGTGCCTCTGGTAAAATAGCAATTTCAGGCAGTGAGTTCCAGATTCCCACCACCCTTTGGGTGAAAAGATTTTTCCTCAAATCCTCTCTAAATCTCCTGCACTATACCTTGAATCCCAATCCCACTATACCAATAACCCCCTGGTTATTGACCCCTTTAAACATAGAAACCCTACAGTGCAGAAGGAGGCCATTCGGCCCATCGAGTCTGCACCGACCACAATCCCACCCAGGCCCAACCCCCACATATTTTACCCGCTAATCCCTCTAACCTACACATCCCAGGACTCGAAGGGACAATTTTTAACCTGGCCAATCAACCTAACCCGCACATCTTTGGACTATGGGAGGAAACCGGAGCACCCAGAGGGAACCCACGCAGTGACCCGAGCCGGGAATCGAACCCGGGACCCTAGATCTGTGAAGCAGCAGTGCTAACCACTGTGCTACCGTGCCGCCCCGGGGGAAAATCTTCCTCTTATCTACCCTATCTATGTCCCTCATAATTTCGTACACCTCCAATCAGGTCCTTCCTCAGCCTTCTCTGCTCCAAGGAGAACAACCCCAGCTCAACCAGCCTCTCTTCATAGCTGAAACGCTCCATCCCAGGCAACATCCTGGTGAATCTCCTCTGCACACTCTCAGTGCAGTCACATCCTTCCTATAGTAATGTGACCAGAAATAAACCCGCAGTAAAAAGCCAGCATGACTAACGGTGACCATAAAACTGCTGAATTGATGTAAAAGCCCATCTGGTTCACTCACGTCCTTGAAGGAGGCAAGCCTGTTGCCCTCAGTGAATCTGTCCTGCACGTGATGTCAGACCCTTAGCAATGCGGCTCACACGTAAGGGCACCCTGAAATTACTTAGCAAGCCATTCAGATCTTCCAAGAAGGCAGCTGGCCATCATCTTATCAACACTCAGATCCTGTGAATGAATTTATTTAAAGAAACTAGGTTGGTAGCCAAAGGACAGAGACGCAAGATAATTAGCAAAGGTGAGATGAGAACTCAGTAAGTTATGTTCAGGAGCACAGTGCCTGAAAGGATGGTTGTCGCGGATGTAATAATAACTTCCAGAAGGGAATTGGATCCATCATAGAATCGCTACAGTGCAGCAGGAGGCCATTCGGCCCATCAAGCCTGCACCATCAACAAAGCCACCCAGGCCCTGATCAACCACTCGGGAGTATCCTCAAGAACTCACTCCACTGACAGGCTGTCTTACTCGCTGCACACTCCAAATGATAACTGCCTTCCCAAGGCAGTTCCCAGGCAGATCACCCCACACCGAAAGAACAACGAAGAACAAAAAACAGTACAGCACAGGAACAGGCCCTTCGGCCCACCAAGTCTGCGCCAATCACGTTGTCCTACCTGGACCAACCAACCACCCGTATCCCTCTATTCCCCACCTGTTCATGTGCCCGTCCAGATAAGTCTCAAATGTCACTAGCCTGTCTGCCTCACATGGCAGTGTATTCCAGACTCCCACTGCTCTCTGTGTAAAAAACACCCCGCACACATCTCCACTGAACCTTTCCCCCCTTACCTTGAACTTGTGCCCCCTTGTAATTGTCATTTCTGCCCTGGGAAAAAGCTTTAAACTGTTCACCTTATCTTTCTATCAGGTCGCCACTCAGCCTCCATCTTTGCAGGGAGAACAATCCCAGTTTATCCAATCTCTCCTTGGAGCTAATACCCTCCATACCAGGCAACATCCTGGTAAACATTTTCTGTACTCTGATGATCATCTGACCTGTTCCCTGAAGGGGGCGACACCCGACATGCATTACAGCCCTATCCCCATAACCCTACATATTTACGCTATTAATTCCCCCAACATTAAGGGGCAATTTAGCATGGCCAATCCACCTAAATTCACACCTTTGGGCTGTGGGAGGAAACCGGAGCCCCTGGAGGAAACCCGCGCAGACCACGGGGAGAATGTGCAAACTCCACACAGACAGTGACCCAAGCCGGGGATCAAACCTGGATCCCTGGTGCTGTGAGGCAGCAGTGCTAACCATTGTGGCACCGTGCCTCCCCTCCTGGAAGAGCAACATTTGTCAAGGTTATGGGGAGAGGGTGGGATTTACTGGATGACTCATCCTTAGAGCAGGCAAAGCCACAATAGGTCAAATGGTCTCCTCCAGTGTTACATTATTCTGTTGTTATGGTTCAGGTCAGGAACTCCAAAGTGTTGTGTGGAGCTCGCCTGGATCATAAGTTTTGCATCTTGAACTTGGCTAGGATAAGCATGATAGGTTTCACTTCAGGTATGATTGAAATGACCCACTAGGGAGCTTTTATCAAACAAAAGTTATTTAAGAATATAGTTAACACGTATAGTCAGAATATTCGCAGTAATCTCTATCAATTACAAAAAACACCAAAACAACCAAGATAATGTATAACCCTGAATGAATAAAGGAGCTGTCCTAATCAAACCAATCCCATAAACAAGACTCTTCAATCAGGTTTAATACAGCATCAACTCATGCTCACGTGATACTGGAATTGAGCACTTTGGATGATGTTTGCAGTTCTCTGGATAGACTCAGAACAGTTTGAAGTCAGAACAGCTCCCCAGAACACCAGGGATTCTAGGCAAGCCGCCAACAGCAGGTTCCCACCTTCAGATGGGGAAGACCTTGCTTTCAGCTAAGCAGCAGAATTTCCAAAACCAGGGAGAGAGAAAGAGAGACATTTCTTTCCAGCTTGATGCCCCTTCTAAAACTAAACTAAACAGCAGCTCAAACTGAAAATGAAAGAGTTCCTGTCAGCTGACCTGCCAACCAGTTTGTCTCTGAACAATGCAGAGTCATAAACATCCCAGTAAAAATAAACAACCCCCTGTTAAGCAGCAATAAAAAGACTCCTCCAGATAAACCGGTGCCATAATGAAGAAACAACTGAAGCCAAAAAGCCAAAAGGCAGAAAACCTGATCGAGAAAAACAAACATCTCTTAAAGGTACATTCGCATCACACTGAACCTTACAGGTAATGATTTAATATTCCCCAGCACGTAGATTTCAGTTTGCATATTTAACAAGTACACGAATGCAATATTTTTTCTCAACTGGTGCCATTTCGGAACTGTCTCCTCTAATTTTATTGCATATTTGTGAAGGAAGTTAATTATCTCTCCATATCATTACAATGGAAGGTGGTATGTTCTCAATTATACTTTTCTTCCATCAAATAATTTATCATTGAACATGAACCAATGTTCCGGAAAAATAGATTTCAACTTCAGAAAACAGAAAACTATTGGATCATTTCAAATGTGTGCATGTTCAGGAGTGAGTGCAAAGAACATAACACAGAAAATAGGTGCAAGAGTAGGCCATTCGGCCCTTCAAGCCTGCACCATCATTCAATATGATCGTGGCTGATCATGCACTTTCAGTATCCCACTCACACTTTCTCTCCATACCCCTTGATCCCTTTAGCCACAAGGGCCACGTCCAGCTCCCTCTTGAACATGTCTAATGAACTGGCCCCAACAGCTTTCTGTGGTAGAGAATTCCACAGGTTCACAACTCTGAGTGAAGATGTTCTTCCACATTTCAGTCCTGAATGGCTGAGCCCTTATTCTTAGACTGTGACCCCTAGTTCTGAACTTCCCCAACATTGGGAACATTCTTCCCACATCTCGCCTGTCCAGTCGCATCAGGATTTTATATATTTCTATGTGATCCCCTCTCATTCTTCTAAATTCCAGTGAGTAATTATCTCTCTTGTTAAACACTTAGCAGAGCGTTTGTGTGTTCCCTTAGTGTTTCCCTGAAGTTTGAGCTAACAGTCTTATTTTGCTCATGTGCACAGAAAGGAATAATCAATTGCCACAAATAAATTCTCAAGCTGCTTTCGACCTTCATGATAAGTCTTCTTATTCAGAGTCTGCTCTGATCCGAGGCATTTAATCCACTCTGCTCAGTCCTGGCTTTAGGGTTGATGCTGCCATGCCAGACATTGGCAAGAGTTCTGCCCTATACTGTCCCAGGCTCCAGCTCTGACACCTTCCCTCCAACTGAGACCAGCTCCAGATCTGCTCCACCCCTCCCAGCTTTAACTCAAGTTTGATTTCCTCTGTGATAACCCCCAGGACTTGCATGGGGAATCACTGATTGACCTCCTTGTTGGACTGGTTGAATACGAGCTCCCTGGGGATTGGTAATTAACTAACCAGGTGGAGCTCGTATACCGAGTCCTTTATAAAGCAGGCTCCTGAATGTGTCCATTGTTGTATTGACCCGGTTGGGACCTGTTTCTGTTCACCACAGGTTTGTGGTTTTTCTTTTCTCTACTTTAGTTTGTGTCATAAAGCACTGTTCCTTTACAGCTGACTCCTGGAGTTATTATACCTCCCTATTTTAAAGACTATTCACCGTGCTCCAGCTACACTCATAGAATCTACAGTTCAGAAGGAGGTCATTTAGCCCACTGAGTCTGCACTGACCACAACCCCACCCAGGCCCTATCCCCATTACCCCATGCTAATCCCCCTGACACTAAGGGACAATTTAGCATTTGTAATCCACCTAACCTGCACATCTTTGGACTGTGGGAGGAAACCAGAGCACCCGGAGGAAACTCATGCAGACACGGGGAGAACGTGCAGACTCCACACAGACAGTTACCCAAGGCGGGAATCGAACCCAGGTCCCTGGCGCTGTGAGGCAGCAGTGCTAACCACTGTGCCACCATGCTGCCCCAGAGTCACATGTAGGCCAGACCAGGTAAGGACAGCAGATTTCCTTCCCAAAAGGGCATGAGTGAATCAGATAGGTTTTTCCAACAATCGGCACTGGTTTCACGATCATCAGTAGACTTTTTTTTAAATTCCAGATTTTTATTGAATTCAAATTTCAAGATCTGCCGTGGTGGGATTTGAATCTGGGTCCCTGGAACATTACCCTGGGCCTTTGGGTTACTAGTCCAGTGAAAATCCCACTACGCCACTGCCTTCCCACTCATTCTCTCCATTCTCAGCTTGGTTATGGAACTGATCCCCTTGCCCGCTGCTTAGATTGATTCCATTCCTTTCCAACCGTTTTTGGCTGTGCCAAGTGTCTGCTCCATCTTGGACAGCTCCATCTTGGACAGCTCCATGTCCACTTTCACCGCTGTACTCAAACCCCAAAGCTGATTCTCCACCTCTCTGGCACAGCAGAGGGATGGCGCAGGCTTGGGGTTAAATGCAGCATCTATCTAACGCATCTGGCATTCCCTTCCCCTTTATGACTTATCTTGCAAAATAATTATCTGTTCCTTATCACGCTGTCTATTTTTAACATAGCTATGACAATCTTGCCGAATCCCTCTTGTTGCTATTGGCGATTAGACTCCTGATTGCTTTCCTGTCTCTCATTTCTTTTTTGTGATTTGAGCATCACCGACAGGTCCAGCATTTGATGCTCATCCATCCTCGCCTTTATATAGGTGGCCAGCCACTTCTGCGATCCACCGCAGTGCATGTGGTGTAGGCGCATCCATAGTCCTGTTCCGCAGATCCAGGATTTTGACCCGGCAACAGTGAAAGAACAGCGATATATACTCCAAAGAACAAAGAGCAGTACAGCACAGGAACAGGCCCTTTGGCCCACCAAGCCTGCGCCGATCATGGTGTCCTATCTAGACCAGCCTCCTGTATCCCTCTGTTCCCCGCCTGTTTATGTGCCTATCCAGATAAGTCGTAAATGTCGCTAACGTATCTGCCTCAACCACCTCACTTGGCAGCGCATTCCAGGCTCCCTATTCAGGATGGCCAGTGGCTTGGAGGGGAACTTGCACAAATCCCACAAATCTGCTGCCCTTGTCTTTCTAGGCGGTAGAGGTCATGGATTTGATACATGCTGTTTCAGGAGCCTTGTGAGTTACTGCAGTTCAACAGGTAGTTGGTACACACTGCTGCTACCATGTGCCAGTGAGGTGGGGAATAATGGCGTAAGGTGGTGGATGGGGTGATCAAGCAGGCAGCTTTATCCAGGATTCTGTTGAGCCCTCTAGAGTGCTGTTGGAGCTGTACCCGACAGGCAAGGGGAGAGTATTCCATCACACTCCTAACTAGTGCCTTGTAGATGGTGGACAGGCTTTGGGGAGTCAGCAGATGAGTTATTGCCGAATTCCCATCCTCTGAACTTCTGATGTAACCACAGAATTATTATGATTACACTAACTCTTAATTATCCTTGACTTCCATGCTTCCTTGTGATTTCCTAGAGGAAGATGGTAGGACAAGTGTGGAAGAAAAGAAATGGGTATTTGTGAGAGGGATGGATTGTTGACTGAGAGAATGCTTTGTGCTGGAGGCTGGATGATGGTTAGTTGATTCGACATTGTGTGGCAGGTGGCTTCACTGCCTCAGATAAGCTCAAGTGGCCTGGCTGTGTCTGTCCTGGCATTGGGCGGCACGGTGGCACAGTGGTTAGCACTGCTGCTTCACAGCTCCAGGGTCCCGGGTTCGATTCCCGGCTCGGGTCACTGCCTGTGTGGAGTTTGCACATTCTCCTCGTCTCTGCGTGGGTTTCCTCCGGGTGCTCCGGTTTCCTCTCTCAGTCCAAAGATGTGCGGGTTAGGTTGATTGGCCAGGTTAAAAATTGTCCCTTAGAGTCCTGGGATGCGTAGGTTAGAGGGATTAGCGGGTAAAAAATATGTGGGGGTAGGGCCTGGGTGGGATTGTGGTCGGCGCAGACTCGATGGGCCGAATGGCCTCCTTCTGCACTGTAGGGTTTCTATGTTTATGTTTCTATGTAATTCCAGCCTGGGGTCGCTGCCTGTGTGGAGTTTGCACGTTCTCCCCATGTCTGTGTGGGTCACGTGTTAACATGCAGCAAAAACTATTGTTTCTTCACACTATACAGACAAAACATACCGTTCATAGAGAAGGAAACAAGAGAGTGCAGGATGTAGTGTTACAGTCATAGCTAGGGAGTAGAGAAAGATCAACTTAATGCGAGGTAAGTCCATTCAAAAGTCTGACAGCAGCAGGGAAGAAGTCGGTTGGTACGTGACCTCAGACTTTTCTATCTTTTTCCCAACGGAAGAAGGTGGAAGAGAGAATGTCCGGGGTGCGTGGGGTCCTTAATTATGCTGGCTGCTTTGCCGAGACAGCAGGAAGTGTAGACAGAGTCAATGGATGGGAGGCTGGTTTGCGTGATGGATTGGGCTACATTTACGACCTTTTGTAGTTCCTTGCGGTCTTGGGCAGAGCAGGAGCCCATACCAAGCTGTGATACAACCAGAAAGAATGCTTTCTATGGTGCATCTGTAAAAGTTGGTGAGAGTCATAGCTGACATGCCAAATTTCCTTAGTCCTCTGAGAAAGTAGAGGCATTGGTGGATTTTCTTAACTATAGTCTCTGCAGGGGGGACCAGCTTTTAATTATCCTTGACTTCCATGCTTCCTTGTGATTTCCTTGCGGAAGATGGTAGGACAAATGTGGAAGAAAAGAAATGGGTATTTGTGAGAGAGATGGATTGTTGACTGAGGGAATGTTTAGTGCTGGAGGCTGAATGATAGATAATTGATTCGACATTGGTCTGGCAGGTGGCTTCACTGCCTCAGATAAGCTCAAGTGGCCTGGCTGAGTCTGCCCCGGCATTGGGCGGCACGGTGGCACAGTGGGTTAGCACTGCTGCCTCACACCGCCAAGGACCTGGGTTCAATTCCAGCCTGGGGTCGCTGCCTGTGTGGAGTTTGTACGTTCTCCCCATGTCTGTGTGGGTTTCCTCCGGGTGCTCCAGTTTCCTTCCACAGTCCAAAGATGTGCAAAGAGCTAGGTGGATTGGCCATGCTAAACTGACTCTAGTGTCGGGGGGGTTAGCAGGGTAAATGCGTGAAGTTGCGCGAATAGGGCCTGGGTGAGATTATAGTCAGTACAGACTCAATGGGCCGAATGGCGTCCTTCTGTACTGTGGTGATTCTATGATTTTGTTGCTGGCAGATAACTGAGCATCTGGCTCTGCCCTCACTACATCAGGCCTCTGCTCCACCTGTTGCTCCTCCTCTTCCTCTTCCTTCTCTGAAGGTGCAGAGTGGTCATCGCATTGCCCATCTTGTAGTTCCAGTTCTCTCTGTTGCACTGTGTTGTGGGAGGTGGAGCATAACTCTGTCATGGGAGCTTAGATGCTGGTGCGTATCTGTCCAGGCACCTGAATCGCATCTTCAGCATTGCATAACTAAAGAAATTTGGCATGTCAGCTACGATTCTCACCAACTTTTACAGATGCACCAGAGAAAGCATTCTTTCTGGTTGTATCACAGCTTGGTATGGGCTCCTGCTCTGCCCAAGACTGCAAGAAACTACAAAAGGTCGTGAATGTAGCCCAATCCATCACGCAAACTAGTCCCCCATTCATTGACTCTGTCTACACTTCCCGCTGCCTCGGCAAAGCAGCCAGCACAATTAAGGACCCCACGCACCCCGGACATACTCTCTTCCACCTTCTTCCGTCGGAAAAAAGATACAAAAGTCTGAGGTCACGTACCAGCCGACTCAAGAACAGCTTCTTCCCTGCTGCCGTCAGACTTTTGAATGGATTTACCTCGCATTAAGTTGATCTTTCTCTACACCCTCGCTATGACTGTAACACTACATTCTGCAGTCTCTCCTTTCCTTCTCTATGAATGGTATGCTTTGTCTGTATAGCGCGCAAGAAACAATACTTTTCACTGTATTTTAATACGTGTGACAATAATAAATCAAATCAAATCAATGGCTTGTTTACTGATCGTTTCATGTGGCGTCCACGGCCCCTTTCCTGATAGGACTCCTCATTAAAGAGTCATCAACCAGCTCCTTCGAGGGTATCCTTTGTCACCAAAGAGCCACCCATTGATTTGGAGTGTGCGGAGACTTGGCTTGATAAAGGATGAAGGCATCATGGCCGCTCCCTGGGTAGCTTGCGTGGACAGGCATGATAATCTTCCGTCGTGGCAAAACAGATGAAAATGGAGTAGAAATCCTGTTCCCTTGATGAATGCCACTGGGTGTTCTGAAGGTGGATCAGCTGTGTGGAATCTATAACTCCCTGTACCTGTGGGAATTTAGTTGGAGCAACAAATCTGAAGACCCTCCTGCGTTCACTGGCCTCATCAGGAGAAGAATGGACCCAAGTGGTAACTCTGGGAAACACAGCATCCATCACCTGGGAGAGGCAATTGTGGGCAGTAGATTGTGAGATTCTGCTGGTGTCACCTTCTGATCCCTGGAAGGAGCCGGAGGCAAAGCAATTCAGGGCTCATTGACATCTACAGGAAACGTGTGGCCACCCGGTCCACTTGATAGGAGGTCCCCTTCCAAAAGGCTGCAGCTAACCAATGGGAGTGTCTGAGCCTGTAGACTGATTCTCAGTCATATCCGGACAGTTGACCCTCTCCCTGCCTGTGTACAAAATCAAAATGTGGAGATGCCGGCGTTGGACTGGGGTAAACACAGTAAGAAGTTTAACAACACCAGGTTAAAGTCCAACAGGTTTATTTGGTAGCAAAAGCCACACAAGCTTTCGAGGCTCTAAGCCCCTTCTTCAGGTGAGTGGGAATTCTGTTCACAAACAGAACTTATAAAGACACAGACTCAATTTACATGAATAATGGTTGGAATGCGAATACTTACAACTAATCCAGTCTTTAAGAAACAAAACAATGGGAGTGGAGAGAGCATCAAGACAGGCTAAAAAGATGTGTATTGTCTCCAGACAAGACAGCCAGTGAAACTCTGCAGGTCCACGCAACTGTGGGGGTTACAGATAGTGTGACATGAACCCAATATCCCGGTTGAGGCCGTCCTTGTGTGTGCGAGCCAAGTTCCGCACACACAAGGACGGCCTCAACCGGGATATTGGGTTCATGTCACACTATCTGTAACCCCCACAGTTGCGTGGACCTGCAGAGTTTCACTGGCTGTCTTGTCTGGAGACAATACACATCTTTTTAGCCTGTCTTGATGCTCTCTCCACTCCCATTGTTTTGTTTCTTAAAGACTGGATTAGTTGTAAGTATTCGCATTCCAACCATTATTCATGTAAATTGAGTCTGTGTCTTTATAAGTTCTGTTTGTGAACAGAATTCCCACTCACCTGAAGAAGGGGCTTAGAGCCTCGAAAGCTTGTGTGGCTTTTGCTACCAAATAAACCTGTTGGACTTTAACCTGGTGTTGTTAAACTTCTTACTGTACAAGATCAAAATACAGGGAATGCTGGAAAGCTGAAATAGAGGCAGCAGGATGGCACAGTGGTTAGCACTGCTGCCTCACAGCACCAAGGATCCGAGTTCGATTCCAGCCTCAGGTCACTGTCTGTGTGGAGTTTGCACGTTCTCCCCGTATCTGCGTGGGTTTCCTCCGGGTGCTTCGGTTTCCTCCCATAGGCCAAAGGCGTGCAGGTTAGTTGGATTGGCCATGCTAAATTGTCCCTTAGTGTCCAAAGGTGTATAAGTTAGATGGATTGGCTATGCTAAACATGTGGAGTTACGGAGGTAGGGCAGGGGTTGGGCCTGGGTGAGATACTCTTTCAGAGAGTCAGTGTAGACTAAATCGGGATTCTATCATTCTAGGAACTGAAAATGTTGGAAATACTCCTGGCAGCATCTGTGAAGATGTGAACATTTCAGCACTGTGACCGACCTGGAATGTTGACAGGTGCTGCCACACCTTCCTCTGGCTGTATGTCCTGTGCTAGGGTATGGCCTCCTGTGAGCTGGAGTCCTCTATTCATCTTCTTCTCTGTCCTGTGGAGCAACAGTTCGTTGACACTGGGGAGGGGTCTATCCCTCATATTATTCATCCGAGATCCAAAAGCAGCTTCCGAGCTGCTGGGAAGACTGAGGGCTGGAAAGTGTCGGTCAAAAAATAAATCCTCGAAAATATCAGCAATGAATTCCAAAGTCTTGGACATCACCCCAGAAGCAATGAAAGCACACTCTAAGAACAGGTCCTGTGAGGAAAAAGCCCCCTTGCTTGGTCAAAGAAACAGCTGTGCTATTGAAAGGCTGCATCCTGTCTCAGCTTTGTCCATCCCCGCTGCCCTCTCACTTCTGTTAAATCTGCTGAATCCCAGCAAACCTGACAAACCTGGGCACGGGCAGTTAAAGGGGCAATCCACAGTTAAAGGCACATTTATTTGCCTTTGAGCATTCTTTAACAGCAGATCCACCCACACATGGGGATGGAGGTAGATTCCTGCGTAGATTACACAGTGGCACGATGGTTAGCACTGCTGCCTCACAGTGCCAGGGACCCAGATTCAATTCCGGCCTCGGGCCACTGTCTATGTGGGGTCTGCGTGTTTTCCCCGTGTCCGCGTGGGTTTCCTCTGGGTGCTCCTGTTTCCTACCACAGTCCAAAGATATGCAGGTTAGGTGGATTGGCCATGATAAATGGGTGGCACAGTGGTTAGCACTGCTGCCTCACAGTGCCAGGGACCCGGGTTCAATTCCAGCCTCGGGTCACTGTCTATGCGGAGTCGGCACGTTCTCCCCGTGTCTGCGTGGGTTTCCTCCGGGTGCTCTGGTTTCCTCTCACTGTCCAAAAGACGTGCTGGTTAGGTGTACTGGCCATGCTAAATTCTCCCTTAGTGTACCCGAACAGGTGCCGGAGTGTGGCGACGAGGGGATTTTCACAGTAACTTCCTTGCAGTATTAATGCAAGCCTACTTGTGACACTAATAAATGAACTTTAAATTGCCCTTTAGTGTCCAAATATGTGTCTGTTAAGTAGATTAGTGTGGTAAAGACGTGGGGGTATGGGGCCAGGTGAGATGCTCTCCAGGAGAGTCAGTGCAAACTCGATGGGCCGAGTGGCCTCCTTCAGCACTGTTGGGATTCTATGGGAAGCAATGCGACTGCTCAAACATGATGTTCTTTTTTTGATGTAAATGGAATATTATTTACTCAATAGAGTATCTGTAATTGAAATTCCAAATGACACAGTCTGGCATATGGAGGTTAAAGTACCTCGATTCGGATCGTCAAACACATGTCAGAGCTGAAGGTCAATGCGTAAGAACAATTTAAATTCATCTCCTCGCTGCAGGAATGCTGAAATCCATGGACCATATGCTTTGGGACTGCAGTGATGCGCTATGGAAAAAGTTCTGTGCATTCTTACAAACTTTCCAATCACCTAAACATGCGCATGGACATAAATTTGAAACAAATGTCTCTTTGTGTTCATTTCAAGCACTTTTGATTATAATTGAGATGCAAGGGGTTGATTTTAAGTTGGCTGGAGTTGATTATGAGTTGCTTCTGCTTTAGCATCAAAAGAAATGGGGGAGGCGATGGCCTAGTCGTATATTCCCTAGACTATTAATCCAGGAACGCAGCTAATGTTCTGGGGATACAGGTTCGAATCTCATCAAGGCAGGTGGTGGAATTTGAATTCAATAAAAAGTATCTGGAATTAAGAATCTACTGATGACCATGAAACCATTGTCGATTGTCGGGAAAACCCACCTGGTTCACTAATGTCCTTTAGGGAAGGAAATCTGCCATCCTTACCTGGTCTGGCCTACATGTGACTCCAGAGCCACAGCAATGTGGTTGACTCTCAATTGCCCTCCAAGGGCAATTAGGGATGGGTAAGAAATGCTGGACAGTCAGTAAACCCCATGTCCCACAAATGATTAAAAAAAGACCTAAAGATAGTAAGGCTTGTCCATTGTGCAATCCATATCAACTCATGTGGTGTTTCCCTGAACATTTCTTCCAACACAAGATTTACAGGTACTCAGGTTTTTTTGCAACCAGATTGTAAAGTAACCTGGTTAGATTATTTTACAACCTATCCCATACATAAATGATTTCTAAAGGAGGTTGGATGGCCACTTGAAGGAATTTACAGGGCTTGCGGAATAAAACAGGGACATGGAACAGATCTGCAAAGAGCTGGCATGGAGCAGATGGGCTGAATAGCCTCTTTTTGTGTTGTTACGATTTTATGACATGACTTGTCTTTTTTAAGAACATAAGAACTAGGAGCAGGAGTAGGCCATCTGGCCCCTCGAGCCTGCTCCACCATTCAATAAGATCATTTCTATAAGTGCAGGTCAGTGGGACTAGGCATAAAATGGTTCGGCACAGACAAGAAGGGCCAAAAGGCCTGTTTCTGAGCTGTAATTTTCTATCGTTCTATGGTTCTATCATGGCTGATCTTTTCGTGGACTCAGCTCCACTTACCCACCCGCTCACCGTAACCCTTAATTCCTTTACTGTTCAAAAATTTATCTATCCTTGCCTTAAAAACGTTCAATGAGGTAGCCTCACCTGCTTCACTGGGCAGGGAATTCCACAGATTCACAACCCTTTAGGTGAAGAAGTTCCTCCTCAACTCAGTCCTAAACTTGCTGTCCCCTATTTTGAGGCTATGCCCCCTAGTTCTAGTTTCACCCACCAGTGGAAACAACCTTCTTGCTTTGATCTTATCTATTCTCTTCATAATATTATGTTTCTATAAGATCTCCCCTCATTCTTCTGAATTCTGTAGCCTGAGCGCTGAAGGTTTATACAAGCAGTTCAGATTGACTGAAAATGCATGTCTTGTTCCCAAGATGGAATTTTTTTGCATATTGAAATTCAATGGTTTGATTTCCAAAACAACAGATCGCACCAACTGAGTTCCCAGACCCAAAGGACAACTCAACAACAGCCATGAATAACATTGCTCAGTGTAAAACTCACAAATCACAACTCCCCAATAACAATCCTCTTTGCAAACCCTGCCACCTGTCCTCATAAACACTCGACTCTCAGTGTCCACCAACAAACAAAAATTGTGATGAACTGGGAGTGTTTGCGGGGGGAAGGACAGAGTTATCTGCATCTCAAACCAGCTCTACACTAATGGAAGGTACACAGCAGGTAACTGAGATAGACAGGTTCATTATCAGTGAGGGGATGAAGGGTTCTGGGGATAAGGCAAGAAAGTGGAATTGAGGATTATCATATCAAGTCAATCATGATCTCATTGAATGGCGGAGCAGACACGATGGACCAAATGGCCTACTTCTGCTCCTACATCCTATGGACCTATGGTCTTCAGACCATGACCATTATGAACCTTGGGCGATAGGGATGTTTGGCTGACAGAAACTTTCATCAACACTTGATTACTTGAGTAGATGTTATTATGACTGTCCAATCCTCAAAGACATTTACTCTTTCTCTTTGATGCCTCTGTGAAATCCCTGCTGAGATTTCCTGTTTTTGAGATCATAGAATTCTTTAGTTATGCCTGATATCACCCTGGTAACAGTAAGGTTCAGCCTCGTTGCTCTCATGTGCAACACAGGAGTCTGGCTGGCCTTTCATCCCAGTTGCCAATAATGTGTGCAGCACTCCAGATGCAGTGTAACTCGAGCACCGCACAGCTTCATTTGGAGTTCTGGGTGATCTGGCAAACACGCTACCCAGGAAATTTCAATCTAGCTTTACTAATGGAAAGCAGTTTCCAAAGCTCATCAAACCTTGTCAAGTCATAAATAAACATCCTGCTCAAGAAGCAGCATCTCAGAGACAAACAGGACGCTGAATAAGTCTCTGAAAGTAAATGCAAAGCAATGTTTTCCAATACACCAAGGCAACAGGACAAGAGGACACAGACTCACAGTTGACAAGGAAGTTTAGGATTTGATCAAATATGATTGACTATACAGAAGAGGTGTTGGCCTAGTGGAATTATCGCTGGACTACTAATCCAGAAACAGTTAATGTTACTGGGACATGGATTCGAATCCTGCCACGGCAGATGATGGAATTAGAGTTCAATTTAAAAAATCTGTAATTAAGAATCTACTGATGACTGTGAATCGATTGTCAGAAAAACCCATCCAGTTCACTAATGTCCTTTAGGGAAGGAAATCTGCCATCCTTACCTGTCTGGCCTACATGTGACTCCAGAGCCACAGCAATGTGGTTGACTCTCAACTGTCCTCGGACAACTAGGAATGGGCAATAAATGCTGGCCCAGCCAGCGACGCCCGTGTCCCATGAATTAATGAAATAAAAAAAATGCGTTAGAATTTATGCTACCCTTCCAATAAAAAGTACGGAGATGGAACAGAAGCAGCAATTAATGAATCTTATGTCAACAATGGATAGGATGAATGAAAAGTGGAGGAAGGGATATGGGATTGGTTGGGGGGGGGGCAAGATAGTTAGAATTACTCGCTTGTGCAGTGTGTAAGATCCAACATGCGCAGTCACAGTCACTCATAATCAGTGACTGTTATGAGAACAAAAATGGGTGAAGTGCTGGCGAATGGGATGAAGTGGCCTGCAGTGTTTCAAGAAGGCAGCTCAACTCCATCTTCTCAAGGGCAACTAGGGACGGGCAATAAATGCTGGCCCAGCCAGCGACGTCCGTGTCCCATGAATGAATAAAAGAAGGGAGCAGGGCGAATTTCTTTTCAGGGAAGACGATGAACTGGTGAAACAGGTTGTCAAAGAACTGGTTGTCAGCTGCTCACCCCACCACCGCAGCACAGCCCTAGTCTTCATGTCCTGTAGCCCATCCTTCCTCCCTCCCTCCCTTCGAGTACAGGAGCAGGGATGTATTGTTGCAATTATACAGAGCCTTGGTAAGGCCACACCGAGAATATTGTGTGCAGTTTTCTGAGGAAGGATGTTCTTGGTCTCGAGGGAGTGCAGCAAAGGTTTACCAGGCTGATTCCGGGGATGGCGGGACTGCTGTCTGAGGAGACATTGAATAGGTTAGGATTGTTTTCACTGGAGTTCAGGCGAATGAGGGGGAATCTCATAGAGACTTATAAAATTCTAACAGGACTAGACAAGGGAGATGCAGGGAGGATGTTTCTGATGATGGGGGAATCCAGAATCACGGGTCACAGTCTGAGGATTCGGGGTAGACCTTTTAGGACGGAGATGAGGAGACATTTCTTCACCCAAAGAGTGGTGAGCCTGTGGAATTCATTACCATGGGAAGTGGTTAATGCCAAAACATTGAATGTATTCAAGAGGCAGCTGGATATAGCACTTGGGGCGAATGGGATCAAAGCAGGATTAGGCTATTGAGTTGGACGATCAGCCATGATCGTAATGAATGGCGGAGCAAGCTCGAAGAGCCAAATGGCCTCCCCCTGCTCCTATCTTCTATGTTTCTATATTTTCTAGTCACCTGATTGATTCTCCTCAAGTCACCCACTTCCAATGTCAATCCCTGACTGACATCTCTTTCCTGGTTGCCTCCACCAAATTGTAACCCATTTAACCACATATCTGGGAGCTGCTGTTGGCTACAGCGTGGCCCAAGTCTTTGTCAGCAATCTGCCTGGGACAGCAAGGTAAGTGAGAGCTGAGACCGAATCTTTGAGCAATAGTCGTACCTGTTTAGAGGTAGGTCAGTTCTGGGTTAATGTGACAGACATTCCTAGAAGGGGGTCGGTGCGGTGGCACAGTGGTTAGCACTGCTGCCTCACAGCGCCAGGGACCCGGGTTCGATTCCCGGCTTGGGTCACTGTTTGTGTGGGGTCTGCACGTTCTCCCCATATCTGTGTGGGTTTCCTTCAGGTACTCCGGTTTCCTCCCTAGTCTGAAAGACGTGCTGGTTAGGTGCATTGGCCATGCTAAATTCTCCCTCAGTGCACCCGAACAGGCACCGGAGTGTGGAGACTAGGGGATTCCCATGGGCGGCATGGTGGCACAGTGGTTAGCACTGCTGCCTCACAGCGCCAGGGACCCGGGTTCAATTCCCGGCTTGGGTCACCGCCTGTGCGGAATTTGTATGCTCTCCCCGTGTCTGCGTGCGTTTCCTCCGGGTGCTCCGGTTTTCTCCCACAGTGCAAAGATGTGTGGGTTAAGTGGATTGGCCATGCTAAATTGTTCCTTAGTGTCTGGGGACTAGCTAGGGTAAATGCATGGGGTTGTGGGGATAGGACTTGGGTGGGATTGTGGTCGATGCAGACTTGATGGGCTGAATGGCCTCTTTTTGCACTGTAGGATTCTACGGTTCACAGTAACTTCATTGCAGTGTTAATGTGGCCAATAAATAAACTTTAATGTTATCATTGGACCGTTGGCATCTAATCTTAAGAAACATAAGTCAATACGCTAAAATTGAGCCTGCAAACGGACTGAAAGATATTCTTAGCTCCGGTTGATCAAGAAAACACTCGATTTTGACAGTTGAGGAAACATTGACATCATCAAACTAGCACCAATTACCAAAATATTAAATATTAACAACAAATACAATATTAACACAGGGGGGAAGCACCCTGCTGCATCAAGAATCAGAATTGCTCAAGTTTTACCCAATTTATATTCAAGAGAAAACTCAGTCGACTCTTTGGGTCCTGAGGGAATCACAAGGTTGCAAAGATAAGGCGGGAAAGTGGATCTGAGGAAGAAGATTATCTCTTACCTTACGGAGTGACAGAGCCGGTTCCAATGGCCGGATCGCCTACACTTCCTTGTGTTCCTATGTGCTGAGCTTAATTGGGACTGCAAGGCCATACCTGGGAATCACTGAGAATTGCTACAAGTTCAATTGGTTGTGCTTCCCACGCCTCAGAAATAATGATTTCCCAATCATAAACCGCAGTGGTTCTTCTTCAATATCCCCCAACACTCAAAGGAGAGAATAAAAATAGGTCCACGGAGTTATGATTCTACTGCAGACAACTATTAATACCATGAACATCAGTAATAATTCCATCCCATAATTCCATTGGAGTTTTATAGAACTCCAATGGAATTATGGAATCGGGGCGGCAGGGTGGCACAGTGGTTAGCACTGCTGCCTCACAGCGCCAGGGACCCGGGTTCAATTCCAGTCCCAGGTCACTGTCTGTGTGGAGTTTGCACGTTCTCCCCGTGTCTGCGTGGGTTTCCTCCGGGTGCTCTGGTTTCCTCCCACAGTCCAAAGACATGCAGGTTAGGTTGATTGGCCATGCTAAATTGACCCTAGTGTCAGGGGGATTAGCAGGGTAAATGAGGGTTATGGGAAAACGGCCTGGGTGGGATTGTGGTCGGCACAGACTCGATGGGCCGATTGGCCTCCTTCTGTACTGTAGGGATTCTATGATTCTATGAACTTTGGTGAGGTCACAGTTTAGCTTTATTTATTAGTCATAAGTAAGGCTTGCATTAACACTGCAATGAAGTTACTGTGAAATTCCCCTAGTCGCCACACTCCGGCGCCTGTTCGGATCAATACACCTAACAAGCACGTCTTTCAGACTGTGGGAGGAAACCGGAGCACCCGGAGGAATCCCACGCAGGCACGGGGAGAATGTGCAGACTCCTCACAGAAAGTGACCCAAGCCGGGAATCGAACCCAGGTCCCTGGCGCTGTGAGGCAGCAGTGCTAACCACTGTGGCGCCATGCTGCTCTAGAGTACTAGCTAGAGTACTGTGTGCAGTTCTGGAAGGGTGTGATTGCACTGGAGGGGGTGCAAATGAGATTCACCAGGATGCTGCCTGGGGTGGAACATTTAAGTTATGAAGAGAGGTTGGGTAGGCTTGGGTTGTTTTCGTTGGAGCAGAGAAGACTGAGGGGCGGTCTGATTGAGGTGTACACGATTATGAGAGACATGGACAGAGTGGATAAAGAGCAGCTGTCCTGCTTATCTGAAGGGTCAGTCACAAGGAGACACAGATTCAAGGTGAGGGGCAGGAGATTTAAGGGGATGAAAGGAAAAACCTTTTTACTCAGAGGGTGGTGCTGGCCCAGAGTGCGCTGTCTGGGAGGATGGTGGAGGCGGATTGCCTCACATCTGTTCAAACGTACCTGGATGAGTACTTGGCACATCATAATATTCAGGGCTATGGGCCAAGTGCTGGTAAATGGGATTAGGTGGGAGTTCAGGTGTCTCTAATGTGTTGGTGCAGACTCGATGGGCCGAAGGGCCTCTAGTGCACTGTCTGATTCTATGATTCATACATTACATTCCGAGTAATTCTCACACATGCTTTGAAGGATCTGCCCAATGATTCCTTTAATCCATTCAACTAACATCAACATTGAGCTGTGGGAGGAAACCGGAGCACCCGGAGGAAACCTATGCAGACACGGGGAGAACGTGCAAACTCCACACAGGCAGTGATCCGAGGCCGGGAATCGAAACCGGGTCCCTGGCGCTGTGAGACAGCAGTGCTAACCACTGTGCCACCGTGCCACCCATCTAACCACTGTGCCACCGTGCCATAGTGAAGTGTGTAGATGGAAACAAGAAGGGACATCGATAAATTAATGCTCTAACTTTGCATCGGGAATATTGTCCATTTAAATAGTTAAAATAATAGATGTCACCGTGGCCCATTGCTTTCACTTTGTTAAATGTTAGACTGCATCTAAACTACCGTAACCTTACGGTAAATAAATCATCTCAATCACACATCTGTAATATTTCTCTGCTATTTCTGCAAATAACTCCCTCGATGTTTTCTGCATTTGGAAACAATCGAAAAGGCAGCTGAAACATTTCTAAACGTGTTGATCCAGCGATAGCCACACCAAGATGCTTAGAGTAAAAATACTTCGAGTTTGGATCCTCATGTTTGTCACACAATATAAAACAAGGCCGACGTAAGTAATTTGCAGCCTGCATCAAATTCGCAACAGATGGCAAAATTCTACTTCAGAATTGAAATTTTTGGCCCGTAAAGATATTCCGAGTAATTGTTTCCCAGATGCCTCCTCCCCGATTCCCCTGTGTGTCTCTTTGCAGTTTGTCTTCAGTGTATATAACACGGATCAGATGAGCATGTTCAACTGGTTTAACAAATCTATTCCAGAGTCGGTAATTGGTTAGGAGATGGGAGACAAAGAATGGGGATAAAGGGAGCATCCCCTGATTGGCAGGATGTGATCAGTGGTCTTCCCCACGGATTGTACCGGGGCCTCAATATAATCGCAATATACAGTAAAACTCAGACCAACAGATAGAGCACTGTTTATTCAGGTTTGTTCATGAAACTATATTAGGAGGCACAGAATCATAGTATCACAGAATTCCTACAATGCAGGAGGAGGCCATTCGGTCCATCGAATCTGCACCGAACACAATCCCACCAAGCCCCCATCCCCATGTATTTACCCTGCTAGTCCTCCTGACACAAAGGAGCAATTTAGCATGACCAATCAACCTAACCCGCATATCTTTGGGCTGTGGGAGGAAACCAGAGCACCCGGGGGAAACCCACACGGGAGACAAGGGGAGAACGTGCAAACTCCACACAGATAGTGACCCGAGGCCGGGAATCGAACCTGGGTCCCTGGCCCTGTGAGGCAGCAGTGCTAACCACTCTGCCACCGTGCCATGGTGAAGTGTGTAGATGGAAATAAGGAGAGGCAAAGTGACATCGATAAATTAAATATGTGACCAAACTGCTGAGGGACAAAGGGATTTGGGCTCCATGTACACAAATCACAAAAATCTGTCCCGCCCACCACAGGAATCATAGCGGGCGGGGGCGGCCCATGCAAATGTCCATTGATCTCGGGCAGGAATGTCCAGTCTTAGGGCGCGCGTGGCTGGAAAATCCCGCCCAAAATGTCATCAAGAAGGTTAATGATATGTTGGCCTTTGTCGTGGTGGGGAGGGGGAGGGGGAAGGGTGGTGGTTCTTGGAATACTAAAGTGAGCAAAGTGTTGCTTCAGTTGTACAAACAAAGTGGTCACACCCACCTGGTGTACTTTGTTCAGTTTTAGGCGCCGGGTGGGATTTTTCTCCCTATCCGCTGTTTCATGGCACCGGGTGGTGTCACACCGCTGGCTGGCAGTGGGATCCTACGGCACCGCCATTGTCAATGGGGTTTCGTGTTGAACGCACCCCATCGCCGCCGTGAAACTCACAGCGGGACGTGCAGTCGACGGGACTAGAAGATCCCTCTGGCGTAAACGGCAGCAAGATTTTGGCAGCTGAATCTCAGGAGAGATCTTGTTCTCTCTCTGTTCAGGTACCATTGCCCTAAAAGGCTGTTGGTAACAATGGACATCAATGTCAATCATGCTCTGGAGATGTGGATCATCTTCATTGGTGGGATGTTCACCCAGTTTTTGAGGCTGTTTAGAAAGACCGTTCTTTGGCTGTGCTGATCTCTCTCACCAGCGGTTTCACCATTGGATTCAGACTTTCTAAATCATGATTTCTAATTATGTTTCCAAGAAACACCTACTGTCTCTTCTTGATCTTAGTTAGCAGAGTTCTTTTTGTCTCAGATTTTACCGGCACCTTTTCACTTGGATGTCGATCTCGGAAGAGGATATACAATGTAGATTGACCAGAGTGATAAGACCATAAGATATAGGAGTGGAATTAGGCCATTTGGCCCATCGAGTCTGCTCTGCCATGTGATCATGGCTGATAAGTTTCTCAACCTCATTCTCCAGCCATTTCCCCATTTTCCCACCGGGTCGGCAGGGTGGCAGAGTGGTTAGCACTGCTGCCTCACAGCGCCAGGGACCCGGGTTCAATTTCCAGCTTGGGTCACTGTTTGCGTGGAGTTTGCACATTCTCTCCGTGTCTGCGCGGGTTTCCTCCGGGTGCTCCGGTTTCCTCCCACAGTCCAAAAGACGTGCTGGTTAGGTGCATTGGCCATGCTAAATTCTCCCTCAGTGTACCTGAACAGGCAACGGAGTGTAGCGACTAAGGGATTTTCACAGTAACTTCATTGCAGTGTTAATGTAAGCCTACTTGTGGCACTAATCAAAAAAAACTTTCAACATAACCTTTGATCCCCTAACCCAGATATTAAGAGCAAAATTATGAGGACGGATCCTAAAAGATTAACAAGCATTCTCTTTAGTATATAAGACTAAGAAGGGATCGAATTGAGCTATTTAAAATGATTAAGGAAGTCAATCGGGTGGACACAGTGGAATGGTTTTCTTTGGTGCGGGAACCTTGGAACAAGAGAGAATAATCTTAAAATTAAGTTCAGAGTATTTAGGAGCGAGACCAGGAAGCACTTTTCTTTACAGATGATGTAATGGAAATATGGAACTCTTGCTCATCAGTCGCTGTGAATGTCGGATCAAATAATATTTTTAGGATCCTGGACAATGGATTTTTCTTGGGAAAGGATTTCATAGGATACGAATGAAAGGCAGGTAAATGGAGTTGAGGTAGGGATTAACCATGGTTCATTAGCGTGGCAGAACATTGTTGAGGAATAACCAGACAATGCACAGTGAGTACTCAATCTTCCAACTTTATTACTTGCTCGCAAGGAGAACCACACGGTGAATTTCACTCTGATGTTCTACCAGAGTTCCGTAAAACAGTGTCACGTATAACAATATCAATATCAACAGGACCAATATCATGGCGGGAAGGTTTGCTAAGGCTACTGGGGAGTGTTTAAACTAGAAAGTTTGGGGGGTGGGAATCAAAATGAGGTGACTGGGAAAGAGGAGGTTAGCTTAAAAATAAAAGGGGCTTGTAGACGGTGTCAGTGGGAGGATAGGCAGGTGACGGAGAAGGGGAGCGCTCAGACCGAAGGGTTGAGATGTGTGTATTTTAACGCAAGGAGTGTAGTGAACAAAATGGATGAGCTTAGAGCGTGGATCACTACTTGCAAGTGTGATGTGGTGGCCATTACAGAGACTTGGTTATCTCCGGGCCAGGACTGGATACTTCAATTGCCGGGTTTCAGATGTTTCAGGAGGGACAGGGAAGGAGACAAAGTCCCACATGGCAGGTTGGTTAAGAAGGTTAAGGCTCATGGGATACAAGGAGAAGTGGCTAGATGGGTGGAGAACTGGCTTGGCCATAGGAGACAGAGGGTAGTGGTCGAAGGGTCTTTTTCCGGCTGGAGGTCTGTGACCAGTGGTGTTCCGCAGGGCTCTGTACTGGGACCTCTGCTATTTGTGATATGTATAAATGATTTGGAAGAAGGTGTAACTGGTGTAATCAGCAAGTTTGCGGATGACACGAAGATGGCTGGACTTGCAGATAGCGAAGAGCATTGTCGGGCAATACAGCAGGATATAGATAGGCTGGAAAATTGGGCGGAGAGGTGGCAGATGGAGTTTAATCCGGATAAATGCGAAGTGATGCATTTTGGAAGAAATAATGTAGGGAGGAGTTATACAATAAACGGCAGAGTCATCCGGAGTATAGAAACACAGAGGGACCTAGGTGTGCAAGTCCACAAATCCTTGAAGGTGGCAACACAGGTGGAGAAGGTGGTGAAGAAGGCATATGGTATGCTTGCCTTTATAGGACGGGGTATAGAGTATAAAAGCTGGAGTCTGATGATGCAGCTGTATAGAACGCTGGTTAGGCCACATTTGGAGTACTGCGTCCAGTTCTGGTCACCGCACTACCAGAAGGACGTGGAGGCGTTAGAGAGAGTGCAGAGAAGGTTTACCAGGATGTTGCCTGGTATGGAGGGTCTTGGCTATGAGGAGAGATTGGGTAAACTGGGGTTGTTCTCCCTGGAAAGATGGAGAATGAGGGGAGATCTAATAGAGGTGTACAAGATTATGAAGGGGATAGATAGGGTGAACGGTGGGAAGCTTTTCCCCAGATCAGAAGTGACGTTCACGAGGGGTCACGGGCTCAAGGTGAGAGGGGCGAAGTATAACTCAGATATTAGAGGGATGTTTTTTACACAGAGGGTGGTGGGGGCCTGGAATGCGCTGCCAAGTAGGGTGGTGGAGGCAGGCACGCTGACATCGTTTAAGACTTACCTGGATAGTCACATGAGCAGCCTGGGAATGGAGGGATACAAACGATTGGTCTAGTTGGACCAAGGAGCGGCACAGGCTTGGAGGGCCGAAGGGCCTGTTTCCTGGGCTGTACTGTTCTTTGTTCTTTGAGGCAAAAGGGGTGGGGGAGTGGCACTGTTGATCAGGGATAGTGTCACGGCTGTAGAAAAGATGGATGCCGCAGAGGGATTGTCTACAGAATCTCTGTGGGTGGAGGTTCGCAACAGGAAGGGGTCAATAACTTTACTGGGTGTTTTCTATAAGCCGCCCAATAGTAGCAGGGATGTGGAGGAGCAGATTGGGAAGCAGATCCTGGAGAGATGTGATAATAACAGAGTGGTCGTGATGGGAGACTTTAATTTCCCAAATATCGATTGGAAAATCCCTAGGGTAAGGGGTTTAGATGGGGAGGAGTTTGTTTGGTGAGTTCAGGAGGGCTTCCTGACACAGTATGTGGATAAGCCTACAAGAGGAGAGGCTGTACTTGATTTGGTATTAGGGAGTGAACCTGGGCAGGTGTCAGATCGCTCAGTGGGAGAGCATTTTGGGGATAGTGATCATAACTCTATCTCCTTTACATTAGCATTGGATAGAGATAGGATCAGTCAAGCTAGGAAAGTGTTTATTTGGAGTAAGGGCAATTATGAGGCTATTAGGCAGGAAATTAGAGGCATAAACTGGAAGGAGGTTTTCTCAGGGAAATATACAGAAGAAATGTGGCAAATTTTCAAGGAACATTTGTCTGGAGCTCTGCACAGCAACATTCCAATGAGACAGGGGAGTTATGGTAGGTCACAGGAACCATGGTGCACGAAAGCTGTAACAAATTTAGTCTAGAAGAAAAGAAAAGCCTACAAAAGGTTCAGGGAGCCAGGTAATGTTAGAAATCTAGAAGAGTATACGACTAGTAGGAAGGAACTTAAGAGGGAAATTAGAAGAGCAAGAAGGGGTCATGAGAAGGCCTTGGCAGACAGGATAAAGGAAAACTCGAAGGCATTCTACAAATATGTTAAGAGCAAGAAGATAAGATGTGAAGGAGTAGGACCTATCAAATGTAACGGTGGGAAAGTCTGTATAGAACCGGTAGAAATAGCAGAGGTACTCAATGAATACTTTACTTCAGTATTCACAGTGGAAAAGGATCTTGGTAGTTGCAGTACAGACTTGCAGTGGACTGAGAAGATTGAGCATGTGGACATGAGGAAAGAGGATGTGTTGGAGCTTTTGAAAAGCATCAAGTTAGATAAATCGCCGGGACCGGATGGGATGTACCCCAGGTTACTGTGGGAGACGAGGGAAGAGATTGCTGAGCCTCTGGCGATGATCTTTGCATCATCAATGGAGACGGGAGAGGTTCCGGAGGATTGGAGGATTGCGGATGTGGTTCCGTTATTCAAGAAAGGGAGAAGAGATAGCCCGGGAAATTATAGACCAGTGAGTCTAACCTCAGTGGTTGGTAAGTTGATGGAGAAGATCCTGAGTGGCAGGATTTATGAACATCTGGAGAGGAATAGTATGATCAGAAATAGCCAGCACGGCTTTGTCCAAGGCAGATCATGCCTTACGAGCCTAATTGAATTTTTTGAAGATGTAACTAGACACATAGACGAGGGAAGAGCAGTAAATGTAGTTTATATGGATTTCAGCAAGGCGTTTGATAAGGTGCCCCATGCAAGGCTTATTGAGAAAGTGAAGGGGCATGGGATACAAGGGGACATTGCCTTGTGGATTCAGAACTGGCTTGCCCACAGAAGGCAAAGAGTGGTTGTAGGTGGGTCTTTTTCAGCATGGAGGTCGGTCACCAGTGGAGTGCCCCAGGGATCTGTTCTGGGACCCTTGCTCTTTGTGATTTTTATAAATGACCTGGATGAGGAAGTGGAAGGATAGGTTGGCAAGTTTGCTGATGACACAAAGGTTGGTGGTGTTGTGGATAGTGTAGAGGGATGTCAGCAGTTACAACGAGACATAGATAAGATGCAAGACTGGGCGGAGGAGTGGCAGATGGACTTCAACCCAGATAAGTGTGTGGTGGTTCATTTTGGCAGGTCGAATAGGATGAAAGAATATAATATTAAGGGTAAGACGCTTGGCAGTGTGGAAGTTCAGAAGGATCTTGGGGTCCGGGTTCATAGGACGCTCAAAACGGCGTCACAGGTAGAGGCTGTGGTTAAGGAGGTGTATGGATTACTGGCCTTCATCAATAGAGGAATTGAGTTTAGAAATCGGGAGATAATGCTGCAGCTGTATAGGACCCTGGTCAGACCCCACCTGGAGTACTGTGCCCAGTTCTGGTCGCCTCATTACAGAAAGGATGTGGAAGTCATAGAAAGAGGAGATTTTCAAGGATGTTGCCTGGATTAGATGGCATGCCTTATGAGGATAGGTTGAGAGAGCTAGGTCTTTACTCCTTGGAGAGGCGAAGGATGAGAGGTGACCTGATAGAGGTGTATAAGATGTTGAGAGGTATTGATAGAGTGGATTCTCAGAGGCTGGAATGGTTGCCACAAGAGGCCACAGGTTTAGGGTGCTGGGGAGTAGGTACAGAGGAGATATTAGGGGTAAGTTTTTCACTCAGAGGGTGGTGGGTGCGTGGAATCGGCTGCCAGTAGTGGTGGTGGAGGCGGATTCGATAGGGTCTTTTAAGAGACTTTTGGATAAGTTCATGGAAGTTAGTAAGATAGAGGGTTATAGGTAAGTCTAGTAGGTAGGGACATGTTCGGCGCAACTTGTGGGCCAAAGGGCCTGTTTGTGCTGTAGCTTTTCTATGTTCTAACACTTTTCAGCCAATGAGAGAGAACATGCCAGTTAAAGCACCAATAGCCTTATGGTTTGGTGTGTACTTTCAACCAATAGAATTCAGCAACATTTCAATCCTGCATTTGCATCATTATCACCTATACACGCAGCTGCACAGAATCCTTGACATTGTTCGCAGACAATATTCAGCAAACATCCTGATTTCCTTTAACCACAATCCGCGCTTGCAACATTCTGTGTTTTCTCAAGGACCCACTCATGATCAGACCCTTCACCTGCTAATGGCTGGTTCCAACTTCCACAACATGCTCAAGGGACTGAATGGCCTTCTCTTGTCCTTATTTAAGAGCAGTTGCACGGGAAAGACTGAATCAGAGGGGAAAAGAAACCAAATTAATTTTAAACTATTTTTATGGATTCTGCCCAAGCCAAGCCATACACATGCAATGTTCATTTTCACTTCTGTGCCTACGGATCTACGATCACAGTAAAAGTTATCCGGCAGAAACCAGCTAACATTCATTTATTTATGTTGTGCAAATAGACTTAACAATCTGATATATGTTTAAGAGATGTCAAAAATGAAACAAAACAAGTGGAGAGAAGTGATGGACTTCATTTAAAGTTTATGTAAAGAATGCTTGGCAGTTAGTTGCTGAATGTAAAATTCCACATTCGTCCTTCCCTACCACATGTGTGGATCAAAGTACTGTATTAAATATTAACAATCGTTTTTTTGAAGCTTAATTTTCCATTGCTACGTCTTACGAGAGGAAGCATGAGTTTGAAATAGAGTTGTAATGCAACAGGACTGATTTTGTAACCCATACTCCAGTTTCTTGCAGTTCCAGGCGAGGATAGAGGTCGCGCAAGATTTATGTGAGGTTGCCTTTCATATCTCTCCATCATCCTTCCACCGTCATGGTGAAAATGCAAGACATACAATTGAGATGGATGTGGAAACTGGGAGGCGTGCCTGCATTGGGTTAGTCTCTGCCTTTTATTGCTGGGACCTGGGTTCAAGTCCAACCAACCATGACAGGATGAGAGTGGCTGTTGTCTGTCAGGAACCACTATGGAAACAAGCTTTGGCATTTTTAATGCACTTTTCAGTAGACAAGAGCCAGCAGTGTAAAATTGGCATGAATGTGGCATTTAGTGCAATGCCACTGTCAGGCTTAACGATAATGGTCATCTGGACATACAAACAAGGAGCAAGGTGAGGCCATTCAGCCCCCTCGAGCCTGCCCTGCCATTTAATAAGATTATTGCTGATCTGATAGTAACCTCAAAACTGCACCTGCCAACCCCCGATAACCTATAACCTCCCCCCTCCCGCTTACCAAGTATCTACCCATCCCCGCCTTAAAGATATTCAAAGACTGCTTCCACCACCATTTCAGGAAGAGAGTTGTGGGAAAGAATGGCTTTGCCTTTAAAATTCTCTTCCTCAGAAGGCAGTGGAAGCAGAATCTTTGAATATTTTTAAGGCAGACTGAGATAGATCCTTGATTAACAAGAGGGTGAAAAGCTGGCGGCACAGTGGTTAGCACTGCCGCCTCATAGCTCCAGGGACCCGGGTTCAATTCCCAGCCTCGGGTCACTGGAGACTGCACGTTCTCCCCGTGTCTGCGTGGGTTTCCTCCAGATGCTCCAGTTCTCTCCCACAGTCCAAAGATGTGCAGGTTAGGTTGATTGGCCGTGCTAAATTGACCCTAGTGTCGGGGAACTAGCAGGGTAAATATGTGGGGTTACGGGAATAGGGTCTGGGTGGGATTGTGGTCGGTGCAGACTCGATGGGCCCAATGGCCTCCTTCCGCACTGTAGGGATTCTATAATAATAGTTATCAAGGGGTTGAGGTTACAATCAGATCAGCCATGATCTTATTGAACGGTGGAACAGACTCGTGGGGAGGGGATAATTTTATGGCCTCACTTATCCCGAAAACATAAAATCCCACCTGAGGTCAATGGATCTTTCCATGGTCTGCCCCTCACCCGCTCCGATTCCCGTGGAGGGTAAAATTCCAGGCGGCAGGCCTACTCTTGCTCCGAATTTGTGTATTCGTACGTTCATGTGGTCTTCTGGGGCTGGGTGGAATAAAGGAGATTTTACTCTGTGTTGGTGCTGGAATGCTGATAGGCTTCGAGCTATGCTGACAGGATCATATGAGGTAGGGTGGGAGGAGGTTCACTCATGTCATGAACGCTGGCATAGACCGGTTCAGCTAAACTGATTGTTTCTTTGCTGGAACATCTATATAATCCTACACAACATTAACGCCGCAATTTTACGGTCCCGCCCGCCACGGGAATTGAAGCGGGCAAGGGGCAGATCATGGAAAGGTCTGTTGACCTCAAGCAGGATTTTACAGTTTCGGGATGAGTGAGAACATAAAATCCCGCTTATGCAAACTGTTTCACTCCCACAGAATAACGAGCACAATTTGTTATGGATGCGATTTATGATTTCATGGAACTAAAACAGTAACTATGTTTAACCTTGCGATTGTAGTGTTGGTAAAAGGGACACGATTATTCCATTTGCTCAGTAATTGCTGTTCTTCCTGCTGCGTACAGTGGGAAATACATCCTTGTTCCTCCGTCTACAGGGAAGGCCACAGTTTCCAGAGCTGTTGAAATATATTTCATGTTTGCAGTGCTGGTGAGTCATGGAAGCAGAAACTCAAACCTAGTTATGGAGAATTAAACTGCAAAAAGTTCCAAGGCAGTAACTGGGAGGCAAGACGTGACTGCGGAGAATGATAAATTGAAAAATAGTCCCCAACCCCATTGTTGAATAAATTACTCACAATAGATGGAAAGGTTCTGGTATAATAATGGCAAGTTTCACACAGCAGCATAATAAATTATTCTGCAACCATTTCATGCTCTCCATACATGATAATCTTTCGTTATTGTTTGACTACACAAAATGTTACCCTTAAGGTATAAAGTACAGCACTCCGATTTCTTTCTGTCTCTTTACATTGATTAGCCACTGGGGAATGGCAATTTTTATCCAGTGTGCAGGAAGTGTAATATTACTGTCGCAAATCCTTTTCACATTTGAATATTTCCATCCTTGATTTATGATATATAATGAACGTTTCCATGTAAATATTCTTCCTTATATATTTCACCCAATCGATGTTCTTGCACACTGCACTTAACACCTGCAATCGATTTCCATGAGGCTGAACGTAAATACATTGCAACCAATAAATTGCAATCAGCTCAAAACTCGGCCATTTCTCAGCAAGGAAATGGAGGTGAGTCCGTATCAAACCACACATAGTTCTGAGAACAAATATTGTTAAGAAATCTTTTAAAATGTGTGATGGCTATGTTTCTTTCTCGATTAGATGAAAATATCTTTTTAAAAATCAAAGAATGTTACAGTGCCACTCCCTTCGTATAACACGATTCATGTGGAAAACTAGATTCACCTGAAGATGCTGATGTCCAGTTTCCTCAGATCACTGCATGCAAATTCCTCATATTTTCTGGAATTGGTGGAGAGGAATGTGGGAGCAGGAGGATGCCATCAGTTTGGTCCTTTATTCAAGAGGCGGCTAGATATAGCACTTGGGAGCGAATGGGATCAAAGGTTATGGAGAGAAAGCAGGATTAGGTTATTGAGAGTTGGACGATCAGCCATGATTGTGATGAATGGTGGAGTAGGCTTGAAGGGCCAAATGGCCTCCTCCTGCTCCTATCTTCGAAGTTTCTATGCTTATCGACATTTTCCACCTCTGCACTTTGTTCAGTGGGGAGGGAGGTGCTGGCCGAGTGGTCTTATCACTAGACTATTAATCCAGAAACTCAGCTCATGTTCTGGGGACCCGGGTTCAAATCTCACCATGACAGATGGCGGAATTTGAATTCAATAAAAAAATCTGGAATGAAGAATTTACTGATGACCATGAAACCACTGTCGATTGTCATAAAAACTCATCTGGTTCACTTGAGGGAAGGAAATCTGTCGTCCTTACCTGGTCTGGCCTACATGTGACTCCAGAGCCACAGCAATGTGGTTGACTCTCAACTGCCCTCTGGCAACTAGGGATGGGTAATAAATGCTGGCTCAGCCAGCGAATTCCATGTCCCAGAAATGAATAAACAAAAATGCCAAACCTGCACATTTTCAAAAGGAAACCACTTCTCTGTGGTTCTAGGGTAAGGTGTTAGTCAGGTAGAGAAAACAATGAAAACAGAAAGTGCTGTAAAAGTTCAGCTGACCCAGAAGCATTTGTGAGCCGGGATATCCCAATCACCTCACGCAAGGTTTTCCGGTTGGGGAGATGGTTCACCATTGGCTGCTGGCGGGATCTTTCAATCCCACCAAAGTCAATGGTCATTAGCATCAGCTCTCCGGGAACCAGCCACGGGTCAGGATCGGGGAGGAAAGGGGAGTCACCCTCAGCAAGACCGGAAGGTCCTGTCACTCGGAAGGGCTGGAAAATCCCGGCCAATGTTTCAAGTCTTGCGCGACTCGTCCCTGGAACCTATTCAATTATCCGTTTTCATTTCAGATCTCTGGCACCTTTATGTGCTCCGGTTTCCTCCCAGAGTCCAAAGATGTACAGGTTAGGTGGATTGGCCATGCTAAATTGACCCTTAGTGTTCCAAGATGTGTAGGTTAGGGAGATTACAAAGAACAGTACAGCACAGGAACAGGCCCTTCAGCCCTCCAAGCCTGAACATAAAAAAAACCCTTCTGCCCTTACTCGGTCCGTATCCCTCTATTCGCTCCCTATTCATGAACCCATCCAGATGCCTCTTAAATGTTGCTAATGTGCCCGCTTCCACCACCTCCTCTGGCAGCGCATTCCAGGCACCCACCACTCTCTGTGTGAAAAACTTCCCCTGCACATCTCCCTTAAACTTTCCCCCTCTCAGCTTGAACCTGTGCCCCCTTGTAATTGACACTTCCACCCTGGGGAAAAAGCCTCTGACTATTCACCCTGTCTTTGCCTCTCATAATTTTGTAGACCTCTATCAGGTCTCTCCTCAGCTGCTGTCTTTCCAGTGAAAACAATCCTAATTTATTCAACCTTAAAGTAAAAGTTTATTTATTAGTCACAAATAGCCTTATGTTAACACTGCAATGAAGTTACTGTGAAAATCCCCTAGTCGCCACACTCTGGCACTGTTTGGGTGCACAGGAGAATTTAGCATGGCCAATGCACCTAACTAGCACATCTTTTGGACAGTAGGAGGAAACTGGAGCATCCGGAGGAAACCCACGCAGACACAGGCAGAACGTGCAGACTCCACACAGACAGCGACCCAAGCTAGGAATCGAACCCGGGTCCCTGGGGTGTGAGGCAGCAGTGCTAGTCACTGTGCCACTGTGCCACCCCTCTCCTTGTAGCCAACGTCCTCGAGACCAGGCAACATCCTGGTGAATCGCCCCTTAGTGTCCCAAGATGTGTAGGTTAATGGGAACAGTGGGGTAAATGAGTCAGGTTACGGGGTAAGGCCTGGGTAAGATATTCTGTTGAAGAGTCAGTGCAGACTCGATGGGCTGCATGGCCTCCTTCAGCACCATAGGGATTCTATGATTCTACGATCATCAGGACTTTGCTTTATTACTGACCTAGGGAATACATTATTTTAATATTTGAAGCATGTGTTCAACTTTAGATGCTGCCCTCTTGTTTTTCTGATTAGGGAGTTCCAATGGAACATTAAATGACGTGTGGTTGCACTGGTGAGTAATTTTGAGATTAGCAAAACCATCAAAGGAATCAGTACACCTGGCCATGGAAAGGGGGCTTAGGTACATTCTGAAGAGTTGAAAGCCCACAAGGATAGCTATAATTGGCATGTAATTCGCATAAAAGACCTACACTTCTCCTCTTGGGAGATTAAAGAAACAAAATAAAAATCAAAGGTGTTCTGGCAGAATGCTTTTCACTTACACAAAAAGATAAATAGAAAGGTGTAAACACAAGAGTCAAGGTTAAAGAGTGGTTCAGTCCAAATACCTTTGTAGATAATACACTGAACATTAGAGATTGCCTTCAGGTACAGAAAAGTCAAAAGGCTGCAGGATCTCTGCTACTAAAACTACAAAAAAATGTAGCTTTAGTTCATTGTTAAACTGATGTGGATGAAAGAGAAATGATATGATTTTCAAACTAAGGAGCATTAGATCTGAAAGAAAAACAGGGACTTAGTTGCAGAAGGTAGATGTTGGTTGTGGTCCGATAAGGAGTTGATAGATCAAACTCATCACCAATCACTTACTTTGTTCAAAGGATCTACATAGAGATGGGAGGCACTTTAATTTCCTCTTTTATCTACTACTATTAACAGGATCATTTGTTCTATTTATTCTGTGAATCAAATACGTTTTGCTCAAGTACAAATTCTGATATTTTATGGACTGACATGTTATTTATATGGCAAAACGATGGGCCCGATTTTACCAAAATTTCGCGCCCGTTTTCGGGCGCAAAATTGTGGGAAAGTTGGGCGTCGGGCCTAAAACGCGGTCCAGACCCGACCCAAGGCCAATCGCGCCTTTACCAACGGCCGATCCGGGCGCCGATCCGGCCCGGGCCCGAATCGGCCAGTGGGCCGACTTAAATGCATTTGCAAGCATTTAAATCGGCATAATGAAGCCCGCGCCCAACTTACCCAAGGATTCCCACTTTACGAGGCTCCGATCCGATCGGCGCCCGCGCATTTACCGTGTCGCTGAATTCAAGTCCGATAGGCCTTCAACTCAGCAACTGAACCGCTGAATCGCCCCCGACCACCCTTCGTGGACCGCCCCCGCGAACCACCCCGGCAGCCCACCCGCCCCCCCTGCTCCCATCGGACCACCCTGGGACGCAGGCCCCGCCAGCAGCCCCCCCCCCCCCCCCCCAGGATCGGACCCCCCACGCCCCCGACCCACCTTGATCGCTGGTGTCCGTCGAAAGCATCTTGCGATCCTGGATTCTGGCCTTGCTCCGGGGGTGCTGATGGGTAGGATGACGTCTCTTCACTGGGGGGGAAGGGGGGTGGGGGGTAGGGGGGGGATGTGACATCTCTTCCCTGAGGGGGGGTTGGGGGGGGGGGGGGGGGTGGGGAGGGGGATGTGACATCTCTTCCCTGAGGGGGGGTAGGGGGGGGAATGTGACATCTCTTCCCTGAAAGGGGGGGGGGGTGTAGGAGGGGGATGTGATGTCTCTTCCCTTGGGGGGGGGATTTGACATCTCTTCCCTGAGGGGGGGTAGAGGGGGGATGTGACGTCTCTGCCCCTGTGGGGGGGTGGGGATGTCACATCCCCCCCACCCCCCCCCTCCTCAGGGAAGAGACGTCACATCCCCCCCCCCCCCCCCCCCTCAGGGAAGAGACATCAGATCCCCCCCCTATCCCCCCCCCCCCCGCCAGGGAAGAGACGTCACAAAACACCCCCCCCCCCCCACCCCCCCCCACCCCCCCCTCAACCAGGGAAAGCGAAAGGCAGCACAGACAGCAGTGTTGTCAGCGCTGCCTTTGACTTTCGCGCTCGGGCGCGCTGAGGGCTGTCGGCCCTGAACTGCGCATGCGCAGGTCGGTGCTCCGACAGATGCAAATGGGCTAGGCCCCGTCCACTGGACCCGCGCCGAAAAAAGGCGTATAGGGGCGCTGGAGCGCAGCTGCTGGGCGCGGGTTGATTTACGACCGCACCCGGCACTTAGAGCCGATTTGGTAAAATCGGCCCCGATGTATTACGTATAAAAGTTAACATTTAAACTTTATTTATTAGTGTCACAAGTAGGCTTACATCAACACTGCAATGATGTTACTGTGAAAATCCCCGAGTCGCCACACTCCGGTGCCTGTTCGGGTCCGCTGAGGGAGAATTTAGCATGGCCAATACACCCAACCAGTACCTCCTATGGACTGTGGGAGGAAACCAGAGCACCCGGAGGAAACCCACGCAAACTCGAGGAGAACGCGCAGACTTCGCACAGACGGTGGCCCAAGCCCGGAATCGAATCCAGATCTCTGGTGCTCTGAGGCAGCAGTGCTAACCACTGTGCCACCGTGCCGCTCCGGCATAGTGCCTCTCTCATTTTTGATTTGATTTATTATTGTCACATGTATTAGTATGCAGTGAAAAGTATTGTTTTTTGCGTACTATACAGACAAAGCATACCGTTCATAGAGAAGGAAAGGAGAGGGTGCAGAGTGTAGTGTTACAGTCATAACTAGGGTGTAAGAGACAGAATTAAAGCATTGTTATAGAGTTTAAAAGATTTAGAGTTAGAGTTTTAAAAGCATAGATCGAGAGTAAAAGATAGAATGAGGGTATGCTGGGGACAGCTTGCAAGAAGTCGCCTCGCTACGGCATTATCTTAAAGAGATGCTGTTATTGTTTGGCACCAGAGACTTTTAAAAATTGAGGCTAGCAAGAAAGAATCGATGAGTGTTACTGCATTTAGTCATGCTCTATAACGTTATCAGAGCAATGCAAAATGATACATGTTCGCTTACATAAAGCATGCACACCTGCATCCAGATGGTTGCTGCACTGCACTTAATGACACAAGAATATTATTAAACAAGAAAGAGTGCAAAAAAGATTTACTAAGATGCTACCGGACCTGATGGTTTGAGTTATAAGGAGAGGCTGGATAGATTGGGACATTTCGCCCTGGAGCGTAGGAGGCTTAGGGGGTGATCTTCTCGCGCTCTATAAAGTAATGAGGGGCATAGATGAGGTAGATAGCCAATATTTTTTCTCACAATGTGGAGTTGCCGGCGTTGGACTGGGGCGGGCACAGTAAGTAGTCTCACAGCACCAGGTTAAAGTCCAACAGGTTTATTTGGCAGCACGAACTTTCAGAGCATTGCCCAAGGGACAACGCTCCAAAAGCTCGTGCTACCAAATAAACCTGTTGGACTTTAACCTGGTGTTGTGGGACCACTTACTGTACTTTTCCCAAAGGTAGTAGAGTCTAAAACTAGAGCGAATAGGTTTAAGGTGAGAGGGGAGAGATACAAATGGGTCCAGAGGGGCAATTTTTTCACACAGAGGATGGTGAGTGTCTGGAACAAGCTGCCAGAGGTAGTAGTAGAGGCGGATACAATTTTGTCTTTTAAAAAGCATTTAGACAGTTACATGGTTAAGATGTGTATGGAGGGATATGGGCCAAATGCGGGCAATTGAGACAAGCTTAGTGGTAAAAACTGAGTGGCATGGACAAGTTGGGCCGAAGGGCCTGTTTCAATGCTGCAAACCTCAATGACTCTAAGTAAAAGTAACTAATTCAATTAAGAGTAAAAGGCAGCTGTGTTCCAGTTGTGTGATGATGTTAGCATGAATGCTAAATGAGGTTTTGCTGATCTACGCTGTGACAACTATCCTGTTGTAAGCCTTACCTGCAGGACAATGAAACAAGTCGTGCAACAATTCATTTTCTTACTGATCTAGACAACTTTTCTTAAGGTCCTGCCTGCTGCTGTCAACTCATCACCTTGAATTAACTCTGCAAGATCTAATCATCTCAAACTTTCTTGTGACTTAGCTTAAATGTTGCAAATCCTTTACTTTTTGTCAGATGCTGCCCTGTGGGGTTTCTGATGTCAGACTGGGTAATAGAATTGGTAAATATTGCATAAATGCTGCATTGATAACAACGTGTCAGTAATTCCACATCAGGTGGAATCATACAAAATGTCGCTTTTTAAATTATTTAATGTTTTTGATCATTCTTGCATCAGTGTGGACAAAATTGCGACTGTACGCGAGCAGCAACCTTGAGACAGTCATTTTATTTCAAGCACATAACAGCAAAATGCATCCAGTTATTAAAAACAGTGGGACAAGCCAATCAATTATTTTTCATGGGTGAATTCACACCAGTGATCTAATTCCATCCTTGTACCACTCTGTCGGACTATAAGAGCATTTGTAATGGTAAAACAAAAGCCTTTCCATTTAACATACTCCAAAAATTAACCTTGCTTCTGATCCTCACTCATCTAGTTCATTCCAAACAAGATTCTTACCTCTGGATGAGAGTCCGTGTCTGCATTATCTCACTAACATGCACAATCACAGCACCAGAATCCTACCACAATGTCTTCATTCTCGCAGAAGTTTCAATAATTCAACAACTGGGACTGAATCAACAATTCAACTTTGACAGTGAAACTACTGTCTCTTTTTAATAAATCAAAGTTACTGATATTGATTAGTAATAAATAAAATAATGTAGATAAATTTTAATTAACATTTATTTCGACACCCAGCAATTGAATAAATGACGAACGATGGCTAGAATATTACAGGCTACTGTTTGATTTTGGTTTGATCTGATTTATTGTCACATGTATTAGTATACAGTGAAAAGTATTGTTTCTTGCGCACTATACAGATAAAGCATACCGTTCACAGAGGAGGAAAGGAGAGAGTGCAGAATGTAGTGTTACAGTCATAGCGAGGGTGTAGAGAAAGATCAACTTAATGTGAGGTAGGTCCATTCAAAAGTCTGATGACAGCAGGGAAGAAGCTGTTCTTGTGTCAGTTGGTATGTGACCTCAGACTTTTGTATCTTTTTCCCGAAGGAAGAAGGTGGAAGAGAGAATGTCCGGGGTGCGTGGGGTCCTTAATTATGCTGGCTGCTTTGCCGAGGCAGCGGGAAGTGTAGACAGAGTCAATGGATGGGAGGCTGGTTTGTGTGATGGACTGGGTTTCATTCATGACCCTTTGTAGTTCCTTGCGGTCTTGGGCAGAGCAGGAGCCATACCAAGCTATGATGTAACCAGAAAGAATGCTTCTTGCGTCTGTAAAAATTGGTGACAGTTGTAGCAGACAAACTTTTAAAAAATTGTTTATCAATAGCAATAGAATTTCATCATGTTGACCACAATAGATGACAGGAGGCCTTCTTGCAAGTTGGTTGACAATGACCGGGATTTTGTAAGGCCAGTAAAATCCCGCCCAAGGCCAAAGGAGAATTCCATTCTGTGGTAAAATTCCAGCCAATAACTCTTGCGCTGCGTCTCCTGCCAATGCAAGAACCTAATGACATCATTGGCAGAGGAGACATCATGCTGGTTGGCTCGGATCCCAAAGCCATTAACCCAGTACCCGGGTCCCACAGTGGGCGGGGCAGGCAGGCTGCGGCCTGAGTTCCTGGGGATCGATCTGGGGGAGGAAGGAGAGGCTACTGATCCACCCAGTGATGGCCACAATTCTGCTTACTACTCTGCAGCTTGTTCCCGGTGACAGACCTGGATTATGGGGATTGGCTCCAGAGCGGGAGATTCTGAACCTGCACAATTGCAAATATTGTGAAGACCCAGCATCACTTTAGTAAAAGGTGTTAACTCTGATGCTGCCAATGCAGTAGTATTTGCAAGTCCACATTCCAGCATGCACCCTGCTGCACAATGTCCCTATAAAGACGGTAGCGGCCCTTACAGTTGTGTGTGTACGGCACTGGCAGCAAAACAGCCTAACTCTTATTGAGTTTAACAACCTCAGACCCTGAACACTGTCGTCCATTTTGATTTGTGTTTTTTTCTTTGGCCAAGGGGCTAGTCTGTATCTTGTTTTCACGATTTTGCTTCCAGACAGAGTTGTTCATTATTCCACCATCAAAACTTGCCCTCGACCAGGTTTTCATTTCTATTTTGACGACCATTACCATTCCACTTGTTTTCTGTTCCATGATTCCTTTGTTATTGAATGCCTCCTGCCCTCTAACTTAGCCCAGAGCTCCCCTATTCTCCTAGCCCTCCCTCCACCACTCTCTGCCCTTCTTAACAACACAAATCCCACCACATAGAAATCATAGAAACCCTACAGTACAGAAAGCGGCCATTCGGCCCATCGGGTCTGCACCGACCCTCCCCCATATCCCTACATACTTACCCGCTAATCCCTCTAACCTACGCATCTCAGGACACTAAGGGCATTTTTTAGCATGGTCAATCAACCTAACCCGCACATCTTTGGACTGTGGGAGGAAACCGGAGCACCCGGAGGAAACCCACGCAGACACGAGGAGAATGTGCGAACTCCACACAGACAGTGACCCAAGCCAGGAATCAAACCCAGGTCCCTGGAGCTGTGAAGCAGCAGTGCTAACCACTGTGCTACCGTGCCGCACATTTCCATTTCCCTTCAGTTCTGAAGAAACTGGGCGGCACAGTGGCACAGTGGTTAGCACTGCTGCCTCACAATGCCAGGGACCCGGGTTCAATTCCGGCCTCAGGTCACTGCCTGTGTGGAATTTGCACATTCTCCCCATGTCTGCGTGGGTTTCCTCCGGGTGCTCCGGTTTTCTCCCACAGTTCAAAATGTGCGGGGTTAGGTTGATTGGCCAGCATAAATTGCCCCTTAGTGTCAGGGGGATTATTAGCATGGTAAATATGTGGGGTTATGGGAATAGGAGGTGGGTGGGTGCAGACTGAATGGGCCTCCTTCTGCATTGCAGAGATTCTATGATTCTATTCTATCAAAAGTCATATTTGACTCGAAACAGCATCTGTTCCTTTCTCCACAGATGCTGCTTACCAAGTTCTTTCAGCACTTCACTGCCTTAATTTCACATTTTCAACATCTGCGATGTTTTGCCTTTAATGAAGAGCTTTTAGAGTTAAGATCAGAAGACTTAGGAGCAGAATTAGTCCATTCGGCCCATCGAGTCTGTTCCGCCATTCAATCATGGCTGATATTTTTCTCATCCCCATTCTCCTTCCTTTTCCCCATAACCCCTGATCCCCTTATTAATCAAGAACCTATCTATCTCTGTCTTAAAGACACCCAATGACCCGGCCTCCACAGCCTTCTGCGGCAAAGAGTTCCACAGATTCACCACTCTCTGGCTGAAGAAATTCCTCCTCATCATCAGACCCTTGTCAGACCCAACTTGGAGTACTGTGCTCAGTTCTGGTCGCCTCACTATAGGAAGGATGTGGAAAAGATTGAAAGGGTGCAGAGGAGATTTACAAGGATGTTGCCCGGATTGAGTGGCATGCCTTATGAGGATAGGCTGAGGGAGCTCGGTCTTTTCTCCTTGGAGAGACGAAGGATGAGAGGAGACCTAATAGAGGTGTATAAGATGTTGAGAGGCATAGATCGGGTGGACTCTCAGAGGCTTTTTCCCAGGGTGGAAATGGCTGCTACGAGAGGACACAGGTTTAAGGTGCTGGGGGGTAGGTACAGGGGAAATGTTAGGGGTAAGTTTTTCACACAGAAGGTGGTGGGCGAGTGGAATCGGCTGCCGTCAGTGGTGGTGGAGGAAAACTCAATAGGGTCTTTTAAGAGACTCCTGGATGAGTACATGGAGCTTAATAGGATGGAGGGTTATAGGTAGTTCTAGAAGGTAGGGATGTGTTTGGCACAACTTGTGGGCCGAAGGGCCTGTTTGTGCTGTAGTTTTTCTATGTTTCTATGTTTCTATCACTGTTCTAAAAGATCGTCCCTTTAGCCTGGGGTTGTGCCCTCTGGTTCTAGTTTTTCCTACTAGTGGAAACATCCTCTCCACGTCCACTCTATCCAGGCCTCGCAGTATCCTGCAAGTTTCAATAAAGTCCCCCCTCATCCTTCTAAACTCAGTTGTTGTTAAACTTGCATTTTGCAGTGTAATTATTTCCACTTTTCCAAGACTCAAATGGGGATAGAGGAATGTAAGATCTCTTGGAGGAGACTGTTTGAAACTGCATTGGCTTGACAAGGGCCATGGACTATAATTCCAATCCAATGCCAAGCCTAGTTGAAAAGGTTCTCAAGTTTATTGGCCCTCACGGACACTTTGGCCTCTCGCCCTCCCCATTTCAGGCCTTCTCCAGTTTCCCAGTTGCTGGAGCCTGTCATCAGGAAGGCCTGACCGAGGCCCCCTGCTGCTGCTCTCTCCTCTCGCCCACTTTCTGGGCTGCGGATTTTCCCCCAGTGGGTAAGATATCAATGAGGTCCCATTGTGAAGGTTGGCAGCGCCTCCGCCTTCTCTGCCTTGTGTGGGGTCCTGAAAAAAAGCTTTCAGTCCAGCCTGTTAATTTTCAGGCCTTTATTGTCAGAATTGTTTAAATGCTGTGTGGACGAGGCCACCTGCAGCCCCACAAGCCTGACGCTCACCAGATCGCAGTGGGGTCCTTGCAGATGTGTTGAAGACCCAATCCAACAAAGTTCTCCCCTGTTGTGAGAATTGCATATATAGTTCAGCACCATAAAAAAGGTGTTTCTGGCTGCCAGTGAGTCCTCTAACTAGTAACCTGAGAGTAAGAACTATTACGTGGCCTGGAAAATCGAATTAATGCAAGACATATTCTCCCCAGCACGGCTGTGTAGAGTTTTTTTTAAATGGTCAGCTGGTTGATATCAGGTTAGTACAGCAGTAAATGTGAATAATTAGGGTTAATTTTTGGATGGATATCTTGTTTTCCCATCGGTGGAGTTATACTGAGCTACACAGCAGAGAGTGTACTAAAGGTAGCCTTTATACTTCATTTTGCAAGTCTATATTCCATACACTGGTAACATATCGACCCTCCCACACTCCAAAGATGTGTACGTTCAGTGGATTGGCCATGCTAAATTGCACTTGGGGCAAATGGGATCAAAGGTTATGGGGAGAAAGCAGGATTAGGCTATTGAGTTGGATGATCAGCCATGATCGTAATGAATGGCGGAGCAGGATCGAAGGGCCAAATGGCCTCCCCCTGCTCCTATCTTCTTAATGTCAGGGGGATGAGCAGAGTAAATATATGGGGTTACGGGGCCTCAATGGGATTGTTGTCTTTGCAAGCTCGATGGGTCAAATGGCCTCCTTCTGTACTTTTGGGATCCTTTGATCTCCCACAAGAGGAAATCTAACTATCTCCCCTTGATATACAGTGGCATCACCATTGCTGAAACCCCGCTATCAACATCCTGTGGAGTTACCATTGACCAGAAATTGAACTGGACTCATCATATAGAACATAGAACATAGAACAGTACAGCACAGAACAGGCCCTTCGGCCCACGATGTTGTGCCGAGCTTTATCTGAAACCAAGATCAAGCTATCCCACTCCCTATCATCCTGGTGTGCTCCATGTGCCTATCCAATAACCGCTTAAATGTTCCTAAAGTGTCTGACTCCACTATCACTGCAGGCAGTCCATTTCACACCCAACCACTCTCTGCGTAAAGAACCTACCTCTGATATCCTTCCTGTATCTCCCACCACGAACCCTATAGTTATGCCCCCTTGTATTAGCTCCATCCACCCGAGGAAATAGTCTTTGAACGTTCACTCTATCTATCCCCTTCATCATTTTATAAACCTCTATTAAGTCTCCCCTCAGCCTCCTCCGCTCCAGAGAGAACAGCTCTCGCTCCCTCAACCTTTCCTCATAAAACCGGGTGCTCCGGTTTCCTCCCACAGTCCAAAGATGTGCGGGTTAGGTTGATTGGCCAGGTTAAAAATTGCCCCTTAGAGTCCTGCAATGCGTAGGTTAGAGGGATTAGTGGGTAAATATGTCGGGGTAGGGCCTGGGTGGGATTGTGGTCGGTGCAGACTCGATGGGCCGAATGGCCTCCTTCTGCATTGTAGGGTTTCTATAAAAAAAGACCTACCCTCCAAACCAGGCAGCATCCTGGTAAATCGCCTCTGCACTCTTTCCAGCGCTTCCACATCCTTCTTATAGTGAGGTGACCAGAACTGCACACAATATTCCAAATGTGGTCTCACCAAGGTCCTGTACAGTTGCAGCATAACCCCACAGCTCTTAAACTCCAACCCCCTGTTAATAAAAGCTAACACACTATAGGCCTTCTTCACAGCTCTATCCACTTGAGTGGCAACCTTTAGAGATCTGTGGGTATGAACCCCAAGATCTCTCTGTTCCTCCACAGTCTTCAGAACCCTACCTTTGACCCTGTAATCCACATTTAAATTAGTCCTAAATAACATGGCTACAAGAGCAGGTCAGAGGCTGGGAACTCTGTGGTGAGTAACGATGGAATAGATTCGCCTTGCCTGGATGGGTGCAGCTCTAACAACACTCAAGAAGCTCGACACCATCCAGAACAAAGCAGCCCCGCTTGATCGGCACCCCATCCGCAAACATTCAATCCCTCCACCTCCGATGAACAGTAGCAGAAGTGTGTACCATCCACAAGATGCACTGGAGGAACTCACTAAGATTCCTTAGGCAGCACCTTCCAAACCCGCGACCACTAACCTCTAGAAGGAGAAGGGCAGCCAACACTTGGGAACACCACCACCTGGAAGTTTCCCTCCAATCCACTTACCATCCTGACTTGGAAATATATCATCGTTCCTTCACTGTCACTGTCACCTTGTGAAATTCCTTCCTAACAGCACTGTGGGTGTACCTACACCTCAGGGACTGCAGCAGTTCAAGAAAGTGACTCACCACCACCTTCTCGAGGGCAATAAGGGATGGGCAATAAATGCTGGCCTAGCCAGCGATGCCCATGTCCCGTGAATGAAAGAAAAAAAAACTATAAGGAGGTGCCTGCTGATGGAATCAGGCTGTACTTGGATATAAAACAGGATCCTATTTCCTTTGTGTGGTTATTATAAGAGTGAGGTGATATGTGGGCAGGGTGTGAAGACAGCTGGATCAGAGTGATAAAGTGACTCAAAGTTTCCATCAAGGCAGAAAATGCTGCGAATAATCAGCGGCTCCAACAACATCTGTGTCACTGGCCTGGAACCTTGGGCAGAATTTTTCCTTCCGGGACTCAGTCCCATAGCTGGGGCAGGAACCAAGAACCTTTTCCGCCATGGAACCCGGTGGGAATTTGCATCACATCGTGCGACGCTGCCCTGATTTATGGTGCAGTCGGGGGGTTCCTGACCTTTCGCACAGTCGGGCAGGATGGCCCCACCATCTTGTCTGTCCGCCATATTTAAAAGGCGGCCGGATGTTAACTTACAAACTGCCTGAAGGGAGACGGTGCATTGATTACAGGCATCTCCAGACCCCACATTCCTCAAAGTGCTGCTCAATGCAGCGGTGGAGGCGGGGTGGGGGGGGGTTGCCAGGAGATACGTCCTCTTCCTCGAGGATAGGAGGAAGACATCGATCAGTGTGACCAAGCTGAGTGGGTGGAGGTTTCCTGGGTGGTCAGTGCCCAGGGCCTCGAGCAGAGGACTGCCCTGTAGTGGAGAGAATAGACGAATGGCTTGATCCACTCAGCTGCTTACACTCACCTCACTGAAGGGAGGCAGTGGCGTAGTGGTATTCTCGCTGGACTAGTAATCCAGAGACCCTCTGGGGACCTGGGTTCAAATCCCACCACGGCAGATGGTGAAATTTGAATTCAATAAAAATCTGGAATTGAAAGTCCAATGATGACCATGAAACCATTGTCGATTGTCATAAAAACCCATCTGGTTCACTAATGTCCTTTAGGAAGGAAATCTGCTGTCCTTACCTGGTCTGGCCTACTTGTGACTCCAGAGCCACAGCAATGTGGTTGACTCTCAAATGCCTTCAGGGATGGGCAATAAATGGCCCAGTGACGTCCACATCCCATGAATGAATAAAAATAAAATTGAATGGTGGAAGGGACATGAGTTTCAGTGGCAGGGTGCTAAGGAGGCACCTCATAGCCCCACTCCAGTCCACAGGAGCTCAGATACTGTCTGGTGGTGACAGGAAGGAGTCAGGCATCGTTGGCACCAACCATCTCTGCTAATGACATGCCCTCTGACACTTATTCTATCTGCATAGTCCCACTGTTCTGGAGGGTGCTGCCCCAGAAGCCTTGTGGGCAAGCGGCCCACAAACATGAGGGTTTTTTTTTAATAAGACCAGAAGCTTGGGAAAGATGCTCAAAACCCAATTGCCCTCAGTGCCAGGGACCCGGGTTCAATTCCGGCCTCGGGTCACTGTCTGTGTGGAGTTTGCACATTCTCCCCATGTCTGCGTGGGTTTCCTCTGGGTGCTTCCGTTTCCTCCCACAGTCCAAAGATGTTCAGGTTAGGTTGAGTGGCCATGATAAATTGACCCTTAGTGTCAGGGGGATTCGCGGGGTAAATATCTGGGGCTACGTGAATAGGGCCTGGGTGGGATTGTGGTCGGAGCAGGCTCGATGGGCCGAATGGCCTCTGTCTGTGCTGTTGGGATTCTAGTCTATGATACGATATTTAACATTGGCATATGGGGGTCTTCTTCACTCACACGATGACATTTATTTAAAAGGAATTTGGCTTCATAAAATCCAAGTTTCCCTTTTCGTCCATGTGTGTATGCATTTGGAATATTGTGAGCAATTTTGGGCTCCATATCTAAGGAAAGATGTGCTGGTGGCCTTGGAAAGAGTCCAGAGGAGGTTCACAAGAATGATCCCTGGAATGAAGAGCTTGTCGTATGAGGAACGGTTGAGGACTCTGGGTCTGTACTCGTTGGAGTTTAGAAGGATGGGGGGGGGGATCTTTTTGAAACTTACAGGATACTGCGAGGCCTGGATAGAGTGAACGTGGAGAGGATGTTTCCACTGGTAGGAAAAACTAGAACCAGAGGGCACAACCTCAGGCTAAAGGGGCGATCATTTAAAACAGAGATGAGGAGGAATTTCTTCAGCCAGAGAGTGGTGAATCTGTGGAACTCTTTGCCGCAGAAGGCTGTGGAGGCCGGGTCATTGAGTATCTTTAAGACAGAGATAGATAGGTTCTTGATTAATAAGGGGATCGGGGTTATGGGGAAAAGGCAAGAGAATAGGGGTGAGAAAAATATCAGCCATGACTGAATGGCGGAGCAGACTCGATGGGCCGAGTGGCCTAATTCGGCTCCTATGTCTTATGGTCTTATGGTCTTATTATATTCCGTTGTAAACTGACACGCTAACAGAAGTTTCTGTTCTTCATTCTAGCATACTAATCTGTGCTGTTTTACTTCAGTTGAGTCACCAATTGGTGGAGTTACTGTTTACATCTGCTTTATGTAAATATAACAATTAAGAACCAATAAACAATATTTTCGGTCGTATCATGAAGGAAAATTGACGCTTAACATTTCTTACAATGCACTTGCTTGTAAAACATGTTTAAATGTCCCCTTGTCAGTTTACAGAGGCTCTGAATAAGTCAAGAATCTAAAAGCTTCAAGTAATTCTTGCCACTCTGGATCTATTGCAGTTTTTCCCAATCTTTTTCCCCAATGTGATCCCATTTTTAATGCCTCAGACTTCATGTAATCCCAGAATTAAAACAGAGGAAGAGATCGGGTTCGAAAGTTGTTGAGTGGAGTGAAGTGGGGAAGTTGTTGAGGGAGTAGGGATGGAGGGAGAGAGTTGTTGAGGAGGAAGGGGTGGAGGCAGAGATTTGCTGAGGGGGAGGAGATAGAGGGAGAGAGTTGTTGAGGGGGAGTGAGTGGGGGAGGGGTTGGAGGGAGAGAGGTGTTGAGTGGGAGTGAGTGTAATAAGTCTTCAGAGGCAGAAGTCCCTTCACCAAAATCCCTTTATTTACAATTCCAACAGCAGTACACAGAGTGCTAACAGTCAGCAGTCTAACTTCGGGAGTTCCAGAGGAACTGACACTCCCAGTTAAATACAAGGAAAAGACTCCCTGATTGGCCCATCAATTAACTCCTTAATCAGGGAGTTCATATTCCAATAGGGGGAGAACTTGCAGACTCCACACGGACACTTATCAGAAGCCGGAATTGAACCCGGTTCCCCGGTGCCGTGAAGGAGCAGCGCTAACCATCGTGCCATCCATGCACGTTCCAGTAACATTCTCACTCTGAACTGTTGATATCAGTGTTTAAATTTGGGCCAGTAACTGCAAAGAGTATTTGTCTTTTCTTCTTCTGACAAAGGTCAGATACTGGAGGAACCCCTCCTCTTCTGATGATGCACAGACTCAACATTGAGTTAAACAACGTTATACTGAACTTTGTTCTCCACCTTGACCCCTCTTTGTTTTCTTTGTTTGTCTAAGTGCAACCCCCCACTGCCCACCCCCGCACGCCCCTACCCCACCTCCTCCACCTGTTACCTGTTCTTTAGTTTTGCTTTTCACTGAGTACTGACCGTTGCACTCTTATTTACACATTCGGCCATCTTACCATTGTGCCCCTATCAGCACCTTCTCTAGTCTTTAATGTTACAATTAAGACTCCCTTTGTCTTGTGTCCATGACATCTTTGTCAATCTCTCCTTAACTCCAACCTTCTATTCTGCTCCACCTCCTTCACCCCCTCTCCAACTATCTAATCCAGCACATTTCTAACCCCTCTTCAGCTCTGAAGAAGTGTCATACAGATTCTAAACGTTACCTCTGTTTCTCTCTCCATAGATTCTGCCACCACCTACGCACAGTGGCAGCCATGTGTACTATCCCCAAGATGCACTGCAAGAACTCACCAAGGTTCCTTAGACAGCACCTTCTAAACCCACAACCACTACCATCTAGAAGGACAAGAGCAGCAGATACCTGGGAACACCATCACCTGGAGGTTTCCCTCCAAGTCACTCACCACCCTGACTTGGGAATATAGAGGTTTACATAGAGTCATAGAGGTTTAGAGCATGGAAACAGGCCCAACTTGTCCATGCCGCCCAGTTTTTAACCACTAAGCTAGTCCCAATTGCCTGCATTTGGCCCATATCCCTCTATACCCATCTTACCCATATAACTGTCTAAATGCTTTTTAAAAGACAAAATTGTACCCGCCTCTCCTACTGCCTCTGGCAGCTTGTTCTAGACACCCACCACCCTCTGAGTGAAAAAGAATGCCCCTCTGGACCCTTTGGTATCTCTCCCCTCTCACCTTAAACCTATGCCTTCCAGTTTTAGACTCCCCTACCTTTGGGGAATATATATTTCCGTTCCTCTACTGTCGCTGGGTCAAAAACTTGGGATTCCCTCCCTAACAACATGATGGATGTACCTACACCTCAGGGACTGCAGCGGTTCAAGAAGGCAGCTTATCGCCACCTCTGAATGTCAACTAGGAATGGGCCATAATTACTGGTCTCGCTGGTGCCAGTTATATAAGGAAATTTCACTAAGGAAATTTGGCATGTCAGCTACGACTCTCACCAACCTTTACAGATGTACCATAGAAAGCATTATTTCTGGTTGTACCACAGCTTGGTATGGCTCCTGCTCTGCCCAAGACTGCAAGGAATTACAAAACGTCATGAATGTAGCCCAATCCATCACGCAAACCAGCCTCCCATCCATTGACTCTGTCTACACTTCCCGCTGCCCCGGCAAAGCAGCCAGCATAATTAAGGACCCCATACACCCCGGTCATTCTCTCTTCCACCTTCTTCTGTCGGGAAAAAGATACAAAAGCCTGAGGTCACCTACCAACCGACTCAAGAACAGCTTCTTCCCTGCTGCTGTCAAGACGTTTGAAATGACTTACCTTGTATTAAGTTGGTCTTTCTCTGCACCCTAGCTATGACTGTAACACTACATTCTGCACTCACTCGTTTCCTCCTCTATGAACGGTATGTTTTGTCTCTATAGCGCGCAAGAAACAATACTTTTCACTGTATGTTAATACATGTGACAATAATAAATCAAATCAAATCAAATATTCAGCGAAATGAAGTTAAATAAAGATGATTCCTGAGTTTATGCAGCACTTTCTGTTTTTATACCAGACAGAAACCTGTCCCTATTTGTTTGGCAGTGCCAGCGAACACCATCATAAATATCTGTGGGAATAAACAATGACCTTTTCAACTTTTCTCACATCTGACCTTTATGACTTCACTTTTTCAGAAGGGAATATTCTGATCTGTTCTTTCTGTATTTTCAAGCGGGGAATCAAGATTTATCCTGAGAACATATTATTCCGGAGGTCAGGACTATGATGTGACTTGCCATGTTTTAGTTTGGAAATGCAATATTTGGACATGAAGTAGAAAAGGGCACTACCTTTGCAAGCCCTCGCCAATTAATAAATCATTTTGTAGCTCGGCTTTATCAGTGTGTGGGGGTGGAAAACCTCAGCTATTCCATCAAACTGACCGCTCAAGTCTCACCATTCAGCCTGGCACCATAATTAGAGGGCACACCGATATAATTAAAACGTGAAGTGATATAATTCACGATAAAGCCAGCACTAGTGAGTGGAGGAAAGTAAAGAAGAGGAAAAAAGAATGAAGCAGCTATAACTTAGCTTCCTGTATCAGCTGCACAGTCGGTTGTGTTAGAATCATGGAATCCCTACAGTGCAGAAGGAGGCCATTCGGCCCATCGAACCTGCACCGACCACAATCCCACCCAGGCCCTATCCCCATAACCCCATGCATTTACCCTAGCTAGTCCCCCTGACTCTCATCTCTCGGTCCAAAGGTAGTCAGTTCACAGTCCCACTCCAGGATTGGAGTGCAGAAATCAAATCTGTCACTCGGTGCAGTGCTGCAGGAGTGTTACACTGTCAGAAGTGCTTCGTTTAAAGTTTAATTTGTGTGTGGATTGCTCCTACGAGGCATTTTGTTAAGTCTCAAATGCTGAGTGTGAAATACTTCTGTTTGAATTCCGTGTCCATGGTTAATACACAATAGTAGGTTAATGTAGTTTCTGAAAAGTACATTCGTAGAATCATAGAATCCCTACAGTGCAGCAGAAGGAAGCCATTTGGCCCATCGAGTCTGCACCAGCAACAATCCCACCCAAGTTTCACCCCGTAACCCCCACCAGTCCCCCTGACATGAAGGAGCAATTTATCATGGCCAATCCTCCTAACCCACGCATCTTCGGACTGTGGGAAGAAACCGGAGCACCCGGAGGAAACCCACGCAGACATGGGGAGAACGTACAAACTCCACACAGACAGTGACCCAAGGGAAGAATTGAACCCGGGTCCCTGGCGCTGTGAGGCAGCAGAGCAATGTAACATACAATTAAATGTACGTTAACTTTCTTAACTGTTTATCCTCATTTTCTCCTTTTATTGTGTTTATCATATGCATGTACGCCGACTGTATCTTGATTGATTGCCCAATCAGGGAGCCTCACTTATGTCTCCATTTAGAAGACACTCTGGATTCTTACAGAACCCCAAATATAAACATTGTTAACAAATGAAAGAAATAAGCATCACTTGGTGTCTTGACTGGCTTTTTTATGCATGAAAATTTCTTTATTTCTATCTTGCTCTGAGGTAAGTGTCCAAGAAACTACAAAAGGTCGTGAATATAGCCCAATCCATCACGCAAATCAGCCTCCAATCCATTGACTCTGTCTACACTTCCCGCTGCCTCGGCAAAGCAGCCAGCATAATTAAGCACCCCATGCATCCTGGACATTCTCTCTTCCACCTTCTTCCGTCGGGAAAAGGTACAAAATTATGAGGTCACGTACCAACTGTCTCAAGAACAGCTTCTTCCCTGCTGCCATCAGACTTTTGAATGGACCTACCTCGCATTAAGTTGATCTTTCTCTACACCCTAGCTATGACTGTAACATTACATTCTGCACTCTCTCCTTTCCTTCTCTATGAATGCTATGCTTTGTCTGTATAGCGCGCAAGAAACAATATTTTTCACTGTTTGATTTTTTGATTTGATTTGATTTATTATTGTCACATGTATTAACATACAGTGAAAAGTATTGTTTCTTGTGCTCTATACAGACAAAACATACCGTTCATAGAGAAGAAAACGAGAGAGTGTGCAGAATGCACTAATAAATCAAATCAAATCGAATCAAATCCATCTCTGTGCAACAAAATGAACTCTGCGCAAATGTTTTTGCATTTTGGATTACGTGTTGGAAAAGCCTCTTGTGGAGCAGGGTGCATTTTCCCCATAGATGTCATGCCTTCTTTCTCTCTGTTTCTTTATTAAGGAAGGATGCAGTTGTGCAGTGGAAAGAGGCGTCCCTTTTAAGTTGACGTCAAAGCGAGTTTCCTTTGTGGGGAAGCATTTTGGTCTTGATGGAGAATCCATTAAGGCCTTGAATCTGGAGGTAGGATCAGAAAGTCCAATTTGGAAGAGTCAATGCGCCACACATCAATACCGACGAAAGGGAAAATGTATCTCAGGTGCCCACATGGCTTGCGTTGGCTTTGATCTTTGTTGTCAACTGTCCCCGAAATAAAAAAACATCTGGCTAATAATATATGGGGATAGGACTTAATTGCATAGTCACTGAAACTGGAAGAAAATTAATTATGAAAATTAAGTTGCTGGACTAAAAATCAGTAAAATATTTATTTGAAGTCAAAATTGTATCGAAAAGTCTGATCAAAATCAGATGGATGACTTTTAGTGTTGTGAGAGGCACAGGGGACAAGCTGTTCATGTTTGTTTATCTTTTATTCATATTCTAATTTGCAAGTAACCTTTATATCAGAGTTCTTAAATGACTCACTGCCCTCAAGTTTGTTACGTCTAATAATCATCACATTCATCTCTCTGAAGAGTTCCCTCCACTGCGCCTGAGACGTACATTTAAAGAATGCCAACCGCACTGAGGTGTGGGCTTGCTCACATCTCTCTTAATAATGTGGAAGCTTAGCGTGGATTTCTTACCGATCGCTCCATCGTAACTTCCTCAGAATGTGAAAACAATAGCAAACAACGCTAAGGATTGTGGCACACAGCGTACTTGACAGACTCTGTGCTGCAAGTGGATGTATTCGTCTGTTGGTATTTTAAGACTGGTGAATTATTCTTTCCCCTGAAAGAGGTTCGGTGAGATTCATTACATTGGAGACAGCATCACTTGGAAACTTCAAAGTGCCTTGCACATTAAGTATTGCCTTCCCTTCAGAGAGTAATAATAAAAATTAAAGTTTTTCTTATTTATTAGTGTCACAAGTAGGCTTACATTAACAGCGCAATGAGGTTACTGTGAAAATCCCCGATTCGCCACACTCCAGCGCCTGTTCGGGTACACTGAGGGAGAATTTAGCATGGCCAATGCACCTAACCAGCACATCTTTCAGACGTGGCAGGAAACCGGAGCACCCAGAGGAAACCCACGCAGACACGGGGAGAACGTGCAGATTCTACACAGATAGTGACCCAAACCAGGAATTGAATCCAGGTCCCTGGCGCTGTGAGACAGCAGTGCTAACCACTGCGCCACCGTGCTGCCCTCCTTTCGAAGCAACGCATAAACTACATAAAGGAAGCTGAAGGCTGAATCCAAATGAAACAACTTATGTTTGGGATGCTACCCATAACATTGGGAACGAGTTATGTAAATGTAAAGCTGCCCTGGTCCCAGATGATCATAGGCTTTGAAGGGGGTTGAGCTGACTGGTGGTGATTTAACCTGAGGGTCACCACATCTCAGGCGAGGGTCAAGGTGAAGAGGGCAGGGCCTTCCTGAATAACTTCAGCCACTGCAGGAATTGAAGACTTGCTGTTGGCATTGTTCTGCATCACAAACCAACTGTCCAGCCATCTGAGCTAATTGACTCCTGAGGTAAACATGATTTCATTGAATTGGTATTTGGCCCATATTTCTGAACACTGCAAATGACCTGGATCTGAGGTCATGTACCAACCGACTCAAGAACAGCTCCTTCCCTGCTGCTGTCAAAGTTTTGAATGGACCTACCTCATATTAAGTTGATCTTTCTCTACACCCTAGCTTTGACTGTAACACTACATTCTACACCCTCTCCTTCCCTTCTCCCATATGTATGGCATGTTTTGTCTGTATAGCGCGCAAGAAACAAGACTTGTCACTGTATCCCAATACATGTGACAATAATAAATCAAATCAAATCAAATGGATAATAAAGAAAACTAAAAGCTGGTTAGCCATGTTTATAACACAGAAATAGAGAGAGCAATGGAAGCAGGAGTTGCAACAAAAGCTTTGCAAAATAATTTAGACTTGTGTGACATGGTTTGGAAATGAGAAATGTAAATCGAAGGGTGAACATATGTGGCGTTGAATCAGGAATACAATAGCAAACAGCGTTTCTAGCTGGGTGGGGAATGAGGCATTTTTTTATATAGAAAATAAGGATTGCAGCTTTGTTTTAATATATAAGGCTGAAAGACTAGACATAGGCCTTTCACCTCTCTTTCTTCTATTTACACTTGGGTAGAGTTTCATGTGTCTGATTCCACTGGGTGGATGGAGGACTCACACAATGTCCTGCCTGATAAGCCTAAAATTTGATCAACTTTCACGGCCAGGCCTTGTTTCTATACCGCCAACAAGCTACTTGCACTTGCAAAAACAAATCTGGAATTAAGAATCTACTGATGACCCTGAAACCATTGTCGATGGTCGGAAAAATCCATCTGGTTCACTAATGTCCTTTAGGGGTGGAAATCTGCCGTCCTTACCCGGTCTGGTCTACATGCGACTCCAGAGCCACAGCAATGTGGTTGACTCTCAACTGCCCTCGGGTAACTAGGGATGGGCAATAAATGCTGACCAGCCAGCGACGCCCATGTCCCATGAATGAATTAAAAAAAACTTGGAAACATCCATCAATATTGCAACCCTGATCCATCAATTCAGCAAAACCTTCACTTCAGAAAAACCTTCTGGTCCTCTCAGTGATAACTCTGGTGAATACACTGCCCACATAGCATTGTTTCACTGGTGGGTTTGGTACCTGAAGTGGGATCGTGAAGCATGGAGTTAAAAGGGTAACCTGATCTCTCAGAGGTGAACCTGATGCCTTTCGGCTTCCTATGAATGGAGATGAGAGGCTGGATTTTTTCATGAAGAACGGTTGTGATAATTCCCCGAAAATTGATATGCAGGTTTTTTTGCAGAGTATTTGAGCATTGATTGATTTGATTTGATTTATTATTGTCACATGCACTGGTAGACAGCGAAAAATATTGTTTCTTGTGCGCTATACACATAAAACATACAGTTCATAGAGTACATAGGGGAGAAGGAAAAGAAGAGGGTGCAGAATATAGTGTTGCAGTTACAGATAGGGTGAAGAGAAAGATCAACTTAATGAATGATAGGGCTGTTCAGAAGTCTGGTGGCAGCAGGGAAGGAGCTTTTTCTTGAGTCGGTTGGTATGTGATCTCAGACTTTTGGACTTCAGAGGGAGTGGAATCTCTGTTCAGTATTGGGTGCATTAACAGTGCCTGAACTGTGGAGAATCCAATTAGACAATGGAGCTGAATAACCCTTTTGTTTTGCAGTTTGTGAGTGATTCCACAGTGGATAAATCCTCTATTTCTCTCAGAGATGGTAGCCTGGCCTGTGTAGTCTCCTTGGGTAACGTTACAGCTTGTGTTCGGGGCTGCGTTCTCCATTTATGGGGCAGCGATGGCCTCGTGGTATTATTGCTAGACTATTAATCCAGAAACTCAGCTAATGTTTTGGTAATGACCTGGAACTCGCTGCCCTCGAGGGAGCGGAAATAATCAAAAGGAAATTGATTATTCAAATCCCATCGTGGTAAATGCTGGAATTTGAATTCAATAAAAAATATTTAGAATTAAGAATCTACTGATGACCATGAAACCATTGTCGATTGTCAGAAAACACATCTGGTTCACTAATCTCCTTTAGAGAAGGAAATCTGCCATCCTTACCTGGTCTGGCCTACATGTGACACCAAGGCCACAGCAATGTGGTTGACTCTCAACTGCCCTCCAAGGGCAGCTAGGGATGGGCAATAAATGCTGGCCAGCCAGGGACATGGTGTGGAGATGCCGGCGTTGGACAGGGGTAAACACAGTAAGAAGTTTAACAACACCAGGTTAAAGTCCAACAGGTTTATTTGGTAGCAAAAGCCACACAAGCTTTCGGTGAGTCTTCAGGTGAGTGGGAATTCTGTTCACAAACAGGGCATATAAAGACACAGACTCAATTTACATGAATAATGGTTGGAATTCGAATACTTACAACTAATCAAGTCTTTAAGATACAAACAACGTGAGTGCAGAGAGCATCAAGACAGGCTAAAAAGATGTGTATTGTCTCCAGACAAGACAGCCAGTGAAACTCTGCAGGTCCAGGCAGGCTGTGGGGGTTACAGATCGTGTGACATGAACCCAATATCCCGGTTGAGGCCGTCCTCGTGTGTGCGGAACTTGTCTATCAGTTTCTGCTCAGTGACTCTGCGCCGTCGTGTGTCGTGAAGGCCGCCTTGGAGAACGCTTACCCAAATATCAGAGGCCGAATGCCTGTGACCGCTGAAGTGCTCCCCAACAGGAAGAGAACAGTCTTGCCTGGTGATTGTCGAGCGGTGTTCATTCATCCGTTGTCGCAGCGTCTGCATGGTTTCCCCAATGTACCATGGTACATTGTACATTGTCTGCATGGTACATTGGGGAAACTATGCAGACGCTGCGACAACGGATGAATGAACACCGCTCGACAATCACCAGGCAAGACTGTTCTCTTCCTGTTGGGGAGCACTTCAGCGGTCACAGGCATTCGGCCTCTGATATTCGGGTAAGCGTTCTCCAAGGCAGCCTTCACGACACACGACGGCGCAGAGTCGCTGAGCAGAAACTGATAGACAAGTTCCGCACGCACGAGGACGGCCTCAACCGGGATATTGGGTTCATGTCACACTATTTGTAACCCCCACAGCCTGCCTGGACCTGCAGAGTTTCACTGGCTGTCTTGTCTGGAGACAATACACATGTTTTTAGCCTGTCTTGATGCTCTCTCCACTCACGTTGTTTGTATCTTAAAGACTTGATTAGCTGTAAGTATTCGCATTCCAACCATTATTCATGAAAATTGAGTTTGTGTCTTTATATGCCCTGTTTGTGAACAGAATTCCCACTCACCTGAAGAAGGGGCTTGGAGCTCCGAAAGCTTGTGTGGCTTTTGCTACCAAATAAACCTGTTGAACATTAACCTGGTGTTGTTAAACTTCTTACAGCCAGGGACACCCATGTCCCACGAATGAATTTAAAAAAAATTATCTTAGAGATGGTAGCCTGGCCTGTGTAGTCTCCTTGGGTAACGTTACAGCTTGTGTTCAGAGCTGCGTTTACTTTGTCATTCATTGCCTGATTGTTACTTGACCTGTGTTGCAAGACTTGTGCATAGGTCATCCAGGATTGTCTTCGCGAACTACAATTGTCAAGGGCGTCGCCGCACCTTGCTCAGTCTCACACAAGTCAAATAAACAAATGGAGGGAGGCCAAGAGAATCCTTGCACTTCCCAACAGAGTTCATACACCCAGAACTACATATTCACCACTCCCAGGAGAATGTTGGGTGATGAGGTTTTCAGTTCCAGGGGGTTGAAAGAAGAGCTACAGTCAACTGCTACCAATAATAACAAGAGAGGTGACCAACTGCTACCAATGAAGCAGCAATTCTTGTTGCAGTCAAGGTTACTGCAGCCTTCAGTCTCTCTAGTTTTCCATATAGGCTCTCAGTGAGATCAGTGAGTTATGCACATACTAAACAGGTAGCAGATGTCGTGTTTGTTCCATGGATACCCAGAAGCACAAGGGTAGGTTTCAGAGGAGACACAGAGTGCAGGATTCCTCCAGGTTCATTGACTCCACGTGTCAACCCGTGGCCTCCTGCAGGACACATTGTAACCTCCATCAGTCACAAACAATTCTATTCTAACAATGTGCCAACTGACGTGTGATAAACAGCAACACGTCACGTAGATCTGTGTCCACTTCCCTGGCACCAGCTTGATGGGTTTATGTTACATCAATTGTCCGTCCGCCATTATTTGCCTCTGAACAGCCTTTCAGCGACCCAGGCGCACACACGGTTATTGGGCTGGATTATCACCAGTGGGTTTGAGAGTGGGAGTGGGGCCATGTATAATCCAGTGGGCACCGTGCCCACCTTTTCCTGCCACGACTGCGGGCACAGAGAAGCCACTGAGCGATTCAAACGTCCTTTGACTCACTAAGGCCCTTAACTGGCTAATTCATGGCCAATTCATGGCCAGGCTCTCCCATGACCTTTTAGCCAGAGGTGGTCCCATTAGTGGCACTGAAGGAAGCCATTTGGCCGATCAAGTGCATGCCGCCTCTCTGTTGTGCAATCAGTCAGTGCCATTCGCTCTATCTCTGTGGCCCTGCTGGTTTATTTCCCTCAAAGCCCATCCAATTTCCGTTTGATTATTTCCACTCCCATTACCCTTGAGGGCAGCGAGTTCCAGGTCATTACCACGTGTGGCAGAAAAAGTTCTTCTTCACGTCTCCCCCATATCACTTGCTCAAGACTTTACATCTTGCATGATCAGCTACTACGGAGAACTTTTCCTTGTCCACCTCATTCCAAGCCTGTCCTGATTGTGTCAAATTTCTCCTCAATCTTGTTTGCTTGAAGGAGAACAACCCCAGGTTGTAGCCCACATCCTGGCACCCATTCTGGTAAATCTCCCCCATATCCCTGAAGTGTGGTGACAGAATAATGCTCCAGTTGTGGTGTCTTTTTTAAAGGTTCAGCGTAACTTTTCATATTTCTATCTATTTTGATTGATTCGATTTGATTTATTATTGTCACATGTATTAGTATACAGTGAAAAGTATTGTTTCTTGAGCACCATACAGACAAAGCATACCGTACGTAGGGAAAGAAAGGAGAGAGTGCAGAATGTAGTGTTACAGCCATAGCTAGGGTGCAGAGAAAGATCAACTTAATGTGAGGTAGGTCCATTCAAAAGTCTGATGGCAGCAGGGAAGAAGGTGTTTTTGAGTCAATTGGTACCTGATCACAGACTTTTGTATGTTTGCCCCCGATCTTCGGGTAAGCGTTCTCCAAGGCAGCCTTCAAGACACACGACAACTCAGAATCGCTGAGTAGAAACTATAGCCAAGTTCCGTATGCACGAGGACAGCCTCAACTGAGATCTTAGGTTCATATCACACTACGTGTAACCCTCACAATTTGGCCAGGGCTTGCAAAATCCTACTAACTGTCCTGGCTTGAGACAAATTCACACCTCTTTAACCTGTGGTTATCCCTCTCTCGACTCGGACTGTCTGTACTTGTAAAGGCTTGATTACTTGTAAAGACTCGGATTCCAATCATCATCTTGCAATTGTGTCTGTCTACATATATGTCGTGTTTGTGAACCCAACTCTCCACTCACCTGATGAAGGAACAGTGCTCTGAAAGCTCGTGATTCCAAATAAACCCTTTGGACTTTAGCCTGGTGTTGTGAGACTTCTTACTATGCCCTTATTGGAATGACCATTGGAGTCATCAAGTAGTGTTCAGATATTTGGTCAGGTCTGATCATTTCCTGCCACATATCCCCATAAGCGTAGGCCAGTGGTTCCCAAAGGGTGTGGCGCGCCACACTGGTGCGGCGAGAGAGGATGGCAAGTGTGGCGGGAAGATTCAAGGACAATAAAAGAAACATTTAAACATGGTTTAAACAAGCATTGTTTTATACTTTCTGGATGTCCCATGATCATACTATAAAGTTTGGGAACCACTGCCTTAGGCTGTGGTTTGTACTGTATACAACTGTAGTGAAGTCATGACCTGTCTTGGAAATTGGATACGTTGGGTTTGACCTTGGACCACTGCAGCAAGCAATATTTTCTTGGGTAAGAGGGGAGATGGCCAATCAATCGCACAGAACACATGGGGGGTGGATACACACAGGCTCACGGGGATGTCAAAGGGTTTGGAAACATGTTAGATTGCAAATAATAAAAAGAGCTAATTCCAACATGATTAGATGATAATATCCTCCAATACGTTCCCTCAAAAGAAGTTACGTCCCAATACTGTTGATATTCTTTCAAAGACTAGTAATAGCATTTCCTACTCATCTGTACAAATATTTTCAGTATCAAAGCTTACAAAAATGCATGGAATTATGAATGTCTTTTCAAATTTGTGCACTTAGCAACCACATGATATTATGTTTTGCGTCTCCATGTAAACTTTATAAACCCAAATATTTATCACAGCCGAATTGTTGAGATACCTATCCCTTTAACATTACTGTGCCAGTGGCAAGAGAAATATTTAATATGCTCCTTAAACCTTACTTCTCTCTCCAGGCTTTCGGTGGTAAATTTTGTGGCTTGATGTCGTGGTTTTTTCCAGACTGCCGACAAGGTTTTGCTGCGTTGGAGGTTCTTTATAAATGCAAGTTATTGTTATCAAAGATAAGAGGTGGAATTTTCCTGTCCCATCCGCCACGGGAATCATACCGGACGAGACACGGAGCATGCACAGGTCCGTCGATCTCAGGCGGGATTTTCTGGTCTTGGAGCGAGAGCACCAGGGAATCCGCTCGTTGGAGGACTGGGTCACCCCCGGCAGGACTGGAAGATCTCACTGCCGAGAAGGACCAGAAAACCCGACTAATTCTTCAAATATGCAAAGGTTCATCTATCGCTCCCCTCCAAAATGGCCTTATTGAAATGTGGCAGAATGCTGGCTTTTCTACTTAGCATCACAAATTAGAACCTTAAATAAAATAGGTGTTAAAATTTAAATTTGACAGGGGCACAAAACATTTAATTTTTAATAAATCCAATGGTGTCTGTTATATGTCACTGCTAAAATATTAAGCAATCACAGAGAACAGACAGCATTGGATGAAGCAATCATGACACATTTCACCTGATCTTCAAACTAAAGGACATCTGAACAGAGCATTTACCGGACAGACCATTTACCGGACAGACCATCCGCTACCACTGTGACGCTGCTCAAGTTGCCTTTACAACCCACTAAACTGTCACCCAGATATAATGAGACATTGGTCTTGAAATGATTCAGGCTAAACTATAAGCATTCCTCTTGTCGGCTTAGCCTGGTTAAGTAGGTCAAGGTCTGAATCAGGAGGCTCTCACCTGTGTGAGCAGTCCCAGTCACACGCTGACCTTATGACGCGAGCCCCAGTAATCAATTCAGTAGACTGAAATCACAGCTCATTTATGGAGTGAGTCCAAGTGCCATGTCCTGCCTCACTACCAATCTTTGAAAGGGGAAGATTGCAATGGATCACTATTTGAGGTCAATTCTATTTAATTATTGCTAAATTAATCATGTTTGGATCCCCATGGAGACAGGCAACTGAATCATAGAAACCCTGCTATGCAGAAGGAGGCCATTCAGCCCATCGAGTCTGCACCAACAGCAATCCCACCTCGGCCTTACCCCCACTACCCCACACATTTACTCCACTAGTCCCTCTAACCTACACATCCAGGACAATAAGGGACAATTTAGCATGGCCAATCAACCTAACCTGTACATCTTTGGAGTGTGGGAGGAAACCGGAACACCTGGAGGGAACCCATGCAGACATGGGGGGAACATGCAAACTCCACATAGACAGTGACCCAACAAGAATTGAACCGAGGTTCTTGGAGCTGTGAGGCAGCAGTGCTAACCACTGTGCCACCGTGCCACCCATGAAGAGTTGTAAATATCCCAGTGATCAATGGAAGGAATCACATGACAGGATTTCACATTTTAAGACTTTTGCCATGACAAACAAATTAAAATTAACATCGACTAAATATTACTCAGAGGGCAGCTCGTGTCCTGAACTACAGAAAAGGTACTTTCCCCAGTAACCAATCAGCATAATCAAAAATGACACGCTATATATACATTTTGCCACTCTCTCAGTAAATACATAGGGCAGAATTTTCCCATCCCACCCACCATGGGAATTGTAGCCAGCAGGGGGGCGGACCATGCAAATGTCCGTTGACCTCTGGTGGGATTTTTCGGTCTTGGGGTGAGTGCGGCCAGAAAATCCCGCCCTTAGCCTTGTAGCTAAAGTCCCAAACTCCTCCCAGATATTGAACAGCTTCTCCTCTTCTTGCCACACTCGAGCACGTCTGTCAGTACCCCTTTGATAGTCCTTTCACTTACTCTCCTGAGTATCATCAAACTGACCTCCAGTGGAAGGCAGCCTCTTGTGACTACCTGACCTTGAAATCTTTGATGTGGAGATGCCGGCGTTGGACTGGGGTAAACACAGTAAGAAGTTTAACAACACCAGGTTAAAGTCCAACAGGTTTATTTGGTAGCAAAAGCCACACAAGCTTTCGGAGCTCTAAGCCCCTTCTTCAGGTGAGTGGGAATTCTGTTCACAAACAGAGATTATAAAGACACAGACTCAATTTACATGAATAATGGTTGGAATGCGAATACTTACAACTAATCAAGTCTTTAAGAAACAAAACAATGTGAATGGAGAGAGCATCAAGACAGGCTAAAAAGATGTGTATTGTCTCCAGACAAGACAGCCAGTGAAACTCTGCAGGTCCACGCAACTGTGGGGATTACAGATAGTGTGACATGAACCCAATATCCCGGTTGAGGCCGTCCTCGTGTGTGCGGAACTTGGCTATCAGTTTCTGCTCAGCGACTCTGCGCTGTCGTGTGTCGCGAAGGCCGCCTTGAAGAACGCTTACCCGAATATCAGAGGCCGAATGCCCGTGACCGCTTGAAATCTTTACCAGCCTTATCTCTTCAAACAGGTCATCTGTTTCCTCCCACAGTCCGAAAGACGAGCTGGTTATGTTGATTGGCCATGTTAAATTGTCAGGGGGACTGACAGGGTAAATATGTGGGGTTATGGGGACAGGACCTGGGTGAGATGGTTGTCAGTGCAAGCTCGATGGGCCGAATGGACTCTTTCTGTACTGTAGGGATTTTATGACCCACTTTTGTGTAAACGGGCATTTTAGTGTCTGTAGCTTTCGACCTGGGTCTTTGTTCCCATGTCAACCAAATCACATGGGGACAATGGGCCTGTCTTTGAGCAGCATTCACTATGAGTTCAACATCCTACATTTCAGGACATTCTGTTTTAACTTAAGTTAGCAGTGCCAGTTTAAACACAACATTAACATCAAGGATTTGTGCTCCAACCTGGCACAGGACTCTGCACATCTTTACTTGTCCGGACATGGTGGTCAATTCCAGGACAGCACATGTGGACACAGCTGTCTTTCAGTGACTAATGTCTCAACTTCCATCGCAGCACAGGCAGAACCCACCCAAAATCTCAGGGTTGCAGTGGAAACTCAGACCGAGGTCTTGAGATTCATGGGTGGCATGGTGGCACAGTGGTGCCTCACAGCACCAGGGACCCGGGTTCGATTCCCAGCTTGGGTCACTGTCTGTGTGCAGTTTGCACACTCTCCCCGTGTCTGCGTGGGTTTCCTCCGGGTGCTCCGGTTTCCTCCCACAGTCCAAAGATGTGCGGGTTCGGTGAATTGGCCGTGCTAAATTGTTCCTTGGGGCCCGATTTTACCATTGCGTCGCGCCCGTTTTCGGGCGCATAAATGTGGTAAAGTCGGGTGTGAGGCCATTAACGCGATCTGCGCCCACGTCCGCGCAGATTGCCACTTTACCGAAACCCGGGAATGGCCACGGTCTGATTCACGCCCGAAACGGCCGCTACAGTGATTTCAATGCATTTGCATGTATTTAAATTGAATTAATGAACCGCCGCGTTCGCCGATCCGGAATTGCGCCGAAATGGACCTGCGGAATAAAAGTCTGAATCGGGCGCTCCAGCTGCTGAAGAGATAAGTTCAGAGCTTCCAACGGCTCTCTGACTCAGATCGGTGGTGGGGGGACGGGTGGGGGGGTGAGGGGGAAGGCGGGTCAGATCATTCTCTGGTGTAGGGGGAAGAAGGAGGGAGGCCCGATTTTTGTCTGGTGAGGGTGTGGGGAGGGAGGAGGCGGGTCAGATGTACCTCTGTGGTGGGGGGGAGGGGAGTGAGGGCAGGTCGTTCTCGGGGGGAGGGCGGGGGAGAGAGGCCAGATCATTCTCTTGGGGGAAGGGGACTGAGGCCAGATCGTTCTCGGCGGGGAGGGGGGGCGGGGAGTGAGGCCAGATCATTCTGCGGGGTGGGGAGGGAGGCAGGTGAGATGTATCTCTGTTGGGGGGGGGCGGGGGTCTGCTGCCACTCTGCTGGTAATCGGTGGGGGGGGGGGGGGGGGAAGGGGGTATGGGGTCGCGATCGGTCTGGGTAGTGGGTGGGGGGGTGGATGGATAAGGGGGCAGTGATGTCTGTGGGGGTCATCACTCCCGTTTTTTGTTCCCGGGTCTCCGCTTTCTGCGGCCCAGGAGCGATCTGACACGGGCGCGCCTTTTCAAATTTATTTCTAACTGCGCATGCGCAGTTCAGAGCTCCGCTTGTTTCGGCCGTGCTAAGCCCCGCCCACAGCGCGATTCAGACCCGTGATTTATTTTTCAGGCTGTGTGTGCGTGGAGGCGCCTGAAAGCAGATTTCTGAGTTGGATCTGCATTACGCCAAGATTCAGCGCTTAGAATGAAAATGGTAAAATCAGGCCCTTAGTGTCAGGCGGACTATCTGGGGTAAATGCACGGGGTTATGGGGATAGGGCCTTGGGGGGATTGTGATCAGTGCAGACACATTGGGCCGAATGGCCTCCTTCTGCACTGTATGATTCTATGATCCTTCTTGTCGTGCAAGCCTAGCTTGTTGCCATGGAGACTCAGATTACTGCCACCATGGCTGCATATGCCAATACTCAAAGGAACATGTGGAGCCGTCCATCCGACAATCTGTGCTCATGTTGCTGAGGCGCTGTCCTGGGGAGTGGCAGAGCATCCATACTGCATGAGCCTCAGGTCCTGTCTTGGGTTGGTGGCATTCATGTTCCCACCACTCCGACGCCAGTGCCCGTCACCCAACCAGTGCAAACCTCTGCTGACCATAACAAGGTGGTGCCAACCAGAGCTCAGGCCCTCAAGACCCAGAGTTCCTTGGGGCTGACCCACAAGACCATCTTCAGTCTCCCCCAATCTAACTCAGTAGCCTGCCAGCAGCCATGCTGGAGGAACATTGGTGTTCCCATATGCCTTTGTTCTGATTGGTGGAAGAGGTCTATTTTATTCTTTTGCACGATTTCGGCATTGCTGGATAGGCCAGCATTTATTACACATCACTCGTTGCCCTTGAGAATTTGGTCTTCTGCCGCCTCCACCCACTGCTGTCCTTGTGGTGCAGGGACACCTGCAGTGCTGTTCGGGAGGAAGTTCTGGGATTTTGAACAAAGAGCAGTGAAGGAATGGCCAAGATATTTCCAAGCTGGGGTGGGGAGTGACTTGGAGGGGAACTTACAGGTGGTGCATTCCAATGAATCTGCTGTTCTTGTCCTTCTAGGGTGCAGAGTTCACAGGTTTGAAACGTGCTGTCAAAGAAATCTTGATGAGTTGTTACAATGCATCTTTTAGACGGTGCACACTGCCGCTTCTGTGCATTGGTGGTGGTGAGAGTGAATACTGAAGGTGCTGGAAGGGTGTCAGACAAGTGAGTTGCTTTGACCTGGATGGTATTGTTAGAGATGCACTCTTCCAGGCAAATGGACAGTATTCCATCACACAGCTGATTTGTGTCTTGTAGGTGGTGGGGAGTCAGAAATTGAGTTATTCTCTGCGGATTTCCCAACCTCTGATCTGCTGTTGTGACCACAGCATTTATATGGCTGGTCCAATTTAATTTCCAACCATAACCTCTGGATGTCTCCGGACATTCTCTCTTCCACCTTCTGTCGTCGGGAAAAAGATACAAAATTCTGAGATCACATCCCAACCGACTCAAGAACAGCTTCTTCCCTGCTGCCATCAGACTTTTGAATGGACCTACTTCGCATTAAGTTGATCTTTCTCTACACCCTGGCTATGATTGTAACCAACTCCATTCTGCACTCTCTCCATTCCTTCTCTATGTACGGTATGCTTTGTCTGTATAGCGCGCAAGAAGCAATACTTTTCACTGTATACTAATACATGTAACAATAATAAATCAAATCAAATCAATAAAGATGGCATTTTAGTTAATTATCAAGGGGAGATTGTTAGATTTTCTCTTGTTCGAGTCATTTTCTGGCACTTGTTATGGCTCAGGTCAGAAACTCCAAAGTATTTGATGAAGCCCGCCTGAACCATAAGTTTTACTTCTTGAATTTGGCGAGGATAAGCATGGTATGGTTCACCTCAGGTATGATTCAAATGACCCACTGGGGAGCTTTTATCAAACAAAGTTTAATTAAGACTACAGTTAACATGCATGGGAAGAAAATTAGCAATAGCTTTTATCAATTACAAACAAAACCAAAACAACCACAATAATGTATAACCCTTAATAAATATATCTAAGATGTTCCAATCAAAACCACAACTCCCTTTAGACACAACCCTTCCACAGGTTTAACACACCAAAAAGTAATGTTCACGTGATACTGGAACTGAGTCCTTGGGATGAGTTCTGCAGTTCTCTTGATGCACTCAGTTTGAAGTCAGAACAGCTTCCCGGAACACCAGGGAGATTCTCTGGTCAAGCCACCAACAACAGATTTTCGACTGTAGGAAGGTTTTCAGCTAAACAGCAGAATTTCCCAAAATCAGGGAGAGAGAGAGACGTCTTTCCAGCTTGATGTCCCTTCTAAAAAACTAAAACCTGCAGCTCAGAACTGAAAATGAAAGAGTTCCTGTCATGTGACCTGCAAACAATCTCCTTCTTGACAATGTAGGGTCATAAAACTAATCCCCACAGTAAAAATAATCAACCCCATTTAAAACTACCAAAGGACCAATAAAAGGGCTCCTCGTAGTGAGCTCGGCAACAATGACATCAGATAAGGCTGTGAGCATGATTTTTAAAAAATCTCTTAGATGTGCATTAACGCCACACACTTGTGTAGCATGAATGTCCCTAGTCACTTATCAACCCAAGTCTGAGTGTTGTCCAGGTCAGATGCATTTTGGCTCAGACTGCTTTGGCATCTGAGGAGTTGTGAATGATACTGAACGGTGTGCAATGATCACTTCATAGAATCATAGAATCCCTACAGTGCAGAAGGAGGCCATTCGGCCCAACGAGTTTACACCGAACACAGTTCCACTCAGGCCCTATTCCCGTAACCCCACATATTTACCCTACAAATCTCCCTGACACTAGGGTCAAGTTAGCACATCTTTGGACTGTGGGAGGAAACCGGAGCACCCAGAGGAAACCCACGCAGACACAGGGAGAATGTGCAAGCTCCACACAGACAGTGACCCGAGGCAACTTCTGAGTTTATGATGGAGAGGTCATTGATGAAGCAGCTGAAGGTGTTTGGGCCGAGGACACTGCCCTGAGGAACTCCTGAAGCAGTGTCATTGGATTGAGATGATCAGCCTCCAACAAACCACAACCATCTTCCTTTGTGCCGGGTCTGATTCTAACCAGTGGAGGGCCTTTTTCCCCTGATTCCCATTGACTTCAGTTTTGTTGGGGCGAGTTGGTGCCACATTTGGTCAAATTCTGCCTCGATATCTATGGCAGCCATTCTCAACTCAGCTCTTGCACTCAGCTCATTTGTGGATGCGTGAACGAAGGTTGCAATGAATTCTCGAGTCAAGTAGCCCTGACGGAACCCAAGCTGAGCATCAATGAGCAGATTGTTGGCAAATTAGTGCTACTAGATAACACTGTGATTGGCAACTTCCATTACTTTGCTGATTATTGGATGTAGATTAATAGGGCAGTAATTGACCTGATTAGATTTGTCTTGCATTTTGTAGACAGGGTCTGAAGAACTTTTCACATTGTTGGATACATGCCAATGTTGGGAGCTGTACTGGAGCAGCTTGGCTAGGAATGCATCTGACTCTGGAGTTCAAGTCTTCAGTGATTGAGTGTTGCCAGGACAAAGAATAGTTAATTTTGTTTAGTTTATTTATTTGTGTCACAAGCAGGCTTACATTATACAAGTCCGCGGCACGGTGGCACAGTGGTTACCACTGCTGCCTCACAGCGCCAGGGACCTGGGTTCAATTCCTGGCTTGGGTCACTGTCTGTGCGGAGTCTGCATGTTCTCCCCGTGTCTGCGTGGGTTTCCTCCGGGTGCTATGGTTTCCTCCCACAGTCCAAAGATGTGCGGGTTAGGTTGATTGGCCATGCTAAATTGACCCTAGTGTCAGGGGGATTAGCAGGGTAAATATGTGGGTTTACGGGAATAGGGCCTGGATGGGATTGTGGTCGGTGCAGACTCGATGGGCCAAATGGCCTCCTTCTGCACTGTAGGGATTCTATGAGGTGCTGGAGTGTGGTGACTAGGGGATTTTCACAGTAACTTAATTGCAGTGTTAATGTAAGCCTACTTGTGACACTAATAAATAAACAAAAACATTAACACTGCAATGAAGGTATTGTGAAAATCCCCTAGTCGCCACACTCCAGCGCCTGTTCGGGTACACTGAGGGAGAATTTAGCATGGCTAATGCCACTAACCAGCACGTCTTTGGACTGTGGGAGGAAACCGGAGCACCCGGAGGAAACACACACAGACATGGGGAGAACATGCAAACTTCGCACTGACAGTGACCCAAGCCGGGAATTGAACCCAGGTCCCTGGCACTGTGAGGTAGCAGTGCCACCTCGGTCTTTTATGATATCATGTGGAGTGAATTGAACTGGATGACTGGCATCTATGATGCTGGGGTCCACCGGAGGATGCCAAGATAAATCTTACACCACTTGGCACCTCTTGATGAAGATTTTTGAAAATGCTACAGCCTTGTTTTTTGCGTTGATGTGCTGGGCTCCCTTATCACTAAGGATGGGGATATTGACGGAGCCGTCCCTTCCTCTGGTTACTTGTTTCATTTTCCACCACCATTCACAACTGGATGTGACAGATCTGCAGAGCTTTGATCTGTTCTATTCACCTGAAGACAATCCCGCGCTGATAAATAGTGGCACCAGTTGGATCTCACTCATGCAGCGGGGAGCCTGTTCAGCTGAGAATGGTAAAGAGAGAGGGTGTGAACATTACCTGAAAAGTACAAAATGGCAATTAAGTGCCAAAGCACTGAGCATGATCATGATTAAAGTTTATTTATTAGTCACTAATAAAGGTTTACTTGTTAGTGTAGGCTTACATTAACACTACAATGAAGTTACTGTGAAAATCCCCCAGTTGCCACACTCTGGCGTCTGTTCGGGTACACTGAGGGAGAATTTGGCACGGCCAATGCACCTAACTAGCATATCTTTTGGATTGTGGGAGGAAACCGGAGCACCCGGAGGAAACCCACACAGACACAGGGAGACAGTGCAGACTCCGCACAGACAGTGACCCAAGCCGGGAATCGATCGTGGGTCCTTGGTGCTGTGAGGCAGCAGTCCTAACCGTTGTGCCACCATGCCACCCCGTTCTGATCACTCTGCATCTTTCAAGTGCATGTGTGACATGCCCATGTTGTTGCCCTTTGAAGCATGGTGTGCCATGCGTGCCATGCCATTATTGCCCAGAAATAGACTGACCACTATTTACAGCACTCCTGACTCACACGACACCAGCAACGCCGCAGAGTCCAAATCTGTTGTCTGTAATTGGCAAGAAACTGTTTCTTTTTTTCATTTCCGCTTAGGGCTCTCTTAGGGTTATCAAGCATGACCTGAACACAATTTCCATCAACTATTTGCTTTACTACATGAACAATTACTGGACCTCGGTTATTGCCCTTGCATTTAACCTGGCAACCTCACTCTTGAAATTCCACAATGCTCACGCCAGACACTAAAAGCAAAGATCCTGACATCACAATACAGATTTGAATTCCTGCATCGATACATAGAGTTAGCAGGAATGCTTTTAGTGCAGAACTCAGTTTGAGCTGACGTGAAGTTATGCCTGGAATTTAAATGTGTTTATTATTTGAATGGTTAATTAAAATATACATCTATTAAAAGTCTTTGTTTAATGACATCAGTTTACACCTTCATTCATGGAATGCCATCAAGGAAGAAGTTACAAACTAAAGGGAAACAACAGAGCAAACCCAAATATAGCTTTATTCTCAAACTGCTGTTACATAGACTTGAAATAATATTCATTACCGCTTAGTGTATGAAGATTTATCCCATGTACATTGAAGTCATAGAGATTTACAGCATAGAAACAGGCCCTTCGACCCAACTTGTCCATGCCACCCCTATTTTTAAACCACTAAGCTAGTCCCAATTGCCCACATTTGGCCCATATCCCTCTATACCCATCTTACCCATGTAACTGTCTAAATGCTTTTTAAAAGACAAAATTGTACCCACCTCTACTACTACCTCTGGCAGCTTGTTCCAGACACTCACCACCCTTTATGTGAAATAAATTGCCCCTTTTGTGTCTCTCCCCTCTCACCTTAAACCTATGCCCTCTAGTTTTAGACCCCCCTACCTTTGGGAAAATATATTGACTATCTAACTGATCTGTGCCTCTCATTATTTTATAGACCTCTATAGGATCACCCCTCAGCCTCCTACGCTCCAGGGAAAAAAGTCCCAGTCTATCCAGCCTCTTCTTATAACTCAAACCATTAAGTCCTGGTAGCATCCGAGTAAATCTTTTCTGCACTTTAATGCCTTTGCTGATACTAATTGAAGCTTGAACCAATTTAAAATAAAACCTTAACACTGCCACAAAAGTTCTACTCAAAAGTACGTGGCTCTGTGGCGCAATGGATAGCGCGTTGGACTTCTAAATAAGGGCAAGTTAGCCATTCAAAGGTTGTGGGTTCGAGTCCCACCAGAGTCTGATTTTGGGCGGCACGGTAGCACAGTGGTTAGCACTGCTGCTTCACAGCTCCAGGGACCTGGGTTCGATTCCCAGCTTGGGTCACTGTCTGTGTGGAGTTTGCACATTCTCCTCGTGTCTGCGTGGGTTTCCTCCGGGTGCTCCGGTTTCCTCCCACAGTCCAAAGATGTGCGGGTTAGGTTGATTGGCCGTGCTAAAATTGTCCCTTAGAGTCCTGAGATGTGTAGATTAGAGGGGTTAGTGGGTAAAATATGTAGGGATAGGGCCTGGGTGGGATTGTGGTCGGTGCAGACTCGATGGGCCAAAGGGCCTCTTTCTGCACTGTAGGGTATCTATCTATCTAAGTATTTAGCGGAAGGAGATAAAGACACTAATTTACACACTTCATGTTTCAAGGTGACATTTCCCCGGACTAATTTTTCCCTATTTTGTTGAATTGAATCACTAAGTCCACACTTGCCGGTGAGGTCCATGTGGGCAAAAATAGGAAGTTCTGTTGAAAAGAAAGTTTCAATCAATTTATAGCATTGCTTCTGAAGAATGTCAGACTATATTTAAAGCTAGAGGAAGACATCACACTGTTGAGGCACAAATGGAACCTGCATGTTCAGTCCCCACGTGTTCAACTCATTCATAAGGACTTAATATAACTTGAGGTTTGAATCTGAGAACTTCTGATCCGTATGAGTCAGAAGCACACCACACCACATTCTGGTGACTCACTGAGCCATCAGGGGAGCCTGTTGTTGAATTTTTTTTTTCCTATTTTGAGGACAGCATCTTTTTTTTTCCACTTTTAAAGTCATCACATCAGAGTGTTGCTTTATTTTCCTGAGTTTAAGAACCCATTTCTAAAAACAGGTACAGTGAGATATACATGGATTGTAAAGTTGCACTGATCCATGAAAGATGAAAAGCAACATGACCGGAAAGCAGAATAAGCATTGGAACCGTGAACTATGGCCGATGTTACTCCATAGTATAGATCACAGCAAAAGCATTTGGAGACTGTCAATGTTAGTTTAGGTGGGTGAATGGAAAGGGTTGAGGAGGTAAAAGATCTGGGTGGGTAAATGTGACTCGCAATGTTTTCTTACTTGGAAGGCAACTGGTGGAATGGCTAGGTTAGGCCGCATTGTGGCTCCTGTCAAAAAAAAATCTGGAATTAAGAATCCACTGATAACCATGAAACCATTGTCGGAAAAACCCATCTGGTTCACCAATGCCCTTTAGGGAAGGAAATCTGCCATTCTTACCTGGTCTGGCTAACATTAGTTTATTCATTATTCATCACAAGTAAGGCTTACATTAACACTGCAATGAAGTTACTGTGAAAGTCCCCTAGTCGCCACACTCCAGCACTTGTTCCGGTCAATGCACATGATCAGTATGTCTTTCAGATTTTGGGAGGAAACTGGAGCACCCAGAGGGAACTCACGCAGACATGGGGAGGATGTGCAAACTCCTCACAGCTGGTGACCCATGCTGGGAATCGAACCCAGGTCCCCGGCACTGTGAGGCAGCAGTGCTAACCACTGTGCCACCGTGCCACCCCCAGACTCCAGAGCCACAGCAATGTGGTTAACTATCAACTGCCCTCTGAAATGTTCCCGCAAGCTATTCAGTTGTATCAATCGCTCAACCCACAGCACGTGGACTGTAGCGTTTCAAGAAGGCAGCTCACCACTGCCTTCTCAAGGACAGCTGGGGATGGCCAATAAATTGAGGCCAGCCAACAATGCCCATGTCCCAAGAATGACGAAATAATATATTTTCTCTATATGTGCAATGATGTTGAATTAGGCAAAGAAGGGTTTTGGGCTGTGTACCACATGAATCGATTCCAAACCACAGGATGTGATACTGAACCTATACAAAGCATTGGGATATCCTTATCCGGAGTATTGTGTGCCACTCTGGTTGCCAGGTTACAGGCACAAATCTTCTCATTGGAGAAGGTACATCAAAAGCTGCCCTTTTAAACCATGTGGAGATGCCGGCGTTGGACTGGGGTAAGCACAGTAAGAAGTCTCACAACACCAGGTTAAAGTACAACAGGTTTATTTGGTAGCAAATACCATAAGCTTTCGGAGCTTGCTGCTCCTTCGTCAGATGGAGTGGTCTCTGTTCTCCAACAGTGCACAGACACAGAAATCAAGTTACAGAATACTAATTAGAATGCAAATCTCTACAGCCAGCCAGGTCTTAAAAGGTACAGATAATGTGGTTGGAGGGAACATTAAACACAGATTAAAGAGATGTGTATTGTCTCCAGACAGAACAGCTGGTGAGATTATGCAAGACCAGGGGCAAGCTGTGGGGGTTACTGATAATGTGACATAAATCCAACATCCCGGTTTAGGCCGTCCTCATGTGTGCGGAACTTGGCTATCAGTTTCTGCTCAGCGACTCTGCGCTGTCATGTGTCGTGAAGGCCGCACATTTTACACCAGGCATCAGATATCTGAACGACAGGGACAGAGACAGAGGCCAAGTTGATTTTACTCAAGGTGAATACTGAGAGTGCATCTCCGTAAGGTTGTCAAGATTCTTAAGGCCTATTTGGTAAGTTGAACCTTGAGAGCATGAGATGGAAGTCAGAAAATGGAAAATGAATGACAGATCAGATGGAGGTATTAAAGGTGAAGGTATCTGGGCAGACATTTGATGAGAAGATCAGCTAAGGAGTTTGGATGGTGAACTTTGACTTTTAATTTCTGGGGACAGTCAAAGAACAAAGAACAGTAGAGCACAGGAACAGGCCATTCGGCCCACCAAGTCTGTGCTGACACAGGTGCCTCTCTAATCTCATATTTTCCTGCCTCTACATGTTCCATATCTCTCTATTGCCTACCTATTCATGGATTCACCCAGATACCTCTTGAACGTTGTTATAGAATCTGTTTCCACCACCTCCTCCGGCAGCGCGTTCCAAGCATTTGTGTGAAAAATTTGCCCCTTACATCTCTTTTAAACTTTACCCCTCTCACTTTCAACTTATGCCCCCGAGTAATTGGCCCTGCGACCCTGGGCAAAAGATTCTGCTTAGCCACTCTATTCAAGTTTGTCATAATCTTGTCAGTTGGATTGAAAGAATCTTTCTCTATCCCGTACAGTTCGACATTTCCTTTATTAATAGCAGACAAATATTTGTACTTTGGAATAAATTGCATATGTTTTGTTCAAAACAGTTCAGGCATTGCTGGCTAGATATTCCACTGGGCACATTATACAATAAGCAGTGGCCTAGTGGTACTGTCACTGGCCTAGTAATCCAGAGACCCAGGCTAATGTTCTGGAGACTGGGGTTCGAATCCCGCCACGGCAGATGGTAAAATTTGAATTCAATAAAGGTCTGGAATTAAAAGTCTAATGATGACCATTGTTGGAAAAACCCATCTGGTTCACCAATGTCCTTTAGGGAAGGAAATCTGCTGTCCTTACCTGGTCTGGCCCTCATGGGACTCCAGAGCCACAGCAATGTGGTTGACTCTCAGTTGCCCTTGGGCAACTAGGGATAGGTAGTAAATGCTGGCCAGCCAGCGACGCCCATGTCCCATAATAGAATAAAAGCAATGGAAGGCAGTTAGGGATGGGCAATAAAATGCTGGCCCAGCCAGCCATGCACACGTTCTGTGAACGAATAAAAAATAAACTTACGCATCAAACCTATACCCACTCCTCAATGGAGAGCCAGTGGTTGAATGACATTGTGATAAGAGCAGTCTATCAGTAAGAGATGACAAACACTCCAGACTATGATGGAGCCTCATGATACCACACACTTGTTTACCTCCAGCTCTTCAGGTGAGGCGGCTTGTACCAGTTTAGAGATGTCGCGTGTTAACAATCAGGTTTCATCTGGGTGTTCCAACGCCCTCCGAAGACGAGGGAACCCACACTGAAATTCTCCAGTTCGACTTTCTTAATTTGAAGGGAAGAGACGGAAAAACAGAAGTAAACATGCCTAATGGCTCTGACAGATCTCACTGATGTGATGAACATTACCTGTCAGCAGTGAGAGAATGAGTGTGATTTATCGCTGTTTCACTCACATTGATCAGAAAAGCAAGCAGCAGCATTTCAGTGAAGTTGGATACTGTACCTCGTGCCTCTCAGTTAGAGAAACAGACAATTACATTGGTATTTAGTGTGACGAGAATACAAAGTTGAATGAATTTATTTTAAAAAGCCAAATATTTAGCATTTAGCAAATGGGAAGACAATGCAGTGTAAATTGTACCATGCAGTACATAACATGTAAAAACCGTCACGCACAGAGGTCCTCATCTTCCTTTGAGGCTATTCCACAGTAGAAAGGTGGCAGAATAGAACAAAAAACAAAGAAAATTACAGCACAGGAGGCCCTTCGGCCCTCGACCAACCATGCTGCCCAGCTGAATTAAAACCCCCGACCCTTCCGGGGACTACATCCCTCTATTCCCATCCTATTCATGTATTTGTCAAAATGCCCCTTAAAAGTAAAAAAAAAAGTCACTATCGAATCTATGGGCTGGACTTAATGGGGCATCGCATTCCCCACTCTCACCACTCCCCCAACTGGAAGGGACAGGATGGTGCTGGCGGCAGGGGGGGGCGGGGGGAGGGCACTGTGGGTTCGAAACATTGGGGGCAAGAATGAAAGGGGGGCAAGAATGAAAGGGGGGCATGTCCTTGGGGAAGGAGTTGGCCGGAGTGGGGGGGTGTTGCTTCCTGCTCACCCAGTAAAAGCTGCTGGGCTGCCAGGTTGCTTGGGCCTCTCCCCGCTGGGGTAAAATAACGGCAGGAGTGGGATTAAGTGGCCACTAGTCAGCCACTTGAGGGCCTCAATAGGCCCAAGAGTGAGAGCACCACCTAACTACCACTTGTCAGCTGGGAGATGTGTCAAACGTGGCGGAGAAAGTGGCAGGTAGGCCGAGCGCTGCAGTTTACAAACAGCTTTAAACACACTGGCAGGGGGCTGTAAAATCCAGCTCTGAATCCGCCTGAACAAGCAGAATCAAACCTCATCTCAAAACATGGACAAACGGTCATCCCCCTGGTCAGGACTAGCCACCACCACCTGTGGGCATGAATGTCATACTCGACTAAAATTCTGCAAAACCCAGCAGCTCTGGCAGCATCTTTAGATCACGGAAATATGCTTGGAGTCCGTATGACTCTTCCTCAGTCCACTGGATCAATTTGGGCCGCACGGTGGCACAGTGGGTTAGCACTGCTTCCTCACAGCATCAGGGACCCGGGTTCAATTCCAGCCTTGGGTGGCTGTCTGTGCGGAGTCTGCACGTTCTTCCCGTGTCTGCGTGGGTTTCCTCCGGGTGCTCCGGTTTTCTCCCACACTCCAAAGATGTGCAGGTAAGGAGGATTGGCTGTGCTCAATTTCTCCTTAATGTCAGGGAGATTAGCAGGTAAAAACATGAGGTTAAGGAGGAAAGGGCCCTGGGTGAGATTGCTGTCGGCGCAGGCTTAATGAGTCAAATGGTCTATTTCTGTACTGTAGGGATTCTATGAATTAATTAATCCATTCTCCTAAATCTCCCATGCAATTGAAGCCAGTGGAACATTTCTTACTGAGAATTAACCCCATCCAATATTGTTTTCTTTCACTTGCTTCATGTTTGAGTTACTTCAAAAAGCTTTGGATAGGACACAAGACAGCCCACACTGTCAAAAGTTCAACTGAGGCCTGATAAATCATAGAATCATTGAATCCTACAGTGCAGAAGGAGGCCATTTGGCCCATCGAGTCTGCACAGTCAACAATCCAACCCAAGCCCTATCCTTGTAACCCCATGTAATCCCCCTAATACTAAGGGGAAATCCCACCCAGACCTGTTCCCCATAATCCCAAGTATTTACCCTGCTAATCCACCTAACCTACACATCTTGGGATACTAAGGGCAATTTGGCATGGACCAATCCACCTAACCTGCACATCTTTGGAGTGTGGGAGGAAACCAGAGCACCCGGAGGAAACCCACGCAGACGCGAGAAGAACATGCAAACTCCACACAGACAGTCACCTGAGGCTGGAATTGAACCCAGGTCCCTGGCGCTGTGAGGCAGCAGTGCTAACCACTGTGCCGCCCTCATGTTGAGTAGTCTAGACTAGTCTGAGAGCTCTCCAAAACATAGTCTCCTCAGCCATGGCCCAGAATCCGATTGGTAACAGGTTGTACCTCAAATTTCCCAGTCTTCATTCGATTGTTTACTCTTGAGAGCATCACAATGCTCGAACCGGGAATTATTAATTGGACAGAAATTCCATACCATTTATCCTGAAGAAATAAAGGCAAAGTCGCCATAGTCCCAGATGACCATAGGCTGCTCTCCCCTTTGAGGGGGAGAGCTGACTGGTGGTGATTTAACCTGAGGGTCACCCAAACCACAGGCAAGGTCATAGATCATAGAAAGATCATAGATACCCTACAGTGCAGAAAGAGGCCCTTTGGCCCATCGAGTCTGCATCGACCACAATCCCATCCAGGCCCTACCCCCGTATCCCTACATATTTACCCATTAATCCCTCTAATCATCTGAGGACACTAAGGGGCAATTTTAGCACGGCCAAGCAACCTAACCCGCACATCTTTGGACTGTGAGAGGAAACCGGAGCACCCAGAGGAAACCCACCATGAAGGTGGACCTTCATGAATAACCTCAGCCAGTACAGGAATTGAACCCACGCTGTTGGCTTTTCACTGCATCACAAACCAGCCGTCCAACCAACTGAGCTAACTGACCCTCCCTGGAGAAATAGACCCTTGCAGAGAAGATCTACATTTGCATGACTTCTGTACCTGTATGTTGAATCAGTGATCCTTGCCCTCCCTTTGGTAATAATACATCACCGACTATTGTGAAGTATCAGCTCCCTTATTATTATGCTAGGCTTACCAGGCATCCCAGCTTATCACTTACATGCAGATGAGTTAACACTGAGATACATGAGTTCAAACATGAAAAACTGAAAAGGTTTATCTGGTTTCCATCCCAGGAAAATGGCAGTTTCAGGGAAGATGTGCTACCTCAGGCACATTTCCCAAATCCAGAAGTCTCAACTTCAGGGAAGCTACTGGTGAAATCTATCATATAAAGTCAAGGTATGTCTACAGCAAACCCTCTAGGGTTTCCAGGCCTCATATATAATAGAACATACCATAACACTTTGCAGTTAACACATCAAAAAAGTTGTCCACACTGCATCTATTGTGCATTTTATATAAATAAACAAGGTGCAGGAAAAATTGAAATGGGTCAGTGAACATTATTGAGAGACTTGGAAAGACACAGCACAGAACAAATTCCTTAATTGCCGCTTGCAGAAAAAGAGGATTAAAACCTAAACCCACTCAAACTTTACAAGTCTTTGCATGTGAGAATAGTTGCATAAAGTCTAAGAGCAAGCTGTGAATTTGACTTTTCAAGTTGCCTCAGCAAGAATGCTAAGGCAATCTACTGTTGTGCCTTTATTTATTTTTTCCTGTCAAAACACTTCAAGGAGGCATTGAAATCGAGTGACTTTGAAACTTGTTTAGATCAGTGATGAGGTTAGAAAGTGCTCGAAATTATGGTAATTGAAAATGTTTTCTGATGGGGCAATTATGAGTTACAACTTAATAAAATTCACCACGTGTTAACTTTGTTTTATAAGTTTATTTATTAACATATTTATTAAGTGCTAAAAATTGTTTAAGTTTAAGTATCACAAGTAGGTTTACATTAACACCGTAATGAAGTTACTGTGGAAATCCCCTAGTCGCCACACTCCGGCGTCTGTTCGAGTACACTGAGGGAGAATTTAGCATGGCCAATCCACCTAACCAGCACTTCTTTCAGACAAACATTTTCCTGTTCCGCCCGCCATGGAAATCGTAGCAGGTGGGGGCGGACCATGCAAAGGTGGCGTTAGGTGGGAACTCCCGGTTTTGGGGCAAGCATGGCCAGAAAATCCCGTAAGATAATTAACAAGCCCATTGGAATGTTGTGTTGTTAGGATCCCCTTGGAAATCAATAACTTTTAAAAGAAGAAATTCAAACTTCTGGTCGATAGCTGACACAAGATTGCTCATTTCAAGAAGCTTACTGTAACAAACAGACTAAAAACACTATTCACAAAATACTATATGTGTAGGCAGCTTGTACCATAAACTTGTAATGTCCTAACTATGTTAGAGGTTGTGGGCTTTACACAAAAAGAAAAAGATGTGGTTTGCACATGTAGATTCAAAATAACAAGAAGAAGTTTATTGAAGGAGCTGCCTATAACTGAGTAAAACTGAAACTAAACAGGAGCCTGTGAAACACCCAATGGCATCATCATCACAGCACGTGTAAGGGAAATTGTACTGGATATTGTATGAGTTTAGTATGGAATTCAGATTCATAGGTCTTAGTGAAATGAAATTCAGATTCACAGGTTTTAGTAAAATGATATAGCAGATTTAGGTGAGTAGTGAGATGGGTATATAACCTAAAGTAACCTCGTGTGACCCGACCTAATATAATCAAGTGGTGGTTCAACTTAATAGTGGACCATAAACCAGCAGAGAGAATGTCTTTTCTGCTAAACACATTAGTGGACCATAAATCAGCAGGGGGATGTCTTTTCTTCTAAACACATTCGCCTTAGCTTACAAAACCACGATTATTGTACAAACAGAAAAGTTCAGATAAGAGCAAGAGTTATAACCACCATGGTTTAAGAAACGAAGAGATATAACAGGGAACGACCAAATGCAAAGAAAACAGATAAAGGGTCAACTAAAAATAATGGTGGCCAAAGAAAGAGCGGGCTGTAGGGTAAGATTACAACCAAGGACAGGCAGTAAAAGGGAGATAAGGATCTTGAGATAGGAGGCTGAAATGTACATAAAAGATTGTAAGCCCAAGGGCTCTTTGGAGTTTTCCGGACGCTCCCGGCTTTGTCTCTTGTGATGAGAAATAAAGTCTATGGCTTGGAAGATCGCTGCTCAGACTCTCTGTTTTAATTAATGTGAATAAATTGTCGTCCTGGGGAACCACGACACACGTAACCAGCTCTTAAAGCAATCATGCAACCACTTAAATAGATAATATCTTTCCCCCTATACTTCTGTGGTTATGATAACGGATTACTATGATGTTATACATAGGATCAATAATACTCTAGACACAGCACTATGCACCCTTAATCATTATGCACAGTCAATGAGAAATTCAATGAAGAGGACATCTATTCCTCTTTGTTTATATACAATGTTCTGGAATTTGGGTGTCCTTGACCCCAGAAGTATAATTTGGAACTTTAGTAGACACTTCTCCTCTTGGAAGTAATTCTACACCATTCTCACATGACATAGTAGTGTAGTCACAATCATCAGGCAACTCAGATTCAGCTAAGTCTTCTGTAGTAATATTCACAACACTAGGGACTAAAGAAGTTGGTACTTCTGGAGATGATTTGGACAAATTATTTTGATTGGCAACAATAGGTTCAGAGGGCAGCACCAAACTAGTTCATCTTCAGTTTGAACCATGTAAGAAATTAGGCCTGTTTTTGCTAAATCTTTGGCTGGTACCCATTTCTTGCTTGTGGCATAATTAACATGCTAAGACTTGACCCCTTGTTGAAATGAGCATTGTTTTGCCCTCACTCCTTGTTTAGCAACTTGAAATTGTTGTTTATTCTCTTCTATCTCTGAAGTTTCTAGAGATATTAACAAATCAAGCGTAGTTCTCAACTTTCCTCCTTAAGAACAGAAATGCAGATAAACTTTGAGTAGTCGCATGAGTAGTGTTTTGATAAAATGCCCAAACGCTATTCACATGACAGGATACAAACCTGGGTCTTTTGAAGCTTTTAAACAATATTTCAAGGATTGTGCAAAACTTTCAGCTAATCTATTGGTTGATGGATGACATGGTGTGGATTTTATATGCTGAATGCCATTTACTTTGAGGTAATCCTCAAAACACTTGTGAAGTAATCTGTGAACCATTCCAGCTAACAATCTGTTCCAGTTTACAAATTCTTGTGAAATTTCATCAAGTTTTTCAATGTTTGTTCAGATGTAATAGATCTCATGATGACAACCTCGGACCACATTGAGTTTGCATCAATTATGACAAAGAAAATATAACTCTCAAACAGACCACAAAATCTACCTGCAAGCATTTCCATGGCACTTTGGGCCACTCCCAATGGTGTAAAGGAGATGATGGTTGAGAATTCCTTATTCATGCACAGGTTTGACACTGTCCCACATTTTCTTCAATCTTAGAATCCAGACCTGGCCACCAAAAATAACTCCACCCAGAAGCCTCAGATGAACCTGTATCTGAGGTCACCATCGCAGGCGTCAGAGCAGCTTTCTCAAAGGTCAACCCACGGAAAGCGACTGGCCCGGATGGGGTACCAGACGAGCACTCAGATCCTGCATGAATCAGCTGGCGGGGTATTTGCAGATATCTTCAATCTCTTCTTACAACAATCTGAGGTCCCTATCTGCTTCAAGAAGATGACCATCATCCCAGTATCAAAGAAAAGCCAGGCAGCGTTCCTTAATGGCTGTCATCCGGTGGCTCTGACATCCATCATTATGAAGTCCTCCCAGATTGCTTGGATCCACTACAGTTTGCTTACAGGTCCACAGCAGACACCATCTCCCTGGCCCTGCACTCAACCCTGGAACACCTAGATAATAAAGACACCAATGTAAGGCTCCTATTTATTGACTACAGCTCAGCCTTCAGCACTATTATTCCTACGAAACTCATCTCCAAACTCTGTGGCCTGGCCTTGGCTCCTTCCTTTGCGACTGGATCTTGAACTTCCTAACCCACAGACCACAATCAGTAAGGATAGGCAACAACACCTCCTCCATGATCATTCTCAACACCGGTGCCCCACAAGCATGTGTCCTCAGCCCCCTACTATACTCCTTATATACCTCTGACGGTGTGGCCAAATTCCCCTCCAACTCAATTTTCAAGTTTGCTGACGACACCATCTTAGGGGGTCGGATCGCAAACAATGACGAGGCTGAGTACAGGAAAGAGATAGAGAATCTGGTGAACTGGTGCGGCAACAATAATCTCTCCCTCAATGTCAACAAAATGAAGGAGATTATCATCAACTTCAGGATGCGTAGTGGAGGACAAGTCCCTGTCTACATCAATGGGGACCAAGTAGTCATGGTCGAGAGCTTAAGGTTTTAAGTGTTCAGATCACCATCAACCTGCCCTGGTCCCCCCCATGCCGACACCATAGTTAAGAAAGCCAACCAACGCCTCTACTTTCTCAGAAGACTAAGGAAATTTGGCATGTCCATTACGGCTCTCACCAACCTTTACAGATGCACCATAGAAAGCATTCTTTCTGGCTGTATCACAGCTTGGTATGGATCCTGCTCTGCCCAAGACTGCAAGGAACTACAAAGGGTCATGAACGAAGCTCAGTCCATCATGCAAACCAGCCTCCCATCCATTGACACTGTCCACACTTCACGCTGGTCTTTGATGGATTAGTATAACTTGTCAACACTGGATGATTTGTATATGGCTACCCTCTTGCTTTGAGATGTTTTAGTTGACTATAATTAGGCTTTATCTTGAGTTTCACTTGAACTTTTTTCATTGAGCCAATTTTTTCTACAAATACACTCTTGTATTTATCTAGAAGGTTCTGCAGGTCTGCTTTTACATTAGTTGACAGAACTCCAGTTAAACTGTATCTTCTCCAACCATGACCTCCCAAATAGAGATGGGGAATTACCATGGACTACATGGAGAAGCAACCCGGCTGCTTTTCCACTCAACTCTACGTTGACCATGATATTACCTTTTAATGGCATGATCTTTTAATTGCTTTTCCCAACTTCAGTTTTATATTCATAAAGTAGAAAAACCCCAGTACTATTCCTTTTATGGTCAAATTCAATTTGTTTGTGTAGATAGAGTGTAAAGTCCTTTGAGCATTCCAGAAGCTACATTTTGCCAATTCTAACAGCATCTATTTGCACCAACTCCCTTTACTGTCCTTTAACCATTCTTTTAGCCATGGTGTTAGATTACTTTTGACACCATAGTCTTCACCCTGGCTATAGGTTTGTGATATAGTACTTCCTGCACATGGTTTGAAAGATAAGTTTATCACATCCTGCCTATTTGAATCATTTGCAATCTCAGCAACGTCCTTGCCAAATTTATCAAGCATGAAGTGCCAATTATTAATCGGTGTTGCCATTGTGTTGCCTGTAGCTGATTGGCCCATATCTTTCTAAGATGTAACTATATCACAAAGAGCTTTTCATTGTTTGGAACAATTCTCTGCAAATAGATGTTGCATGTATCAATAACATTGATGCAAGTTAGTAAGTAAACAGGAGGCGCTGTCCTTTCTTTGTGCGAAGGCATTATGTAACTGCAGTGTACAAATGCAGCAGTAATATTCATCTCCAGCATTGGTTACTCAGGAGTCTGTAGTGTCACTACGTACATATGGATGAAGAATGGTCCATTCCCTATTGCACTATTGACAACGTGCATTAACCATGGTTACTAATTTGCTTTTGGGCGGTGAAGCCACAGGAAAAAGTAAAATGTTATACCAAGCCAGCCATTCATCTTCAAAGCAGGTTATGCCAGTGAATAAACCTTGAAATAAGCAGCAAAGGACATGATTGAGGAACGCATTGGGAAAATATAAATCCAGAGATTGTTGTCTCATTTGGATTACTTGGAAACAATGAAATGGTCACTTTCACAAGACAAAGCGAGGCATAAAAATACAACAGAATAGAATCATAGAATGTACGGCATGGAGACAGGCCCTTCAGTCCAAACTGGTCCATGCCGACCAAATGCCCATCAAACCTAACCCCATTTGCCCACATTTGGCCCATATCCCTCTAAACCTTTCCGATCAATGGATCTGTCCAAATGCCTTTGAAATATTGTCAATGTCCCTGCCTCAACCACTTCCTCCAGCAGCTCATTCCGCACACTTACCACCCTCTGTGTAAAAAATGTTGCTCCTCAGGTTCCCATTAATTCTTTCCCCTCTTAACTTAAACCTATGCCCTCTAGTTCTCGATTCCCTAATCGTGGGAAAAAGACCGAGTGCATTCACCCTATCCATGCCTCTCATGATCTTATACATCTCTGTCAGATCACCCCTCAGTCTCCTACACTCCAAAAAACACATGGAAAATGAGGTTTACTTTATTGATTTGTTCATGGAACGTGGACATTTCTGGCAAGACCAACGTTCGTATCATTCCCTACCTGCTCTGAAGAGGGTGGTGGTGAGGTGCTTTCTTGAACTGCTACACTCTGAGTGGTATACATTTCATGCAGTCAAGGAAATAGTACCAGGATTTTGACCCAATGGTGATGATGCAACAGCAATATATCTCCAAGCCGGAATGATGTGTGACTCGGATGGGAACTTGCAGGTGATCTTGCTCCCACATATTTTGCTATCCTGGTTTTGCGAGGTGGTAAAAGTCATTGGTTTGGAAAATGCTGTTGAAGTAATGGTGAGTTTCTGAAGAGTACCTTGTAGATGGTACACACTACAGGCACAGTGTGCTGGTGGTTAAGGGAGTGAATGTTTAAGACGGTAGATGAAGAGACAGTCAAATTGCTTTGTCCTGGATGGTTTGATTTGATTTGATTTATTATTGTCACATGTATTAACATACAGTGAAAAGTATTGTTTCTTGAGCGCTATAGAGACAAAGCATACCGTTCGTAGAGAAGGAAACTAGAGAGTTCAGAATGTAGTGTTACAGTCATAGCTAAGGTGTAGAGAAAGATTATCTTAATGCGAGGTAGGTCCATTCAAAAGTCTGACAGCAGCAGGGAAGAAGCTGCTCTTGAGTCGGTTGGTACGTGACCTCAGACTTTGTATCTTTTTCCCAAAGGAAGAAGGTGGAAGAGAGAATGTCCGGGGTGCACGGTGTCCTTAATTATGATGCTGTTGAGCTTCTTGAGTGTTGTTGAGCTTCCCTCATCCAGGCAAGGCAAGAATATTCCATCACACTCCTGACATTGTATCTTGTGGATGGTGGACAGGAGGTGAGTTACTCGCCACAAAATTCCCAAACTCTGGCCTGTTCTTGTAGCCACAGTATTTATATCACCCAACAACAGCGCTGATGAAGGGTCATCGAGACTCAAAACATCGGCTCTATTCTCTCTCCACAGCTGTCAGACCTGCTGAGATTTTCCAGCATTTTTCTCTTTTTGTTTCAGATTCCAGCATCCGCAGTATTTTGCATTGATTACTGCACTTATATGGCTGGTTCAGTTATGCTTCTGGCCATTGGTGACCCCAGGATGTTTTAATGGGGGATTTGGCAATAGTAATGCTTTGGAATATTATGGGGCAATGGTTAGATTCTCTCCTGCTGGAGATGCTCATTGGCTGGAAGTTGTGTGGCGCGAATGTTACTTTTCACTTATTGGTCCAAGCGGGAATGTTGTCCAGGCCTTGCTGCATGTGGGCACGGACAAATTCAGTATCTGAGGTGTTGCGAATGTGACTGCACGCTGCAATACCGAGCAAACATCCTTCTTTATAACATTCTCATGGTTTGGGACTACTACGATCACTGGGAGTTGGGCAGACTGTTGGCCATAGCTTGCAGGTGCCACTGCAGTGCCCACTATTTTCACCTGCTCCAGGCAGCTATGTCCATTAGGACTCAGACAGTTTGGCCAGTATTAGTGGTACCAAGCCATAGTTGGTGATGGATATTTAAGGTCCCCTAGCCAGAGTACATTCTCTGCCCTTGCCACCCTCAGTCCTTCCTCCAAGTACTGTGCAACATGCAGGGGTAATGAGTCATCAGCTGAGAGAAGGCTGTATGTGATTTCCTTGTTTGTGTTTAACATGATGCTTATACACCTGGAGCTGATGTTTAGGACTCCCTGGTCCATTTTTCCCCACTGTTCACCAACTCTGCTCGGCCCCTCCTGTTTGGGACGAGTCTGGTTGTTGGCTAACAGATACAGTTCTGGGAGTATGACTATCTGTGGGACAGCCTTCCCAATTTTGGCACAAGTACCTAGATGTTATTCATAGAATTCATAGAATTCATAGAAATCCTACAGTGCAGAAGGAGGCCATTCGGCCCATCGAGTCTGCACCGACCACAATCTCACCCAGGCCCTACCCCCACATATTTTACCTGCTAATCCCTCTAACCTACACCTCTCTGGACTCTAAGGGGCAATTTTTAACCTGGCCAATCAACCTAACCCGCACATCTTTGGACTGTGGGAGGAAACCGGAGCACCCGGAGGAAACCCACGCAGACACGAGGAGAATGTGCAAACTCCACACAGACAGTGACCCGAGCCGGGAATCGAACCTGGGACCCTGGAGCTGTGAAGCAGCAGTGCTAACCACTGTGCTACCGTGTTAGTGAGGAGGACATTGCAGGCTTCGATGTGCTTTTGCCATGTCCAGTACAAGTCAACACCGGAATGTCTTTTCAGTTCCATTCTTGTTATATATTTTTGCAGTGATTTGAGACAACGATGGGGCTTGTGAGGATATTACAAAGGGCAGTTCATCATCCACGTATACTCCAGATCCAGTGAGGAGGGCAGATCTTCTTCCCTGAAGGGCATTAGGAAGCCAGATGGGTTTTTATGGCAATCCATACATAAGAATATAAGAACTAGGGACAGGAGTAGGCAATTCAGCCCCTCAAGCCTGCTCTGCCATTCAATAAGACCATGGCTAATCTTAAGACCATAAGACCATAAGACATAGGAGCGGAAGTAAGGCCATTCGGCCCATCGAGTCCACTCCACCATTCAATCATGGTTGATTTCAACTCCATTTACCCGCTCTCTCCCCATAGCCCTTAATTCCTCGAGAAATCAAGAATTTATCAATTTCTGTCTTGAAGACGCTCAACGTCTCGGCCTCCACAGCCCTCTGTGGCAATGAATTCCACAGACCCACCACTCTCTGGCTGAAGAAATTTCTCCTCATCTCTGTTCTAAAGTGACTCCCTTTTATTCTAAGGCTGTGCCCCCGCGTCCTAGTCTCCCCTGTTAATGGAAACAACTTCCCTACGTCCATCCTATCTAAGCCGTTCATTATCTTGTAAGTTTCTATCAGATCTCCCCTCAACCTCCTAAACTCCAATGAATATAATCCCACGATCCTCAGACGTTCATCGTATGTCAGGCCTACCATTCCTGGGATCATCCGTGTGAATCTCCGCTGGACCCGCTCCAGTGCCAGTATGTCCTTCCTGAGGTGTGGGGCCCAAAATTGCTCACAGTACTCCAAATGGGGCCTAACCAGTGCTTTATAAAGCCCCAGAAGTACATCCCTGCTTTTGTATTCCAAGCCTCTTGAGATAAATGACAACATTACATTTGCTTTCTTAATTACGGACTCAACCTGCAAGTTTACCTTTAGAGAATCCTGGACTAGGACTCCCAAGTCCCTTTGCACTTTAGCATTATGAATTTTGTCACCGTTTAGAAAATAGTCCATGCCTCTATTCTTTTTTCCAAAGTGTACGACCTCGCACTTGCCCACGTTGAATTTCATCAGCCACTTCTTGGACCACTCTCCTAAACTGTCTAAATCTTTCTGCAGCCTCCCCACCTCCTCAATACTACCTGCCCCTCCACCTATCTTTGTATCATCGGCAAACTTGGCCAGAATGCTCCCAGTCCCGTCCTCTAGATCGTTAATATATAAAGAGAACAGCTGTGGCCCCAACACTGAACCCTGCGGGACACCACTTGTCACCGGTTGCCATTCTGAGAAAGAACCTTTTATCCCAACTCTCTGCCTTCTGTCTGACAGCCAATCGTCAATCCATGTTAGTACCTTGCCTCGAATACCATGGGCCCTTATTTTACTCAGCAGTCTCCCGTGAGGCACCTTGTCAAAGGCCTTTTGGAAGTCAAGATAGATAACATCCATTGGCTCTCCTTGGTCTAACCTATTTGTTATCTCTTCAAAGAACTCTAACAGGTTTGTCAGGCACGACCTCCCCTTACTAAATCCATGCTGACTTGTCTTAATCCGACCCTGCACTTCCAAGAATTTAGAAATCTCATCCTTAACGATGGATTCTAGAATTTTGCCAACAACTGAGGTTAGGCTAATTGGCCTATAATTTTCCATCTTTTTTCTTGTTCCCTTCTTGAACAGTGGGGTTACAACAGCGATTTTCCAATCCTCTGGGACTTTCCCTGACTCCAGTGACTTTTGAAAGATCATAACTAACGCCTCCACTATTTCTTCAGCTATCTCCTTTAGAACTCTAGGATGTAGCCCATCTGGGCCCGGAGATTTATCAATTTTCAGACCTTTTAGTTTCTCTAGCACTTTCTCCTTTGTGATGGCAACCATATTCAACTCTGCCCCCTGACTTTCCTGAATTGTTGGGATATTACTCATGTCTTCTACTGTGAAGACTGACGCAAAGTACTTATTAAGTTCCTCAGCTATTTCCTTGTCTCCCATCACTAGATTACCAGCGTCATTTTGGAGCGGCCCAATGTCTACTTTTGCCTCCCGTTTGTTTTTAATGTATTTAAAGAAACTTTTACTATCATTCCTAATGTTACTGGCTAGCCTACCTTCATATTTGATCCTCTCCTTCCTTATTTCTCTCTTTGTTATCCTCTGTTTGTTTTTATAGCCTTCCCAATCTTCTGACTTCCCACTACTCTTTGCCACATTATAGGCTCTCTCTTTTGCCTTGATGCATTCCCTGACTTCCTTTGTCAGCCATGGCTGCCTAATCCCCCCTCTGATAACCTTTCTTTTGTTTGGGATGAACCTCTGCACTGTGTCCTCAATTACTCCCAGAAACTCCTGCCATTGCTGTTCTACTGTCTTTCCCATTAGGCTCTGCTTCCAGTCGATTTTTGTCAGTTCCTCCCTCATGCGCCTGTAATTACCTTTATTTAACTGTAGAACCTTCACATCTGATTCTGCCTTCCTTCTTTCAAATTGCAGACTGAATTCTACCATATTATGATCACTGCTTCCTAAGTGTTCCCTTACTTTAAGATCTTTTATCACGTCTGGCTCATTACATAACACTAAGTCCAGAATAGCCTGTTCCCTCGTGGGCTCCATCACAAGCTGTTCCAAAAAGCCATCCTGTAAACATTCAATGAATTCCCTTTCTTTGGGTCCACTGGCAACATTATTTACCCAGTCCACCTGCATATTGAAATCCCCCATGATCACTGTGACCTTGCCTTTCTGACATGCCCTTTCTATTTCGTGGTGCATTTTGTGCCCCTGGTCCTGACCACTGTCAGGAGGCCTGTACATAACTCCCATTATGGTTTTTTTGCCTTTGTGGTTCCTCAACTCTACCCACACAGACTCCACATCGTCTGACCCTATGTCGTTTAGTGCTATTGATTTAATTTCATTTCTAATTAACAAGGCAACCCCGCCCCCTCTACCCACCCCTCTGTCTTTTCGATAGGTTGTGAATCCCTGGATGTTTAACTGCCAGTCCTGAACCCCCTGCAACCACGTCTCTGTGATGCCTACCACATCATACCTGCCAGTCACAATCTGGGCCACAAGCTCATCTATCTTGTCTTGGCCTCAACTCCATTTTCTTACCCATTCTCCATAACACTTCAACCCATTACTAATTAAAAATCTGACTATTTCTTCCTTACATTTACTCAATACTTCGGCATCCGTAACACTTTGGGATAGTAAATTCCACAGATTTGAGAGAAGTAGTTTCTCCACATCTGTTTTAAATCTGCTACTGCTTAGCCTAAAACAACAACCTCTTGTTCTAGATTTTCCTACACGAGGAAACATCCTCTCTACATCTACACTGTCAATCCCTTTATCATAGAATCATAGAAACCCAAAATGCAGAAGGAGGCCATTCGGCCCATCGAGGCCGCAGCGACAACAATCCCACTCAGGCCCTATCCCCACACATTTACTTTGCTAATCCCTTTAACCTACGTATCTCGGGACACTCAGGGGCAATTTAGCATGGCCAATCAACCTAACCCACACATCTTTGGACAGTGGGAGGAAACCAGAGCACCTGGAGGAAACCCACGCAGACACGGGAGAATGTGCAAACTCCACACAGACAGTGACCCGAGCCAGGAATCGAAACCAGGTCCATGGAGCTGTGAGGCAGCAGTGCTAACCACTGTACCATGGTGCTGCCCCTTATATATCTCAAATAGATCTCCCTCATTCTTCTAAACGCCAGGGAGTAATGGCCTAAACTGCCCAATGTCCCTTCCTAAGACAAAACCCTCATCTCTGGAATCAATCTAGTGAATGCCTTCTGAACCGCTTCCAATGCAACTACATCCCTCCTCAAGTCAGGGGACCAAAACTGTGCACAATATTCCAGGTGTAGCCTCACTAATGCTTTGTACAGTAGCAGCAACACTTCACTACCTTTATATTGTATTCCTTTAGCAATTAATGCCAAGATTCCATTTGTCATCCCTATTACCTGTTGTACCTGCATACCAGATTTTTTGCAATTCATGCCCTCGGACACCCAGGTCCCTCTGCATCAAAGCAATCTGAATCCAATGGTTTCATGGTCACCATTCTTGATATTAGCTTTTTAATCCCAGGTTTGTTAAATTAACAGAATTTAAATTCCTTCGCTGCCTCCAATGGAATTTGAACTCATGATCCACATCAATCATCCGGGTCTCAGGATTACTAGTCCAGCAATACAACCAACAAGTGACTCGACCCCATAACAAGTTTCTAAAGTGAATCAAAATCCAGTGGATGCTGGAGATCAGAAATAAAAACAGAAAATGTTGGAAGCACTCAGCAGGTCTGGCGGCATCTGTGGAGAGAGAAACAGAATTAACTTTATGAGTTTAATGTGACTCTTCTTTGGAACTTAAAGAAGATTTTGGATTTGAAATGTTGGCCAGATTTTCCGTCCCCCCACTCCGCAGCGTATTTTCCAGCAGTGGAGGGTGCCCGCCATTGGCTGGTGGCAAGATCTTCCAGTCCTGCCGATGTCTAAGCGGTTTTGCATGTCCTGCACTCTCTGCCATCGGGGAACGCACCACGGAGGATGGGAAGGGCCATACAATTCCAGCCCTTAACTGTGTTTCTCTCTCCACAGGTACTGCCAGACCTGCCGGGCTTTTCCCGTACTTTCTGTTTTGATTGTGTTAAAGTTTTGATCTCGTTGTCATGCGGTTCCATTCAGAGATAATCATTTTTGCTTTAATCCGTTCTCCTGATGCCAAGACGATCGGATGCCACATCCAAGGAGACACTGGGCAACAAACTTCAACTCAGCAAAGTCGGCGCCAACAGGTCCCGAGTCTACTGTATGGAACAAGCTGAGGAAATATTTGCATTTTAGAAAGGCCAACAACTTTTGGAGTTTCAGCCTACCAGCAGGGGGAGAAACCACCCCATAAATTGATATTTGATTTAGGTATACCACTTTTTAATTGAAATGACCTACAGTTCCTCATTACAGTAAGTTGGTTGGTAATGTGCAGAGTAAGATTAACACCGTTTACTGGCCAATGTGCAAGAGCAATAAATAAAAAATAGGCTACAATTGAAAATGATACAATATTGTAAAAAATAGGAATTGAATAATCACTCCAATAGGCTGGAATGTATAGCCTCTCACACATATATAAAACTAACACTGATCAATTCCTTATGCTAATAAATAATTAAAATGCTTCATTCAAACCTGAAAATTCAACTGAATACCGCAGTGTGAACTTTGCAAGGCATCAAAGGAAAGTAAAACATCATTTCAATGAGAAGGATTGTTTTTTTTGCAGAGTGCGTGCAAAATGAGGTTCTCAAGCAAGATCAAAGACTACAAGATTATCAACACTGTAGCTATTCGCTACTTTATTTTTGGGACTGGCTTTCAACACCTGTGACAGTTTAAACAATGGGAACCCTTTAATTCATGCCACAAACACGAATGATATTGATGGGACTAAAAGTCAATAAATCCTCTGGACCAGATCATAGAACCAGAGAATTCCTACGGTGCAAAAGGTAGTAATTTGGCCCATTGAGTCTGCACCAACAACAATCCCATCCAGGCCCTATCCCTGTAACCCCCCCATCTTTACTCTGCTAGTCCCCCTGACACTGAGGGGCAATGTAGCATGGCCAATCAATCTACCCACACATCTTTGGAGGAAACCGGAACACCCGGAGGAAACCCACGCAGATACAGGGAGGGCAAACTCCGCAAAGGCAGTGAGACAAGGTCAGAATTGAACCTGGGTTCCTGGCACTGTAAGGCAGCAGTGCTAATGATAAGCTGATCTTTCTCTACATCCTACCTATGACTGCAACATTATATTCTGCACCCTTTCCTTTCCTTCTCCCCTATGTACTCTGTGAATAGTATGCTTTGTCAGTATAGCGCGCAAGAAACAATACTTTTCACTGTATGCTAATACATGTGACAATAATAAATCAAATCAATTCAAAGCAAAAAATACAAATCTACATCCTAAAGTGTTGAAAGAGAAGGAATTGGTGCCTTGGTGATCATCAACTGTTTCTGCAGCTCTGAAGGTAGCCAAGAGAAAATGTTTAATTAAAGACATGTTTAGCCTGCAGTCAGTCATAGGGAATTTTTTTTTAATTCATTCGTGGGACATGGGCGTCGCTGGCTGGCCAACGTTTATTGCCCATCCTAGTTGCCCGAGGGCAGTTGAGAGTCAACCACATTGCCGTGCCTCTGGAGTCACAGGTAGACCAGACTGGGTAAGGACGGCAGATTTCCTTCCCTAAAGGACATGAGTGAACCAAATGGGTTTTTCCGACAATCCACAATGGTTTCATGGTCATCAGTAGATTCTTAATTCCAGAATTTTGTTTTTATTGAATTCAAATTCCACCATCTGCTGTGGCAGGATTTGAACCCAGGTCCCCCAGAACATTAGCTGAGTTTCTGGATTAATAGTCCAGCGATAATCCTGCTACGCCATCGCCTCCCACTAGTAATTGACTCTCCCACCCTGGGACCTTGACAACACTGGTGAAGTACCTGAACTCTTGCTGGTTGTGTAGCCATAACTTGAAGCTATACTCCTTGCATTGACATCCTCAGGCCCCCCGCTACCCACTGGCAATGGTTATGTGGAGACCCCGTACCTCCCCTTCACGGGAAAGCAGTATCTCTCTCCTTAGGCCTGCAGCCTGGACTAGGACTGACAAAGCGGCATTGGAGAACCGGGGTGTCTGATCTACAATTCTTTCAGCCATTTACCTCATCAAAAATATCCCCTGCTGTCTGCAGTCATAGTGTGAAGTGACGCATTTTGGTCGGAAGAACATGGAGAGACAATATAAAATAACATTTTAAAAGGAGTGCAGGAACAGAGGGACGTGGGTGTCTATGTACATAGATCATTGAAGGTAGAGAGAACAGTAAATAAAGCATACAATATTCTGGAATTTATTATTGGGGCATAGAGTACAAGAGCAGGGAAGTTATACTGAACTTATCCAAGACACTAGTTAGATCTCAGCTGGAATATTGTGTACAGTTCTGGGCGCCACACTACAGGAAGAATGTGAACATGTTAGAGAGAATACAGAAGAGGTTTACAAGAATGGTTCCAGGGATGAGAAACTTCAGTTATGAGGAGAGATTGGAGAAGTTGGGACTGTTCTCCTTGGAGAGAAAGCAGCTAAGAGGAGATGTTCAAAATCATGAAGGGGCTGGATAGGGAGAAACTCTTCCCGCTCGTAACAGAATCAAGAAAGAGAGGGCGCAGATTTAAGATGATTTGCAAAAGAAGCGAATGTCATGTGAGAAAAATCTTTTTACACAGCGAGTCGTTTAGGTCTGGAATGCACTGCCTGGAAGTGCGGTGGAGGCAGGTTCAATCGAGGCATTCAAGGGGGCATTTGATGATTCTTTGAACAGAAACAAGGGTACGGGGAAAATGCAGGGGAATGGCACTAAAACACTGTGCTCATTTGATGAGCTGACGCAGACATGATGGGCCAAATGGCCTCCTTCAGCACTGTAAAAAATCTGTGGCTCTGTGACCTCTGAGAGGCGCACACTGTCTTTCAGTGATATCTGACTGGTTTCTCAAACTGGACAGAGTCTCAGCCTCTTGGCTAAGTGTTTCTGCTGTAATAGTGCCCCATTAAGAGAAATGGTAGAGTATATTGTGGTAAGATATTTACCTGCTGGTAACTCTAGCTATCCTGCATCACAGCTTAATGTTTCATGGCATAACATAAATAGCACAGTTAGTAGATGTGACTTCTGGTAATAAGGTCCCATTTGTCTGTCAGGTAGTCACTGTCAGTGCACGCCCTGCCAACAGTATGTTCATATACCTTTTGATTTGATTTGATTTATTATTGTCACATGTATTAACATACAGTGAAAAGTATTGTTTCTTGCGCGCCATACAGACAAAGCATACCATTCATAGAGTACATAGGGGAGAAGGAAAGGAGAGAGTGCGGAATGTAGTGTTGCAGTCATAGCTAGGGTGTCGAGAAAGATCAACTTAATACAAGGGAGGTCCATTAAAAACGTCTGATGGCAGAGGGGAAGAAGCTGTTCTTGAGTTGGCTGGTACACACTGCTACCTCACAGCGCCAGGGACCCAGGATCGATTCCCGGCTTGGGTCACTGTCTGTGTGCAGTTTGCACATGTGGTGAACCATCGTTGGTTCCCACTGTGGGATTGTTCTAATGTTGTTGTTGGGCTAGGGTGGGATTGATACACCTGTGGTTGTTACTGTTGTGGCACATCCCAGTCGGGCTCCGCCTCCTGGGAGAGGTATAAGACCCCCTGCTCGGGCGGGACCCTTTCAGTCTGGGATAGTGTGTTAAAGTTCTGATAGTTCCATTGTTAGTTAATAAAAGCCTTCTTTTACCGAAGCTTTGTGCCTCGTGTCCAATTGATGCGCATCAGCACGTTCTCCACGTGTCTGTGTGGGTTTCCTCGGGGTGCTCCGGTTTCCTCCCACAGTCTGGAAGACGGGCTGGTCAGGTGCATTGGCCATGCTAAATTCTCCCTCCGGGAGTGTACTCGAACAGGCGCCGGAGTGTGACAACCAGGGGGATTTTGGCAGTAACTTCATTGCAGTGTTAATGCAAGCCTACTTGTAACACTAATAAAATAAACTTTCAACGTGACCTCAGACTTTTCTATCTCTTGTATTTAATGCTATTTACTTTGATCATTCCAATAGTTGAATGAACCTCAGTTCTTTAGTTTCAATGAGACATTAGAAATATAAGTAAAGGATAATCAGCTAAAAGATCAACCAATGTCCAATCATAAAATTAAAATCTTTCAGAACAGTTGGAAATTTTGCAGACATGGTAATATTTCTAACTACACAATATCCTGCAAACAACCATCAATTCTTTTCAGTTCACAGCTTCTTACCAAATGATTACTGACATCTATTTTGATTAAAATTTTTTGACATGTCTCTGAACTTTAGTGTGACACCGGATGATGTAAATTGTGTGGGTTTGGATTTTGAACGCTCTGTTAAATACAGCCCATTGAATCGTGCAAAGGAAAAAGCAGAATGTCTTTTCAGCGTCGTCTTTGCAAACGTCGTATCGTCTGACCATTTCTGTCTGCCATTGGAAAAAGTGGCCTTTCATTTTAAAAAAAGGTGCAGACAATGAACATCAGGGACGGCAGCGAGCCTATCACTTTACTTTGTGTCTGTGTGTCTTTCAAAACCAGCCCGCTGAAAGGAAGTCTCGACAGCTCCAAAACCCATACGGTACCAAGAGACTTCTCAATTGAAAGCCAATGAAATGATGACACTGTGCTATCAAAAGGATCGTGGAAGGCAAAGGAGGGTTATTCAGGCCAGCCTTAAGAGCCTTCTCAATCCAACAGATTCAACAGGAACCGTTTGTAAAGGTGATGAACACTGAATCTGTCAACGTGTAAACCCAGTGACATATGGCTGCTAGGTTGTTGGTAAATATTTAATAAAATGAAACATTAAGCCGCGATGCAGGAGAGCTAGAGTTACCAGGAGGTAAATATATTACCACAATATACTCGAGCATTTCTCTTAATGGTACACTATTACAGCAGCAGCACTTACCAAAGTAAAGATCTTGCTTGGTCTCTGCTGAGGCAGAACTGGTAGAGCGGCCATTTTGTCCTCAGCGTTTAATTCCCTCGGCTGCAGCTTTTCGACGTGACTTGATGCTATAATCAAAGAAGAAATGTTCAGGTGCCAGCGCAATGCAGTGCCACTAATTGTTATATCACGGGTGATAGGGGCCAGAATTCGCTGACCTCGCCCGCGGCTGGGATCCTCCAGTCCCGCTGCACTCAGTGGAGATTTGGCTGAGCGCCAAATTCTCCATTGTTGCTGGCAGCGGGGCGTGTGAGATCGGAGAATTCCGGCCAGGGTTCTTTTCCAGCCATGGTTCTTATCGAGTCATAGAGTCGGACAGCACATAAAAGGCCCTTCGGCCCATCGAGTCTGCACCGGCAATAACTACCACTAAAGTCACGCCAATCCCATCTTCCAGCGCTTCTCCCATATCCTTGAATGTTATGATGTTTCAAGTGATCACCCAAATACTTTTTAAAGATTGTAAGTTTTCCGACATCCACTAGCTTCCCAGGCAGCACATTCCAGATTTCCACCGCCCTCTGGGGGAAAGAGAAATTCGCAAATCTGCTCTGAATCCTCACTAAAAACTATGCCCCCTCGTGACTGACCCCTAACCGAGGAGAGCAGCTGCTCCCTACTCACCTTGTCCAGACCCCTCATACTGCGTCACCAAATCAACTCGCGTGTCAGCTATACCATCAGGAAGGCAAGAGGAGCGGAGATACTCCCCAAGAGTTTGAAATTTAAGATGGCAGATTTATTTTGTAAAACTTAAACCCGTGAAAATGAATTTATTACAGAATCAATGTTTAATTAGCTTCAGAAATAGTTGCTTATTCGCTTTTATTCGAGTTTATTCATTGAATAAGCAGTGAGGTAAGAAGTTAATTTCTCCCACACATTCCTTTGGAACAAATACATTTTTCTAATAGGACATAGAACAGTACAGCACAGAACAGGCCCTTCGGCCCACGATGTTGTGCCGAGCTTTATCTGAAACCAAGATCAAGCTATCCCACTCCCTATCATCCTGGTGTGCTCCATGTGCCTATCCAATAACCGCTTAAATGTTCCTAAAGTGCCTGACTCCACTATCACTGCAGGCAATCCATTCCACACCCCAACCACTCTCTGCGTAAAGAACCTACCTCTGATATCCTTCCTATATTTCCCACATGAACCCTATAGTTATGCCCCCTTGTAATAGCTCCATCCACCCGAGGAAATAGTCTTTGAACGTTCACTCTATCTATCCCCTTCATCATTTTATAAACCTCTATTAAGTCTCCCCTCAGCCTCCTCCGCTCCAGAGAGAACAGTCCTAGCTCCCTCAACCGTTCCTCATAAGACCTACCCTCCAAACCAGGCAGCATCCTGGTAAATCTCCTCTGCACTCTTTCCAGCACTTCCACATCCTTCTTATAGTGAGGTGACCAGAACTGCACACAATATTCCAAATATGGTCTCACCAAGGTCCTGTACAGTTGCAGCATAACCCCACGGCTCTTAAACTCCAACCCCCTGTTAATAAAAGCTAACATACTATAGGCCTTCTTCACAGCTCTATCCACTTGAGTGGCAACCTTTAGAGATCTGTGGATATGGACCCCAAGATCTCTCTGTTCCTCCACAAGTCTTCAGAACCCTACCTTTGACCCTGTAATCCACATTTAAATTAGTCCTACCAAAATGAATCACCTCACATTTATCAGGGTTAAACTCCATTTGCCATTTTTCAGCCCAACTTTGCATCCTATCTATGTCTCTTTGCAGCCTACAACAGCCCTCCACCTCATCCACTACTCCGCCAATCTTGGTGTCATCAGCAAATTTACTGATCCACCCTTCAGCCCCCTCCTCTAAGTCATTAATAAAAATTATAGAATCCCTGCAGTGCAGAAGGAGGCCATTTGGCCCATCAAGTCTGCTCCGACCACAATCCCACCCAAGCCCGAACCCCTGTAACCCCACATATTTACCCTGCTAATCCCCGACGCTAAGGGGCAATTTAGCATGGCCAATCAACCTAACCTGCACATCTTTGGATGTGGGACGAAACCGGAGCACAGGAGGTCTGGGAGAAAAGGAATCACATGGGGTAGAATTTTCCAGCTGTGCACGTCCCAAGACTGGAAATTCCCATCCCAGGTCAATGGACCTTTAGATGGTCCGCCAGATTTTCTGTCCCGCCCGTTACAATTCACGGGGCAGGAAATTTCCACCCATTATCTTGCATTTGGGTTTGCACTGAATTTTACAGTTTATTTTCCAGTGTCACAAGTCGGCTTACATTAACACTGCAATGAAGTTACTGTGAAAATCTCCTAGTCACCACGCTCAGGGGCCTGTTCGGGTACACTGAGGGAGAATTTACCATGGCCAATGCATCTAACCAGCACGTCTTTTGGACTGTGGGAGGAAACCAGAGTGCCTGGAGGAAACCCACGCAGACACGGGGAGAACGTGCAGACAGCACACAGACAGCGACCCAAGCCGGGAATGGAACTCGAGTCCCTGACGCTGTGAGACAGCAGTGCTAACCACTGTGCCACCGTGCCGCCTATTTTGGTGGCAATTCAATAACTGAAAGGAGACCTTGAGCTCTCCAGTGCCAACACCCCATGCCTCCATCAGCACAAGGAATAACTAATCATCAGTAGATGCAAACATTTCAGCAATCTAACTCACAGCTCTACCCTGTTCCCAAAAATCTTCATTTTTAAAAAATTCTTCTAGTAATGCCCAAACCGTCGCCATGTATACAAATCTAATTTAATGAACAGTAGATTTTTCTGTGTACGATACTAGAAAGATGAGGAGCTGAGGTGGGAGGAGGAATTGGCAGAAAGAGCATCAGTGGGATGTTTTCCCAGAAGAGATTGCAAAGGTACAGCACGGGTGGCAAAAAAGGTGAATCTTTTTCTGCTTTCGATAAATAAATACGTTGCACTTTAATCTGAATACGAGAAGCAAGGAGCACAATGCGGAGAATAATAGAACACAAACTAAAAAGACGCAGGGGGATAAAGTGAGGAGAAAGCTAAGAAAGGCTAGAATAAAAAAACGTCAAAAGTATTGAAAGGAGCAGTAACATATTTCACAAGCACATCAATACGGTGGCACGGTGGCATGGTGGCACTGCTGCCTCACAGCGCCAGGGACCTGGGTTCAATTCCAGCCTCACTGTAGGCCATCTGGCCCCTCGAGCCTGCTCCGCCATTCAATACGATCATGGCTGATCTTTTTGTGGACTCAGCTCCACTTACCAGCCCGCTCACCATAACCCTTGATTCCTTTACTGTTCAAAAACGTATCTATCCTAGCCTTAAAAACATTCAGTGAGGTAACCTCAACTGCTTCACTGGGCAGGGAATTCCACAGATTCACAACCCTTTGTGTGAAGATGTTCCTCCTCAACTCAGTCCTAAACCGGCTTCCCCTTATTTTGAGGCTATGCCCCCTAGTTCTAGTTTCACCTGCCAGTGGAAACAACTCCCCTGCTTCTATCTTATCTATTCCCTTCATAATCTTATAAGTTTCTATAAGATCTCCCCTCATTCTTCTGAATTCCAATGAGTTTAGCCCCAGTCTACTCAGTCTCTCCTCATAAGCCAACCCTCTCAACTCCGGAATCAACCTAGTGAATCTCCTCTGCACCCTCTCCAGTGCCAGTATATCCTTTCTCAAGTAAGGAGACCAAAACTGTACACAGTACTCCAGGTGTGGCCTCACCAGCAACTTATACAGCTGCAACATAACCTCGCTGCTTTTAAACTCCATCCCCCTAGTAATGAAGGACGAAGTTCCATTTGCCTTCTTAATTACTTGCTGCACCTGCAAACCAACTCCTTGAGATTCCTGCACAAGGACACCCAGGTCTCTCGGCACAGCAGCGTGCTGCAATTTGGAACATAGAACATAGAAAAAATACAGCACAAACAGGCCCTTCGGCCCACAAGTTGCACCAGTCATGTCCCTACGTACCTAGGCTTATAAATAGGCCTACCTATAACCCTCAATCCTATTAAGTCCCATGTACTCATCCAGGAGTCTCTTAAAAGACCCTATTGAGTTTGCTTCCACCACCACTGACGGCAGCCGATTCCACTCACCCACCATCCTCTGAGTGAAAAACTTACCCCTGACATCTCCTCTGTACCTACTCCCCAGCACCTTAAACCTGTGTCCTCTCGTAGCAGCCATTTCAGCCCTGGGAAAAAGCCTCCGAGAATCCACCCGAACTATACCTCTCAACATCTTGTACACCTCTATCAGGTCACCTCTCATCCTTCGTCTCTCCAAGAGAAAAGACCGAGCTCCCTCAGCCTATCCTCATAAGGCATGCCAACCAATCCAGGCAACATCCTTGTAAATCTTCTCTGCACCCTTTCAATCATTTCCACATCCCTCCTGTAATGAGGCGACCAGAACTGAGCACAGTACTCCAAGTGGGGTCTGACGAGGGTCTTATATAGCTGCATCATTATCCCCGGACTCCTAAACTCAATCCCTCGATTGATGAAGGCCAGCACACCATACGCTTTCTTAACCACTTCTTCTATCTGCGAGGCCGATTTAAGAGTCCTATGGACCCGCACCCCAAGGTCCTTCTGATCCTCTACACTGCTAAGAGTCTTACCCTTGATATTATACTCCTTCATCCCATTTGACCTGCCAAAATGGACCACGACACATTTATCCGGGTTGAAATCCATCTGCCACTTCTCCGCCCAGTTTTGCATCCTATCTATGTCACGCTGCAGCTTCTGACATCCCTCCAACCTATCCACAACACCAGCAACTTTCGTGTCGTCAGCAAACTTACCAACCCATCCCTCCACTTCCTCATCCAGGTCAATTTGTTACCCTTTGTAAACGTGAACTTTGCATGTTCTTTGCGTGTCTGCGTGGGTTTCCTCCGGGTGCTCCGGTTTCCTCCCACAGTCCAAAGATATGTGAGTTAGGTTGATTGGCCATGCTAAATTGACGCTAGTGTCAGAGGGGTTAGCAGGGTAAATATGTGGGATTACGGGAATAGGGCCTGGCTGGGATTGTGGTTGGTGCAGACTCATTGGCCGAATTCCTCTGCATGGTAGGGATTCTAAAATGAAATCAAAGCAGAAAGCCAGAGAGGGAAGATTTTTCAACATGTAGATAGCAATCAAAATATGCAAGATGTATTTTAAAAATATTTTGCTTTGGTCTTTATTAAAGAAGTCAGTCAGAACGTGAATCCCAAAGCATTTGAGAGTGGGGTGAGAAATATTATGATGAATGATGGGTGGCATGGTGGCACAGTGGTTAGCACTGCTGCCTCACAGCGCCAGGGAGCTGGGTTCGATTCCTGGCTTGGGGCACTGTCTGTTTGGAGTTTACACATTCTCCCCGCGTCTGCGTGGGTTTCCTCCGGGTGCTCCGGTTTCCTCCAACAGTCCGAAAGATGTGCTGGTTAGGTGCATTTACCTGAACAGGCGCCAGAGTGTGGCGACGAGGGGAAGTTCACAGTAACTTCATTGTGGTGTTAATGTAAGCCTTAGCTGTGACTAATAAATAAACTTTACTTTTACTTGAATTACAGGAACATTTTAGAGAAATTAGTTCAGCTAAACAAAGATAAAACACCAGAACCAGAGTGGCACCTTAGCACTGCCAACTGGGCATTGGGCCGTGACAAGGGGCAAGGTCAAAGGGGGGCAGGGCCTATTGGGTGAACCTACTCGGGGGGGGGGGGGGGTGGGGGGGGTGATCAGTGGGGTTGGGGTACCTGCTGCCACTCTACATTTGGGATGACTGGGAGAGGGAGGGAGGTGGTGATTGGGGCTGGCCATCCGAGAGGATGGAGGCGGGGGTTGGGACTGTCAGAAGGAGTCAGGGGTTAGGGAGATCGGGGCAGACGGGAAGAGTGCAGGTGGAGTCATAGGGGCTGGCCTGGAGAGGCCCAGGAGGCCGGTGATGAGAGGTTGGTGGTGGGAGGGGGGGGGTGGGGCAGGTGGGGGGGGGGAGGGGCGGGGGGGAGGTTGGAACAGCAGCAATGGGGGGTTACGGGACTAGCCAGCGATCGGGAGGCCAGCAATGTGGAGCTACTATGCATGTGCTGATCTCGGCACTGGCAGATCAGCGCGTGCACAGTGGCCCGCTCAGCGCTATGCCTCCAGCCTCTCCAGCAGGAATAGACCCCATCCCCTGATTTCCAGAGTGATTCCCGCTGGGGCACTCTGCAGTGAACAGTGTTAGCGATTCATTCTGAAATCATGCTGAAAAACTAGTGGGATTTACTCCCATTTTCCAGCACATAGGGGAATTTTTGGGAGAATCCCAGCCATATTTTATTTTTGATTTTTTATTCATTTGTGGGACATGGGCGTCGCTGGTTGGCCAGAATTTATTGCCCATCCCTGGTTGCCCTGGAGAAGGTGGTGGTGAGCTGCCTTCTTGAATCGCTGCAGTCCATGTTCTGTGGGTTGACCCACAATGAGGGAATTCCAGGATTTTGACCCAATGACTGCAAAGGAACAGCGATATATTTCCAAATCAGGATGGTGAGTGGCTTGGAGGAGAACTTGCAGGTGGTGGTGTTCCCATTTATCTGCTGCCCTTGTCCTTCTAGATGGAAGTGGTCGTGGGTTTGGAAGGTGCTGTCTAAGGATCTTTGGTGAATTGCTGCAGTGCATCTTGTAGATAGTACACTCTGCTGCTACTGAGCGTCGGTGGTGGGGGGATCGAATGTTTGTAAATGTGATGCCAATCAAGTGGGCTGCTTTGTCCTGGATGGTGTTGAGCTTCTTGAGTGTTGTTGGAGCTGCACCCATCCAGGCAAGTGGGGAGTATTCCATCACACTCCTGACTTGTGCCTTGTAGATGGCGGACAGGCTTTGGGGAGTCAGGAGGTGAGTTACTCTCTGCAGTATTCCCAGCCTTTGGCCTGCTCTTGTAGACACTGTGTTTATGTGGGGAGTCCAGTTGAGTTGCATCAGAATGATACAGATTACAGGGTGACAGGAGAGATGTGTATAAAATTAAGACGGTGGCGATGGAAACAGACTCATCCCAGGAGTTGAGGGGTCAAGAAAGAGGCGACACAGTTGGAAGATTCTGGGGTGATATTGGCCGATGCCAACATTGCGGATCAGGCTCACAGCTGAATTTTCACTGCAATTGATCTTTCTTTCCACTAAGATTTACAGCACAATAACTCAAACTCTTGCAGGAGAATCGGTTTCCCAGTCGCAATCTTGCTTTGAGTTGGTCTGAATTTAGAATTCTTGGTAATATTTACCAAGTCAGTGGAATATAAAACCGGGGCAGTGAAAAATCTGCTACCAATTTGTTCCAAGTCCATTTTGTACTCCTGACTTACCCCAAAATGTATAAAATCTAGACCAGCGCGCAGAACAAAATGGCTAGTTTTGAAACTGTGGAATTAATTTCCAGTGTTGGTGGTTACAATCGGTGCTAAGTCAACTTCAAAATGTGATTGGCCACACGGATGGAGAATAAGAGGTTACTTTTTTATACTTGTTCACGGGGTGTGGGCGCCGCTGGCTGGGCCAGCATTTATTGCCCATCTCTGAAGACAATTAAGAGTCAAACACATTTAACTTCACCTTTAATCTCCTCTGAGCAACCCTCTCCCCAAAATCCTTCTGCTCGTCCACAATGACAAGACAACTTCCAACAGCAAATCAACACCATTGTCACAGATTTTTAAAATCAAAATTCATCACTTCATACTGAAATGAATTGTTACTATTGGCTCACATGGAGAGAGCTGGCACGGTGGCACAGTGGTTAGCACTGCTGCCTCACAGGAGCCTGGGTTCAATTCCCAGCTTGGGTCACTGTCTGTGTGCAGTCTGCACATTCTCCCCATGTCTGAATGGGTTTCCTCCGGGTGCTCCGATTTCCTACCACAGTCCAAAGATGTGCATTGGCCATGCTAAATTGAGTAGGGTAAATAAGTAGGGTTATGGGGATAGAACCTGGGTGGGATTGTGGTTGGTGCAGACTCAATGGGCCAAATGGCCTCCTCCTGCACTGTAGGGATTCTATGATTCTATCATTACCAGATTACCAGCTTTCTTAGTGAGGGACCAGGCTGCTCGGGTGTTTTCCCTGCGAGGGAAGGGACCTGGTATTAATGCATGGCCAGAGCAAAGGTCTGGGAGAGACAGAACTCACATGAGTTTGTGGAGATGGGTGAAAATGCAGAGGCTCCTCCTTCCTCTCTCCCACCCACCCCACTCTCCACACGAGCCGTTCCTCCCCTGTCAGCTCCATTGTTCCCTCCTCATAAGGAGTGAGGATCCTGAATTCAGCCATCCCACCTACAGTCTTGGCTCTCTCGCAACGGTTGTGAGCCAGACCGTGTGCCAGCTCAGCTGGCAATGCTGCCTGGCATGCGTGGGCACTGCCCATCAGCAGGGATCAATGATAATGAGGAGAGTCTCGGGGAGATGTGGAACTGTGGAGGAGTTTGAGTGGTGGGGTCCCCACGAGGTGGCAGCGAGTGGACTCCACGTGGCATGGTGAGGGGTGTGTTTGAGTGGGCGAGGGGTGAGAGAAGACAAGACCCTCACCCTGACAGCATGGAGGAGGTCAGTCATCATTTTCAGGCACTGTAGCTCTGCCCTCTTCTGGAGAGAGCTGGCATTAACTAGTGCGGCCATCATCTCCAAGTGGGAGTTTGTGACCTTACTCGGGGTATCTCCTGCCCACCTATAGGCGCAGGGTTACTCTCCCCTCTTCCTCTCCTCCACAGCATCCAGGCCAGGGGCTCCCTCAGTGAACATAAGAACATAAGAACTAGGAGCAGGAGTAGGCCATCTGGCCCCTCGTGCCTGCTCCTCCATTCAATAAGATCATGGCTGATCTTTTCGTGGACTCAGCCTTCACTTACCCGCCCGCTCACCATGATCCTTAATTCCTTTTCTGTTCAAAAATTTATCTATCCTTGCCTGAAAAACATTCAATGAGGTAGCCTCTACTGCTTCACTGGGCAAGGAATTCCACCAATGTTGGATTTCCAGCAGCCTTCCTCTAGGCCAGACGGTAAGCAAATGCTGTGGGGGTGTTTAAATGATGGCCCCTTTCAAATGACCCCCAGGGCAGATGAATCAGATGTATTGTGCCGCAGGCGCAGTGCTTTTCCCATGAAAAAGGCCTTTTCCCAAGTCTCAAACGATCGTGGTGGAGATTGCGTCGATTTGTTTTCCCTGCCAAAAAACGACGCAGCCAAACTTTGGGAAAATTCTGCCCTTTGGAACTGAACTTGAAATTCAGAGGATGCATTAACCTGCAAGGAAATCCCTTCAAGGACCTCAGCTTGTTGGATTGGACAAAAGTCTTCGCACATTCTGACTTCTGATGTCCTGTTGTTTCCCTTGTCAATCGGTAATATTGCAAACGGAACTTGGGTTTTGACAAACAGATCAAAATAACATGTTATTCCAGATGACCATCTAAATTTAAACCATGAGGAGCTAAGTACATCATTGTACACAGAGGTTTTTGTTCCTAAAGTGTTTGTTTCAATTCTATTTTTAGACTCCCTGCTGTCACTTAGACCATTTTCCAATTTGCTGACTAATTATGTGTACAATTAACATTTTATTTCAGAGAGCAGGTAATGTAACACTGTGCAGTTAATAAACAAAGGGAATTAATTCATCTTGCAACACTGGGGTTTTTACTGAAAGGAAAAAGGGAGTTTAATTTGACATCAGTGACTATTTTACCAACTTAGCCGAATAGATAGAAAAGAGGATTACTTCAGTCATGGAGGCACAGTGGTTAGCTTGGGACTCGGGTTCAATTTTGGGTCACTGTCTATGTGGAGTGTGTATTCCCTCCCCGTGCCTGCGTGGGTTTCCTCCGGGTGCTCCAGTTTCCTCTCACACTCCAAATATGTGCAGGTTAGGTGAATTGGCCATGCTACGATTCCCTGAGACCAGAATTTTCCCACCTCGCCTGCCACAGCAATGATAGCAGGTGGGGCGTGGGGTGGGGTAGACCATACAAAGGTCTACTGACCTTGGGCAGAATTTTCCAGTTTTGGGACGAGCGCGGCTGGAAAATCCCACCCTGTCCAAAGATGTGTAGGTTAGGTGGATCAGCTATGGTTAATGTGAGGGGTTACGGGGATGGAGAGGGCCTGGAGAGAGTTTAGTGCAGATTTGATTGGCTGAATGGCCTTCTTCTGCACTGTGGGGATTCTGTTGGTTCATTAGTCTTCAGTGCGTGCTTGTTACTGGTACCCATTTCTTTGGGGATGGTAAAAATAAGCTGACACATAATCTAGCTATTGATTTGTAGTGATTCAGAGCCATCACAAGAAAAAACATCATCACTGGAGGAAAGTTATCCAGTATGAATCAGCAGTCAACAAACAGAGGTATTGTTTCATGGACAGCTCAGTGCTCACAGGGTTACAGAGTATGCAGATCGCTGTCACTTTATTTATTAGTGTCACAAGCAGGCTTGCATTAACACTGCAATGGGGTTGCTGTGAAATTCCCCTAGTTGCCACACTCTGGTGCCTATTCGGGCACATTGAGGAAGAATTTAGCACGGCCAATGCACCTAACCAGCACGTTTTTCGGACTGTGGGAGGAAACCGGAGCACCCGGAAGAAACCCATGCAGACACGGGGAGAATGTGCAGACTCCGTACAGACAGTGACCCAAGCCGGGAATTGAACCCAAGTCCCTGCCGCTGTGAGGCAGCAGTGCTAATCGCTGAGCCACCGTATCCCACAAGATCTGCTTATTTAAAATTCAAATTGAAATTTATTTTTCAGTTTTTGTCCCTATCTGTGCATGAAAATAAGTAGGAATGCCTAAACTAGATTTAACATTCCATGCATGTGATCAATTAGTGCAAATATGATAATAACGATGAAAGTTAACTGATATAATAACACACAATAGGGCAGCAAGGTGGCACAGTGGTTAGCACTGCTGTCTCACAGCGTCAGGGACCCGGGTTCGATCCCCGGCTTGGGTCACTGTCTGTGTGGAGTCTGCGCGCTCTCTCCGTGTCTGTGTGTGTTTCCTCCGGGTGCTCCGGTTTCCTCCCACAGTCCGAAAGACATGCTAGTTAGGTGAATTGGCCATGCTAAATTATCCCTCAGTGTACCCGAACAGCCACTGGAGTGTGGCGACTAGGGGATTTTCACAGTAACTTCATTGCGGTGTTAATGCAAGCCTACTTGTGACACTAATACTGAACCAATTTTTAACATATAGGACAAATCAGCAATGAGAAATGCAAGGTGACACTCTCAGCTTAGCGTGGCTTATTTGGAACATGCATGATATTGAAAAGAAAAGGATTTTGTGTAGTCCTCTGGTGAAACGTCATGGTATTGTGTTACCTGTAATCAAATACAGAGAGGCCAATAATGCAATGCCAACTGTGCTACGCTGAGACTGCTATTTGCAAAGTAAGCTAAGCTTTCCCCTTGACATGTCCAACCCAGTAAACTGGCCATTATTGACAGTTACAACAAAAAAAAACCCATCAAAGCCCCATCAAAGTTGACAATCCAAGAACTGGTATTACAGGCGAAAGCAAGCAGTTAGTGGTTTTTGTAATTTAAGTGATAGTTCCCTTCATTTGTAATGGAGAGGGGAGAAAAAACTATGAGGAAAGTTTGAAGGGAAAATATAAATGTGAAAGCTTTGAACAAGTGCTACATTTCTGGAGTTTGCAGGGGTTATTCCTGCAGAAGAAAAATAACATATTTTGCATTAAGAATAATGCAGTCTTCATATTTTATTTATTTACTGGACATGGGCATCAGAGTCAACCACATTGCTGTGGCTCTGGAGTCACATGTAGGCCAGAGCGGGAAGGGGTGACAGATTTCCTTCCCGAAAAGACATTAGTGAACCAGAGGTGTTTTTCCAACAATGGTTTCATGGTCATCAGTAGATTCTTAATTTCAGGTATTTTTTATTGAATTCAAATTTCACCAGCTGCCGTGGTGGGTTTCGAACCTGGGTCCACAAAACATGGCATCGAACCTCCTCCATAGAACCAGGGCCTGGAACTCTCTGCCTGAAAGGGTGACAGAGGCAGAGGCTCTCAGTACATTTAAAATATACTTCGATATTTACTTGAAGAGCCGTGACCTGCGAGGCTACGGATTTGGCACAGGAAGATGGGATGAGGCTGGGTAGCTCTTCAGCTACTAGCACGGGCATAATGGGATGAATGGCCTCCATCTATGTTTTACATTTTATTTTAGAATTTCTACCACTCCAAGTTTCTTCTAACTTCCTTCAAAAATCCTTCTTCAATCACCTTCTCCCTCCAGCTCTGTGCCATCATTTTTCCCTTCTCTCTATCGACATTTCTCATTTCTTTCCCTTAGCTTTTCCATTTATTTCATTAGTACAGCTTGCAAAGCTGAACGATTTGGCACCACTGTGTCTACATATAAGAACAGGATTAAATCTGACAAGTAACTACTGTCTCATTAGCCTTACACCAGCATAATGGGCAAAATAATGAAGGTTGAACATGTGCAAAACGATTTTCAAGTTTGCTGACGACACCACCGCAGTGGGTCAGATCTCAAACAATGAAGAGAATCTGGTGAATTGGTGCGGCAACAATAATCTCTCTCTCAATGTCAACAAAACGAAGGAGATTGTCATCAACTTCAGGAAGCGTAAAGTAGAACATGCCCCTGTCTACATCAATGGGGATGAAGTAGAAAGGGTTGAGAGCTTCAAGTTTTTAGATCTCTAGATCACCAACAACCTGTCCTGGTCCCCCCATGCCGACACTATAGTTAAGAAAGCCCACCAACGCCTCTACTTTCTCAGAAGACTAAGGAAATTTGGTCTGTAAGCTACCACTGTCATCAACTTTTACAGATGCACCATAGAAAGCATTCTTTCTGGTTGTATCACAGCTTGGTATGGCTCCTGCTCTGCCCAAGACTGCAAGGAACTACAGAAGGTTGTGAATGTAGCCCAATCCAGCCTCCCATCCATTAACTCTGTCTACACTTCCCACTGCCTCGGCAAAGCAGCCAGCATAATTAAGGACCCCATGCACCCCGGACATTCTCTCTTCCAGCTTTTTCCTTCGGGAACAAGATACAAAAGTCTGAGGTCACGTACCCACCGACTCAAGAAGAGCTCCTTACCTGCTGCTGTCAGACTTTTGAATGGACTTATCTTGCATTAAGTTGATCTTTCACTACACTCTCGCTATGACTGTAACACTGCATTCTGCACTCTCTCATTTCCTTCTCTATGAACGGTATGTTTTGTCTGAATAGCGCGCAAGTAACAATATTTTTCACTGTTTAATTTAGATAAATGCGAGATGATGCATTTTGGTCGATCGAACCAGGGCAGGACTTACTCAGTTAATGGTAGGGTATTGGGGAGAGTTACAAAACAAAGGGATCTAGGGGTACAGGTTCATAGCTCCTTGAAAGTGGAGGCACAGGTGGACAGAATGGTGAAGAAGGCATTCGGCATGCTTGGTTTCATTGGTCAGAACATTGAACACAGGAGTTGGGACGTCTTGTTGAAGTTATACAAGATATTGGTAAGGCCACACTTGGAATACTGTGTACATTTCTGGTCCTCTCTTATAGAAAAGATATTATTAAACTAGAAAGTGTGCAGAAAAGATTGACTAGGATGCTATCGGGACTTGATGGTTTGAGTTATAAGGAGAGGCTGGATAGACTGGGACTTTTTTCTCTGGAGCGCAGGAGGCTGAGGGGTGATCTTATAGAGGTCTATAAAATAATGAGGGGCACAGACCAGCTAGATAGTCAATATCTTTTCCCAAAGGTAGGGGAGTCTAAAACTAGAGGGCATAAGTTTAAGTTGAGAGGGGAGAGATACAAAAGGAGCCAGAGGGGCAATTCTTTCACACAGAGGATGGTGAGTGTCTGGAACAAGTTGCCAGAGGTAGTAGTAGAGGCGGATACAATTTTGTCTTTTGAAAAGCGTTTAGAAAGTTACATGGGTAAGATGGGTACAGAGGGATATGGGCCAATCACAGGCAATTGGGACTAGCTCAGTGATAAAAAAAAAGGGCGGCATGAACAAGTTGGGCCGAAGGGCCTGTTTCCATGCTGTAAACCTCTATAACTCTATGGGAGGAATTTTACCGGCACGTCTGCCCGAGGTCCGTCCGATTCCGCCCGAGGCCAATGGGGAATGCCGTTCTCCGAGCCGTGCCCGCCCCCGGAATCGGGGAGGGTGTGGCAGTAAACCTCCAGCCTATGACTCTGAAACCATGCTTGACTTTATAACATATGGAGCATATCACACTCTATGCAGCTCTGCTACATTTTGAATGGGTCACATATTCATTGGGAATGGTACATTGGAAATTGAAGAATACTTTACATTCATCTGAAAAGGACTATAAATTAGTCACAAATTGCTGCAAAACACATCTTAGAAAGAAATAGGGTCATTTTTTCGAAAGCTATTCCCCTCAGGGATTGCCCAGAAGCCTGGGGAAATAGCAGAGATCTGTATCACTGCACCTAATATCATCCTGGGATTCAGAGGCTCTTCCTCAGGGAGTCGATCTCAGTCTATATCTGCAGATGTGCAGGCCGCTCTGAGGTATTGAGGGAGGAAGGGGTGCTTCTGGTGTTCCATCTCGGTCCCCAGTTTAACCATTTGCTGCCAACGTTAGAATAGTGGAGGCACGGTGGCACAGTGGCTGGCACCGCTGCCTCACAGCACCAGGGACCCGGGTTCGATTCCCGGCTTCGGTCGCTGTCTGTGCAGAGTCTGCACGTTCTCCCCGTGTCTGCGTGGGTTTCCTCCGGGTGCTCCGGTTTCCTCCCACAATCCGAAAGACGTGCTGGTTCGATGCATTGGCCATGCTAAATTCTCCCTCAGTGTACCCGAGCAGGCACCAGAGTGTGGCGACTCGGGGATTTTCACAGTAACTTCATTGCAGTGTTAATGTAAGCCTACTTGTGACACTAATAAATAAACTTTAAAGCATGCAGGGACTACCTAAAATTGGAAAATTACATTAAATCGTCCCTCAGCTTCCCATATCTCAAAGATAAAAACTTCAGCCTATCCAATCTTGGCAAGTTCAATGAAGAAAGAGTAAGAGAAAAAAGCATTAATATGAAGCTTGTGGGTTCAGTCAGAAGTTTTGCAGGTATGATATAAAAAGCCAATGGAAAAAAAATAGCATTTGAAAACATATTTGCTTTCTAGAGAAATGGAGACAAATGAACAGGTGTGGTGAAAAGAGGAAGCACTTCAGGTTTAATTAAGTGTGAACTGATTGCATCAACAATGAACTGTTTGCCCTGGAGCTTTAAGTCAAAAAAGCTTTTAGCAGCTAATGGACCTTCAGTTCCTTGTGTAAACAAACCTCAGCTAATCCCATCTTTGATCTGCTCTGGAGCTGTCAGTCAAAGCAGTTCTAAGAGGTTTCTGAGCTGAGGCTTATTCAAGCTAGAACGGGGATCTGCCTCATGAACCTAAATGCACCTGTCAATCAAAGCAGATCTAAGAGGTTTCTGAGCAGTTGGGGATTATGAGAGAAAGCAAAGGGATCTCCTCACTGAAACTGAATGCTCAGATTACTCAAAGAACTTCAAAGAGGTCTGGTAACACCTGGGGCTTTGGAAATCAACCAAGGATAATCCCTATTGTAGAACGGAGTGCTGCTGTGATTATGAAGGCATCCAGTTGTTCTGGGGGCATGGATTTTAAAGAGATCCAGCCACTTCAAAGGTCACTTTACAGAACACAGGCAATGATAAAGAATTTTAAGAGAAAGGTGGCTGAAATTACCATCCGAGGGGTGATTTCCACGTTTTCAACATCAAGTCAGAAAGGTGCAGCCACGAGACCCCCATCCTTGTCACCCCCCTTGCCACCAGCTCAAGCCCACCCAATGCCTCAGGTCACTTGAGGGACACATGTCTGTAGACACGCAGAGGTAGAGGAGACCATGGACACAGGTTAGAGGCAGTACTTACCTCCTCATCGCATCCTTCCGAGTTCACAATGCCTTGACCCCACATGTCATGACAAGGAGAGATTTTCACCCACAGGACTTACAGCAGGGGGTTGGGGGGCAAAGGGGTTGGGGGACGGCAGGAGCATACCGGCATTTGTGATCAGCAGACAAGATCCTGGTTGGGACAGGCACAGCAGGCTGGGTGATTCGCAGTGGGTTTGATGGCCAGCGAAAATCCTGATTTGACCCACTTGCCCGATTCAACCGGCCACCGCGAATCCCGACTGGGGCTCGTGGCCATGGAGAATTGCTTCCAATAATATATTTTTCGGAATTCCTCAAACTGCAGCAGAAATCTGCCCCTAAATCAGTACAAAGAGTCAAAATGATGGAAAGCAATGTCACTGTCTGTGTGGTAAGAATTCTCACAACACCAGGTTAAAGTCCAACAGGCTTATTTGAAATCACGAGCTTTCAGAGCGCTGTTCCTTCGTCAGGTGTGTGACAAGGAGAGATGAAGGAGCAGCACTCCTGAAGCGCATGATTCCAAATAGACCTGTTGGACTTTAACCTGGTGTTGTGAGACTTCTTACTGTCTGTGTGGAGTCTGCAAATTCTCTCCATGGGTTTCCTCCGGGTGCTCCAGTTTCCTCCCACAGTCTGAAAGACATGCTAAATTCTTCATCAGTGTACCCGAACAGGCGCCGGAGTGTGGTGACTAGGGGCTTTTCACAGTAACTTCATTGCAGTGTTAATGTAAGCCTACTTACGACTAATAAATAAACTTTAAAATAAAACAATGTGTGGTCAAATAAACATTTTCATCATGTTCTTTTTCAAACAGTTGAAAGAGATACAAATGTATCACTGAGCGTTATCGAGTTATGTATTTGGAACCCCATGAAGTATTGTTCAATTATTGCAATGGCCACCAATAAGAGAGGCCCCTGTGAAATAATGTTACTGAACAGTAACATTAGGGGCGGCACAGTGGTTAGCACCGCTGCCTCACAGCACCGGGGACCCAGGTTCAATCCCTGGCTTGGGTCACTATCTGTGTGGAGTCTGCACGTTCTCCCCGTGTCTGCGTGGGTTTTCTCCGGGTGCTCCGGTTTCCTCCCACAGTCCAAAGATGTGTGGGTTAGGTGGATTGGCCATGCTAATTTCTCACTTAGTGTCAGGGGGACTAGCTCGGGTAAATGCATGGGGTCATGGGGATAGGGCCTGGGTGGGATTGTGGTCGGTGCAGATTCGATGGGCCGAATTGCTTACTTCTGCACTGAAGGGATTCTATGAAGCAGGGGTGTGGGCACCTCTCACTCTGGTTAATAACAAGTCACGGTAGATCAAAATAGTCTGATTCATCGTTGCGTCACAACCAGTTTCACCAGGGAGAATTGGTTCATTTTATTCGATCTCATTGCATCTTTTTGCAAAGCCCTCAGCATTGGGTTTAATCCTCAAAGGACTAAGTTCTGCTTGAAACTACTGCCTATCACTATGCAATGTGCAAAAATGTACTGAATTGGGAAAAAAAAACAGCTGCCATATTACAAAGACTCTGAAAATACAGCAAGCTAGCACTGGTGATGGGGTTAATCTTATGCATTGTAGACAGACAGTGTGAATTTTCCTTGTTATCTATCACTGAATATGTGATAATAGAAACCCATTGCATATTCTATCATTTGCATAATTCATTATATCATGTTAATGTTTTATTGCAATACTTACACTTTGTATAAGGAGAATACTCATGAGAAAGACCTTTCGAACTGCTAACAGGCGTTGCTCATTCATGCGTGACTGTAAATGAGATGCAAATCATACCTTACAGCGATCCCAGTGACAGCACAGCTATCACCAATTCCATTCATTTACAATAGCTAAACTTGAAGATTTATTTAATTGACTTCTCTTGTACAGTAAAGTAAATTCCATGCGTACACATGCAAGCACAGGATCCCAGTGTACGGAATCATATTGGTTTGTGTTACTCACTCTCATTGATTTCGACACACGAGATCAAAACCTGATCTAAATACAAAATGAGCAACAGCCTAATTATCCACTTCTTAATATTGGCACTCGACTTTCTGCATTGGTAGTTGCTGTTCATGTTACCAAGAGCACGTGAAGTATTGTATGCTGTGTATTTATAATTTAATTGCGTACATCTTAAAGTTGCTGGTATGTAACCTGGCATCTCAACAGATGATGGCCTGTGCCGGGATGTTTGCCACTGAATATTTCACAGTAACTTCATTGCAGTGTTAATGTAAGCCTTACTTGTGACTAATAAATAAACTTTTACTTTTATTGCCTGGTGATTTGATTTTTTGATTGGATTTGATTTATTATTGTCACATGTATTAGCACACAGTGAAAAGTATTGTTTCTTGCGCACTCTACAGACAAAGCATACCGTTCATAGAGAAGGAAAGGAGGGAGTGCAGAATGTAGTGTTATAGTCATAGCTAGGGTGTAGAGAAACTTAATACGAGGTAGGTCCATTCAAAAGTCTGACAGCAGCAGGGAAGAAGCTGTTCTTGAGTCGGTTGGTATGTGACCTCAGACTTTTGTATCTTTTTCCCGACGGAAGAAGGTGGAAGAGAGAACATCCAGGGTGCGTGGGGTCCTTAATTATGCTGGCTGCTTTGCCGAGGCAGCAAGAAGTGTAGACAGAGTCAATAGATGGGAGGCTGGCTTGCGTGATAGATTGGGCTACATTCACGATCTTTTGTAGTTCCTTGCGGTCTTGGGCAGAGCCAGGAGCCATACCAAGCTGTGATACAACCAGAAAGAATGCTTTCTATGGAGCATCTGTAAAAGTTGGTGAGAGTCATAGCTGACATGCCAAATTTCTTTAGACTTCTGAGAAAGTAGAGGCGTTGGTGGGGCTTTCTTAACTCACGGATCTGCCTCTACAGCCCCCATGTGTCAGCATGGGGGCTGTAGAGGCAGATCCATGAGTGGTAGCACCTTCTGCAGTTGGCATGGATGAATAACGTTGGTCTGAAGTTGACTTTGAATAATGTTTTTTGTTTGGCTGGGGTCCCTTTTCCTCCATGTGGTCATTTATTGTTTATTATTGATGTTTCTTATGTTTGCCTGGCATAAACAACCAAAGCTGCAGTGTACAGACTCAGGCTTGATGCCCAAGCATCAAGGTACTGCCACTGCCAACCATCGCCCCCCGCCACCCCCCCCCCCCCCACCCACACCTCCACCCATCCAACCCCTCCATGCACCCGGTCCACTCTTGGTGTCTAAACAAAACGGGATGTGGGCGTCACTAGCTGGGCCAGCATTGATGGCCCATCGCTAATTGCTCTTGAGAAAGTGGTGATGAGCTGCCTTCTTGAACCGCTGCAGTCCATGTGGTGTGGGTCCACCCACAATGGTTGTGGGTTTGGAAGGTGCTGTCTCAGGAGTCTTGGTGAGTTCCTGCAGTGCATTTTGTAAGTGATGCACACGGCTACCACAGCGTGTCAGTGGTGGAGGGAGCGAAAGTTTGTCCAATGGATAGTAATCAAGCGAGGCTGCTTTGTCCTGGATGGTGTTGAGATTCTTGAGTTGTGTCAGAGCTGAACCCAAATGGAGACTACTCAGTTGCACTTCGAGCATTGCCAGTAGCATGCAAAGGAAAGGATCGCAGTTATACTATGGGCGTTGCCTGAAAACTGCCTGATAAATGATGGATTACTGCCTGTGGGACTCCACTCAATTTTCTGTCAGAGTTTATTCCCTTCGTCTTATATTTCCCTGAGAAGCCCACAAGGTCATGATGCTATTTTCCCACAGCTGGACATTTGGTTCTTGGGCTACAGGCATATGGGCCTGAATGCGACACATCTGGTGGTCATGCAGGCCACATCCAAGTTCCCTGTGGGCACCAAGGGGTACCCAGTTTATATCGAATCATAAAATACCTACAGTGCAGAAGGAGGCCATTCAGCCCATCGAGTCTGCACCAACAACAATCCCACCCAGGCCCTATCCCCATAACCCCCGTGTTCATCCTGCTAATCCCTCTGACACTAAGGGGTAATTTAGTACAGCCAACCAACCTAACCCGCACATCTTTGGAGTGTGGGATGTACCCCAGGTTACTGTGGGAGGCGAGGGAAGAGATTGCAGAGCCTCTGGCGATGATCTTTGCATCGTCGATGGAGACGGGAGTGGTGCCGGAGGATTGGAGGATTGCGGGTGTGGTTCCTATTTTCAAGAAGAGGAATAGGGATAGCCCAGGTAATTACCAACCGGTGAGTCTAACCTCAGTGGTTGGTAAGCTGATGGAGAAGATCCTGAGGGACAGGATATATGAGCATTTAGAGAGGTTTAGTATGATCAAGAATACTCAGCATGGCTTTGTCAAGGGCAGATCGTGCCTTACGAGCCTGGTGGAGTTCTTCGAAAATGTGACTAAACACATTGACGAAGGGAAGGCGGTAGATGTGGTTTATATGGATTTTAGCAAGGCGTTCGATAAAGTCCCCCATGCAAAGCTTCTAGAAAAATTGAGAGGGCATGGGATCCAAGGGGTTGCTGCCCGGTGGATCCAGAACTGGCTTCCCCAAAAGAGGCAGAGAGTGGGTATAGATGGGTCTTTCTCTAAATGGAGGTCGGTCACCAGTGGTGTGCCCCAGGGATCTGTTCTGGGACCCTTGCTGTTTGTCATTTTCATAAATGACCTGGATGAGGAAGCGGAGGGATGGGTTGGTAAGTTTGCCGATGACACGAAGGTTGGTGGGGTTGTGGATAGTCTGGAGGGATGTCAGAAGTTACAGAGGGATATAGATTGGATGCAAGACTGGGCGGACAAGTGGCAGATGGACTTCAACCCAGATAAATGCGTCATGGTCTATTTTGGTAGGTCAAATGGGATGAAGGAGTACAATATAAAGGGAAAGACTCTTAGTACTGTAGAGGATCAGAAGGACCTTGGGGTCCGGGTCCATAGGACTCTAAAATCGGCCCCGCAGGTGGAGGAGGTGGTTAAGAAGGCGTATGGTGTGCTGTCCTTTATCAATTGAGGGATTGAGTTTAGGAGTCCGGGGATAATGATGCAGCTATATAAGACCCTCGTCAGACCCCACTTGGAGTACTGTGCTCACTTCTGGTCGCCTCACTATAGAAAGGATGTGGAAAAGATTGAAAGGGTGCAGAGGAGATTTACAAGGATGTTGCCTGGATTGAGTGGCATGCCTTATGAGGATAGGCTGAGGGAGCTCAGTCTTTTCTCCTTGGAGAGACGAAGGATGAGAGGAGACCTAATAGAGGTGTATAAGATGTTGAGAGGCATAGATCGGGTGAACTCTCAGAGGCTTTTTCCCAGGGTGGAAATGTCTGCTACGAGAGGACACAGGTTTAAGGTGCTGGGGGGTAGGTACAGGGGAAATGTTAGGGGTAAGTTTTTCACACAGAGGGTGGTGGGCGAGTGGAATCGGCTGCCGTCAGTGGTGGTGGAGGCGAACTCAATAGGGTCTTTTAAGAGACTCCTGGATGAGTACATGGAGCTTCATAGGATGGAGGGTTATAGGTAGTTCTAGAAGGTAGGGATGTGTTTCGGCACAACTTGTGGGCCGAAGGGCCTGTTTGTGCTGTAGTTTTTCTATGTTCTATGTTCTAAACTAGAGCACCCAGAGGAAACCCACGCAGACACGGGTGGGTGTGCAAATTCCACACAGACAGTCACCCGAGACTGGAATTGAACCTGGGTCCTTGGCGCAGTGAGGCAGCAATGCTAAACACTGTGCCACCATACCATATGTCGGCACAAAGAGATATTACATTGGGGCTGCTGATAGGTACATTTTGGTACGGAGAAGCTGAAACTCATCTCACTTTTTTGCAATCCTTGTATTGTTATCCAGCAGTGAATGTTGAGAGCAGGAGGTGACAAACAGGATGAACGCTATCCACTATTCTAACACACTTGACTTTTATATCAACAGGAGACTCAGAAGAATTTACTTCTGGAGGACACATGCTTGGTCCCATTAACCTCTTGGACAATAGTGTTACCAAGCACTGAGGTGTAGCTCGATCCTCTTTGGCCCAAACTCTGAAAGGGTTCAAACCGCAACTCCTTCAAGAGCTCACATCTGAACCGTAGAGGTCTTCCAACTGCCATGGAATTCCCATTGGAAATAGGCAAAGAAAACTGTTCCGGTTATTCATTATATTTCTTCATTCTTGACAAGGGGCAGGAGAATTCAAAGATTAATCAGTAAAAATTGGACAGAATCCAAGCTGTTTTGAAGGAACACTCGCAATGGACAAAGAAGCCGTTTCTCATTCCATGTTTTTTTATATTCACCTCCAGATATATTACAAGTACTGTTAAGAGTTGAGGAAAATCAAGATTGAAACGCGAAATGGGCACAATATGAAATAAAGAAGTGGGATAAAAAGGAACTGATGAGTGCAACTGTCTGAAGGGGTGTTTTTGATATACGAATTAGTGTTTACCTCAGTGACTGGGGGAAAGCAATGGCGTATAGAATCTGTGACTTCAAAGTGGAGAGATAAGAGAATAACTTGCACCTCTATGCTAAATGCCTGGTACACAGTGTGAGTAACATCAAAGGGAAAATAGATATATCCATAGCAAGATAACTGGAGAAGATGGTTTCGAGTTTTAAAGTTTGCAGTTTATTTATTAGTGTCACAAGTAGGCTTACATTAACACTGCAATGAAGTTACTGTGAAAATCCCCCAGTCGCCACACTCCGGCGCCTGTTCGGGTACACTGAGGGAGAATTTAGCACGGCCAATGCACCTAACCAGCATGTCGTTTTGGTAGAGAAGCAGCCACATAGAGGATCATTTTCGCCACACCCAGTCACAGAAAGCAGCCTCTCCTGAAAACAGTTTGGTGTGAAAAGGTCGTTGTTTAAAATCAAAACTCGAACAGAGAAGAATTTCTATGCGAAAGCTGAAGACAGCTTTCCCAAACTTGGAAAATGACCTGTGGGGTGGTAACTATCTGCTGGATCTGCGGCATGGTGGCATAGTGGTTAGCATTGCTGCCTCACAGCGCCAGGGACCCGGGTTCAATTCCGGCTTTGGGTGTGGAGTTTGCACGTTCTCCCCGTGTTTGCGTGGGTTTCCTCTGGGTGCTCCGGTTTCCTCACACAGTTCAAAGTTGTGCAGGTTAGATGGATTGGCCATGCTAAATTACCTCTTAGTGTCAGGGGGATCAGCAAGGTAACTACATGGGGTTATGGCCAAAGAGCGTCGGTGGAATTATCGTTGATGCAGGCTCGATGGGCCGAATGGTCTTCTTCTGCACTGTAGGATTTCTATGGGTTTCTATGACTTAGATCCTAGAGTTACAAAATACTGAATTTGTTTGGGAAAGGGGTGTTCTTCAGAATTCAGGAATCTTAGAGGGCAAAATTTTCCTGTCCTATCCGCCATGGGAATCATACCGAGCGAGACAGGACCTTGGGAAAGTCTGTTGACCTCAGGCGGGATTTTCCAGCATTGGGGAGAGCGTAGCCGGAAAATCCTACCCAGTAAGTAGGGAAAAAGCAGATAGCGTGTATAGCCATTATTGTAATTAAGTGTCCAGTTATAGCGTATTATAGTCTTTCTTGTTGTGTGTTTTCTTTTAAGTAAATAGATATTCTTTACTAATTGATCGCAACAAGACCTAGCCGTTCCTCTCTGCTTTGTATATCTTTCCTCAAATTAGACCAAATTGAAAATATAAATCACTAAGAACCGGTGTTCCAAGTTAACTTTCTCGGTTTTGGGCAACCCTCACATTTAACATCAGCTGGGTTCTTAATAACAGGTAGGAGCCAGTGATCAACAGTTAACTGCATATCAATAACGAATCTTCATTACACTGCAACAGTTTAAACACATATGAAAGGCAAATATGATGCAGTAGTTAGTACTGCAACTTCAGAGGGTCAGGGAGCTGGGTTCAATTGTGGCTTTGGGAGATGATCTGTGTGGAGTTTGCACATTCTTCCCACGTCTGTAGGTTTCCTCCAGGTGCTCCAGTTTCTCCCACAGTCCAAAGATATGAGGAACAGTTGAGGACTCTGAGTCTGTACTCGTTGGAGGTCAGAAGGATGAGGAGTGATCTTATTGAAACTTACAGGATACTGCGAGGCTTGGATCGAGTGGATGTGGAGAGGATGTTTCCACTAGTAAGACAAACTAGAACCGGAGGGCACAACCTCAGACTAAAGGGACGATCCTTTAAAACAGAGATAAGGAGGAATTTCTTCAGCCAGAAAGTGGTGAATCTGTGGATCTCTTTGCCGCAGAAGGCTGGGGAGGCCAGGTCATTGAGTGTCTTTAAGACAGAAATAGATAGGTTCTTGATTAGTAAGGGGATCAGGGGTTATGGGGGAAAAGGCAGGAGAATGGGGGTGAGAAAAGTATCAGCCATGATTGAATGGTGGAGCAGACTCGATGGGCCGAGCGGCCTAATTCTGCTCTTATGGTCTTATTATTATTATGTGCAGGATTGGCCATGCTAAATTGCCTCTTAATGTTGGAGTATTAACAGGATAAATACGTGGGGTTATGGGTATAGGGCCTGGCTGTGATTGTTGGCGGTGCACGTTTGATGGGCTGAATGGCCTCCTTCTGCACTGTCGGGCTTCCATGATTGGATGACTCAATGTTATAATTTGAATTGTGCAGATACGGAGGTTAATGTTTAAAGCTGGGAGGCCTCAGATGATATTTCAAAACATGCGTGAATCACCATCATCACCTGAAGCTGACGCATTGTGACAGTAAAGAAAGACTTCCCAATGTATTTGTTTATTTAATTCTCTGGAATTAAATACAGGTTTTAGCTGAATGTGTTTTTTTTCTCTCTCTCAATAATCTGCTGAGTCGCAGTGGAAGAGATTCTGGCTGAAGCGTTAATGGTGAGTGGGAATTGACTATAGGGAGAGCAGACAGCAGCCTTGGTGCAATAGTGTGGAGGTGGATTGGCTGTCACTGGATTGTGATATTCCAACTAAAGTGATAGGATGCTACATGACTCATGCGAGGGTATTGTACACCTTTACTTCGGAGTCTGATATGGATAGATCTAACGCTTTTCTGACTTGAAATTCAGAGTATCACAGCCACAGGAGAGGGTTATTCATTACTTAGCCTGGGCTGCACATTCAGACCTTTCTGTAATATTACAGTATGATTGTACGCTAAAGAGAATATGCATTAGAATTCTTTTGCAAGTGGTAATTATCACGAACGTGGTATTCTTTCAGTGTTCGTGTTTTCACCAGAACGGAATGTCTCTCTGCTGTTGTGAAAATCCTGGAAATGGCCGCAAAGTTCGAAGCAGAAAGGTGGGGATGGGGTGGAAGGGTGAAGCAGGGGTTGGCCCTGGGACGCAGGTCAAGAGAAGAAAGGAGGAAGGCAGCCTGCGTGCCCTTTAAATATGGCATCGGCTCTGTTAAAAAAAAAACTAATTGAAGCGTATAAAATTCTGACACGGCTGGACAGACTGGATGCAGCAATGATGTCTCCCTGGCTGGGGAGGGGTCTAGAGCTAGGGGTCATGGTCTCAGGAATTGGCTAGGCCATTTTGGGATGGAGATGAGGAGAATTTTTTCACTCGGAGGGTGCTGAATCTGTGGGATTCTTTAACACTGAAAGCTATGGAGGACAAGTCACTGAATATAGTTAAGAAGAAAATCGAAAGGTTTCTCAGCACTTAAAGGCATCATGGGGTGGGCGGGCAGGAGAGTGGGACTATTGTTACGACCCCCGTTGATGGTATAACTGGATAGGAGGATCCCAGAATGGAACCCTGGCTCAAAAGGCCATGGGTGCAATCTTACCAGCTGTTCATGCCACGTTCCCGCTGCAGCAAAGTCGGGAAATTTGGCAGCCAGCCAAAGCTCCGTTCACTGCAGCGGGATTGGAAAATCTTGCTGGCATGAATGGCCGCAACATTCCGGCCTGTGACTTTTACTTTTCTTTCAAAAATGTGGAGGGATAAAGTCATAGGATGACTGATTGGTTTGAACAAAACAAAAAAGAACATTTATTAAATGTGAAAATATTTAGATTATGACACAGTACTCCTTTACTCCCCTTAAGCTTAATAATTACAAACAGATTTTAAGATGAACACAGATTAGAATGTGCATCTTAAGATACAATGGTCCCATTAACACAAAGTCCCTTTAAGCACACAAGATGACTATGGTCAAATGCACAGACTACACTCTGAACCCAAGGTGGCGCCTGTGGATTTCGCCTCAGAATCCTCCCAAGTTGATTCTTATACCATGAGCCACCTTGTCTCACTGAACTCCGGCTTCCACACGAATGGTTTCAAATTCCACTTTCAAAAAGACATACTTTCAAATTTCTTTTAAACTGTGCTTTCCCTCTGCTGCTTCCATCAAGCAATTGTTTTCAGGTTTTCCACCTCCCCCTTCAGGTTTCCTTTGTCTAAAGGATTTTTTCACAAACTCCAAGGTCCAGCCACCGATTTCCGCAACTATTTCGAATAATGTCTCCCAAACTGCAGTAATTTCCCACATAGCTTAGCAGATATCTTTCTGGCCTCTCACAATCCAATGCCTTATCAACTCGAAACCCTTACTCAAAAGCAAACTGTTCTGGTTCAAAATCAGAAAATGCTGGAAAATCTCAACAGGTCTGACAGCATCTGTGGAGAGTTGATGAAGCTCTGATAAAGAAACATCCAAACCCGAAACGTTGGCTCCATTTTCTCCACAGATGCTGTCAGACCAGCTGATATTTTTCACCATTTTCAGTTTTTGTTCCAGATTCCAGCATCTGCAGTAATTTGTTTTAATAGTCTGTTCTGGTTCCCAGTCTCCTCTGTTCCGTTAACTTCAAACTTCTTGGAAACATCTCTTCATTTCTCTGGCTTCCTTAACTACCGGGACTTTAGGTTTTCAGCATCCTTTTCCTCAAAAATTACTTCACAGTATGGCTTTTCTTTTAGCAAAGCTAAAGATGTCCCCTCTTTCACTTTCTAAAACTAACTGCTTCTAGTAGAGCTGTTAGAGCTGTCTTCTCTCTCACTGCCAACCTCCAAAGCTTCTCTACCTTACAATGCTCCAGTTGCCAAGCAACCACTGCTGGCTCATTTACTCTTCATGCCATTGTTCTTTCCAAACACAATGGAATCATAGGTGAAATTGAAAGCAAATCCTATACATACAAACACCTTTGTCCAACATGATTCTAATAATAGGTTTTACTCTTCAAGGCACAGAAACTTTAATTAAACCCACTTAAAACTACCTTTTTTCTAATGTCTACCAATACAAATATAAATCCCTTAAAACTACCTTTGTTTTCCTCACAGTATAGTGTTGAGATAAAGGATCAGTCATGATTCTATTGAATGGCGGAGGAGGTTTGAGGGGGTCAATTTATTTTTATTCACTTGTGGGTCATTGACATCACTGGCTGGCCAGAATTTATTGTCCATTCCTAATTGCCCAAGAACAAGATGAGATTCAACCACATTGCTGTGGTCTGGAGTCACATGTAAGCCAGACCAGGTAAGGACGGCAGATTTCCTTTCCTAAAGGGCATTAGTGAACCAGATGGGTTTGTCTGACAATCATCAATGCTTTCATGGTCATCGGTAGATTCCTAATTCCAGGTACTTCCAGGTGGGATTTGAACCAGGATCCCCAGAACATTAGCTGAGTTTCTGGATAAATAGTCTAGCGCTCATGCAATTGCCTTCCCAAATGGCTTGCTCCTGCTCTTATTTTCCATGTTTTTTTTGTGTCAAATCTGCCAAAGCTTTCCAAGAAATGTCAAACCTCTCAAAGTTACCCAGAAAGTGTCAAAGCTGTCAAGGAACTGTCCGAGGATATTAGGTGAATTGGCACGGAGGGTTAAGGGCAAAGGATGACACGTAAAATCATGGGTTGACACTGAATTTGCTTAGGAGGTATGGGATCATGTGAATGGGTGAGGGCCTTTGATTGGCATAGGTTGGCCTTGACGATGCGTAGAAGTTTTTGAGGGCAGGGGGATCTTTTTGTTTTATTATTATTTTCATTTTAAGTGCCAGGACCTTGTGTCCTGCCCGCCTCCATACCCGCAACCGGTGCATTTATTCCCGGTTTCAGTCCACAACAGCCCCACCATCTCCCTAGCTGAAAATCCCACCTGTGGGCAGACATTTTTAAAGGTTGGTTTTCCGAGACAGGAAGTCTCCCAACTCAGTGAACCCAACCCAAGGGCATAAATTTGGGCTCATGTTCATTGGCTGAACAACAGGTCCATTCGAAGTCAATATAGATCTCAATACTTTCCATGAACATGTTTCAAACTTCTGCTATTTATCTTTAAGCGTTAAATCTCCACACATGGTTTAACAAGATGCTCAATGGGTAGCTGAGCCGTACAGATAAGGCGAGCCACTTCCTGAATTCTTCTGTGTCCTGTGTTAACTGGTCTCAGATGCTCTAATCCCTGGAGTACAGGAGGTGCAATCCACTGTGGCTCAGATGTGGACTCTTGAATCATAGAAGCTACAGTGCAGAAAGAGGCTATTTGGCCCATTGAGTCCGTACTGACAACAATCCCACCCAGGTTCTGTCCTATCCCCGTAACCCCACACCTCTACCCTCCTAATCCCCCTGACATTAAGGGGCACTTTAGCATGGCCAGTCAACCCGCACATATTTGGACTGCGAGAGGAAACGGGAGCACCCAGAGGAAACCCATGCAGACACGGGGAGAACGTGCAAACTCCACACAGACAGTGACCCGAGGCCGGAATTGCACCTGGGTCCCTGGCGCTGTGAGGCAGCAGAGCTAACCACTGTGCCACAGTGCTGCCCAGAAGTTGTTGCCATTGGAGAGCTTTAGGAGTTTAAGCCTCTGAGAGCCCAGCTATGACTCGTGTGGTACTCAGAACAGCGCACTACGAGATTGATGGAGAACAGGCCTGGGGAATTTGGGAGGTAAATTAACTAAAGTATGAGAGGCAATGTCATGGTTCCTAGCTTATCATGCAAAGTGACCGAGAGAGTGTGGTCAATCTAAGGAGTGTCCAATTAGACTGCTGCATATAACCTACACCTCATCAGATGCAACACTGCATCCTCTCCCTTTGCCAATGATGTGACGGTGACCTACTCCAATGGCATGACCACTTGCCCTCCTCCAAGTCTTAACACCTCCATCATGTGCCAACTTGCACTGAGGTAGAGGAGAAATGGATCAACATGTTTCCCTGTCGCAGCATTGCGCGGCAGCTCAGGACAACGACCATGGTTAGAGAAAGAACCGGCAAAGATGGGGGATGGGGAGGAGGCAGTGGTGGCAGCATGATTGCAAGATCAGTAACAGGCATTGATTGGGTATTTGGAAGTCAAAAGCTGTTGCAGTGATGTTAATATCCTTGGGGTTCCCATTGACCAGAAACTCAATTCTACTCACCACATAAACACATTGGCTACAAGAGCATGTCAGAGGCTAGGAATACTGCAGCGAGTAACTCACCTCCTGACTCACCAAAGTCTATTCACCATCTACAAGACATAAGTCAGGAGTGTAATGGAATACTCCCCACTTGCCTGGATTGGTGCAACTCCAACAACATTCAAGAAGCTTGACACCATCCAGGACAAAGCAGCCCCGCTTGATTGGCACCACATCCACAAACATCCAATCCCTCCGCCACCGACACTCAGTAGCAGCAGTGTGTACTATCTACAAGATGCACTGCAGCAATTCACCAAAGATCCTTACACAGGAGCTTCCAAACCCATGACCACTTCTATCCATAAAGACAAGGGCAGCAGATACATGGGAACCCCAACACTAGCAAGTTCCCCTCCAAGCCACTCACCATCCTGACTTGGAAATACATCATTGTTCCTTTACAGCCACTGGGTCAAAATCCTGGAATTCCGAACCCAAGGGCATTGTGGGTCAACCCACAACATGTGGACTGCAACGTTTTGAGAAGGCAGCTCACCACCACCTTCTCAAGGGCAACTAAAAAGTTAAATTAAAGTTTATTTATTAGTCACAAGTAAGGCTTACATTAACACTGCAATGAAGTTACTGTGAACAAAGAACAAAGAACAATACAGCACAGGAAACAGGCCCTTCGGCCCTCCAAGCCTGTGCCGCTCATTGGTCCAACTAGACCATTCGTTTGTATCCCTCCATTCCCAGGCTGCTCATGTGACTATCCAGGTAAGTCTTAAACGATGTCAGCGTGTCTGCCTCCACCACCCTACTTGGCAGCACATTCCAGGCTCCCATCACCCTCTGTGTAAAAAACATCCCTCTAATATCTGAGTTATACTTCGCCCCTCTCACCTTGAGCCCGTGACCCCTCGTGATCGTCACTTCTGATCTGGGAAAAAGCTTCCCACCGTTCACCCTATCTATCCCCTTCATAATCTTGTACACCTCTATTAGATCTCCCCTCATTCTCCGTCTTTCCAGGTAGAACAAGCCCAGTTTACCCAATCTCTCCTCATAGCTAAGACCCTCCATACCAGGCAACATCCTAGTAAACCTTCTCTGCACTCTCTCTAACGCCTCCACGTCCTTCGGTAGTGCGGCGACCAGAACTGGACGCAGTACTCCAAATGTGGCCTAACCAGCGTTCTATACAGCTGCATCATCAGACTCCAGCTTTTATACTCTATACCCCGTCCTATAAAGGCAAGCATACCATATGCCTTCTTCACCACCTTCTCCACCTGTGTTGCCGCCTTCAAGGATTTGTGGACTTGTACACCTAGGTCCCTCTGTGTTTCTATACTCTTGACGGCTCTGCCATTTATTGTCTGACTCCCCCCTACATTATTTCTTCCAAAATGCATCACTTCGCATTTATCCGGATTAAATTCCATCTGAAATTCCCCTAGTCACCACACTCTGTTCGGGTCAATGCACCTAACCAGTACGTCTTGCAAACTGTGGGAGGAAACCCATGCAGACACGGTGAGAATGTGCAAACTCCACACAGACAATGATCCAGGCCGGGAATTGAACCCGAGTCCCTGGCGCTGTGAGACAGCAGTGCTAACCACTGTGCCACCGTACTGTCCCTAGGGATGGACAATAAATGCTGTAAGAAGTTTAACAACACCAGGTTAAAGTCCAATCTTCATTGGACTTTAACCTGGTGTTGTTAAACTTCTTACTGTGTTTACCCCAGTCCAACGCCGGCATCTCCACATCAATAAATGCTGGCCAGCCAGTGACGCCCATGTCCCATGAATGAATAAAATAAAAATCCTACTGTGATTGAAGGAGAGTCATGGAAAGTGAGGGAGCAAATAATTAGTTGTGTTGGGACTAAAACATGATGATGCAGGACTGGGTAGAGAGCTGTGTGTGTGAGTGGCACCTTAGCAGCTCTGGTGAGATCATTGAATTTTTCCCAGTACTGTTGCTAGTTCCGGTGTGAAAAGCCATTGGCTTTGACATTTGCAGCCATCTCCACGCACAGCACTTACGCTTCTTGCCGAGGTACCTGATATCGATCACTGGGAGAGACAGTCTCTTTCCTGCTGTTTATCAAGCGAACATGCCCTCCAGGGAGCTGCTGCTTCCTAGGTGATCCTTTCAACCCGCATTCGCCCCTGCTCAGTTTCATTCAGTGATACACCCAGACAGCTCCTTTACACAGCGTGCCAGTTTCTGAGCTGCCGTTAGCCAGGGTTGCAGCAAGTCACGCTGCCTCTTCGGGAGGGTTCTGTCCATCAGAGACAACTGGTCCGAGGCACTTTTCGCAGCAGAACTCTCCCGAGCTTAAAAAAAAATAGCTGAAATATTCTCCATTGAAAAAAAACTCTGCCTCCCCTTTAAAAGGATTACTGCCTAACCAGTGGCTGCTAATTGGGAATGTAAACTGTGTTGGCAGATTGCTCTGGATATGGTTCAGACATCCTCCTGACGACATTCCAGTGTGGAAGACACCGCAGGAACTGTCCATCTAACCTACGTGTAATCTAAACATCAGTCCTCACAATGGCTGGAGTTTTACAGCCACACCTGCCCTGGAATCGAGGCGGGCACGGCTCACGGAACAGAACTCTTCATTGGCCTCGGGTGGGATTTATGAGCCTTACCTGAGCGAGGTCATAAAATACTGGCCAATTTTAACAATATTGGCAGTGGCACAGTGGTTAGCACTACTGCCTCACAACGCCAGGGAACCGGGTTCGATTCCGGCCTTGGGTCACTGTCTGTGTGGAGTTTACGCGTTCTCATCATGTTGGCGTGGGTTTCCTCCGGCTGCTCCGGTTTCCTCACACACTCCAATGATGTGCGGGTTAGGTTGATTGGCCACGCTAAATTGCCCCTTAGCGTCAGGGGGATTAGCAGGGTAAATATGAGGAGTTACAGGGATAGGGCATGGGTGGGATTGTGGTCGGTGCAGACTCGATGGGCCAAATGGCCTCCTTCTGCACTGTAGGGATTCTATGAAAACCTGGAGCATGAAAAGATTACAATGTTTTGAACGACATCAAATCTGCGTGACTCCAACAACGTTTGACGTAATTTTCATTAGAAACACACAGCCTGTGCCCTGAGTCAGCCAGACAACAGAACTCCAGATGCCTATTGATTTATAAAGATGGTCATTGCCCTGTCATGCCTGAGGTGATCATGCACCTTGTACAATTCATTCACCTCGGAGAGCCATCACGTTATCATGTAATGATATTTGATTGAAGGAGATGGGCTTCACTTGAACTTTGTGGTAAATCTAAATTGTATGATCAGATGGCAGCACTGGGACCCTTGAACAGTCTGTTTCTTCATCCACCCATATGGAAATGTGGTACGGGAACAGGATATTCGAAAATACAGATTAGTCTAATAGCAGCAAGGGTGATACTTCCAAAAGGTAAACAGATGGTCAGTGCACAGGCAAACAGTTTCAGTTGGCTATCTAAACCTGCGTGACTTTGAAAGTTTGTCGATGCAAAGACTTTCTGTTATCCCCAGGGCAGGAAAAGAGCCTCGATTTTCCCGAATGCACAGTTTTGGCATCAAATGGCCAGGTGCCAGTTCTAGACAGACTGAAATGGAAAGTGTGCTGTCCACATCGATGGGATGAGCGCATCGCTGGCTGGGTCAGCATATATGGCCCATCCCTAATTGCCCTTGAATTGGTGGTTCGCTAAGCTCATTTCAGAGGGGCATTTAAAAGTCAACCACATTGCTGTGGGTCTGGAGTCACATGTAGGTCAGACTGGGTAAGGACGGCAGATTTCCTTCCCTAAAGGGCATTAGTGAACCAGATGGGTTTTCACAACGATCGATAATGGTTTCATGGTCATCGGTAGATTTTTGATTCCAGATTTCTACTGAATTCAAATTCCACCATCTGCTGTGGCAGGATTCGAACCTGGGTCCCCCTAGTATTACCTGGATTATTAAATCTCTGGATTACTCTAGTGAAATCTCTGGCGATAGTACCCACCACACCACCGTCTCCCCTGAAGTCAGTTAGTTTATTTGTGTAATTTCAGCTGCAGGTTAGGACAATTTCACAGATGTAATGACTTAAATCTGGCTATTGAGGTTGGCCTATTGGAATATGAACTCCCTGATTAAGGAATTCGGGCCTGAGGGCACAGGTGATCTCGAGGCGCAACTGTGCGGTGGGATCCCGCCCGAGTGTACCCCTGCTCGGACGGAAGTTCACAATGGCCCTAAACCTAGACACCCCCCTCCCGGGTCAGGTGCCCACAGCTTGAGCCGCCTCGTGGAAATGCCCTCCGTGCCCTTTGCTACCACACGGAGGCGTTTCCTGTACAGGCTGCTGCTGCACACCTTCCACTACCGCGTCCTCGTGCCTCACCCGGATACACCTTGGTGGGCCTTGTTGCCGCCGGGCGGCGGGGGTCCCCAGTGGAGGCCCCTCTACGGAGGGATCTCCCCCTGACTATCTCGGGGATCTGGGTGGAGGGTGCTGCACTCAGCAGTGCTGTACAACCGTAGGTTGTACCGGTTCACGGACTCCCAAGCATGCCCTTTTTGTAACCTTGTGGAGTCCGTGGACCATGTCTATGTTCTGCGTTATAGGCTGCACAACCTGTTCAGTTTCCTCAAAAACCTTTTACTGATGTTTTGTTTGCACTTCAGTCCCACGCTCCTGATCTACGGGCACTTGGTGCGGAGGGGGGGGCGGGTCGGGAGGAGGACCTCCTCGTGAACCTGCTCCTGGGCCCAGCAAGGCGTGCCATCTACAGGTCCAGGCAGCAAGCAATCGACGGAGTCATCCAACCTGCCTGTCTGCCCCTCTACCGCGGCTATATTCGCGGCCAGGTGTCCTTGGAGAGGGAGCATATGGTGTCCGAGGGCACCGTTGATGCCTTCCGTGCCCGCTGGGCACTGCAGAGGCTGGGGTGTATTATTGACCCCTTTAATCACATTTTAATGGCGGGGGGGGTGGTGGTGAGGGGTCGCAAAGGGGTGGGAGGCAGGTCAGCAGCAAGAACAGGAAGGTGGCTCCCAATGGGCCCCCTCCACTTCCCAATGCTGGGTCTTTCAATCAGATGCTGAGTGCCTTTGGATGAGGAATCTTCCTCGATGCCTGCAAGCAATAATATTGGAGTTCATATTGGAGTTCTCCCAAAAATGCTGAATTGGTGGGAAAACTGTTCTAGATCACGACTGTTTTTTCAGTGCAGTTTCACACTCGAATCTCTGCACTCTGTGCACTGCAGAGATCCCAGTCGTGAATCTCATTAAAAACCTGGGTGGTGGGGGGGAGGCGGGGGGGAGGGGGGGGGTGAGGGGGGCCTATTCGCACTGGAGTTTGACAGTTCTGGAACTCTGCGCATGCGCAGTGGCCCCGATCTGTCAAACTCCCCGTTTGCTGGCCAGCTGAATCGCTGGCCAACCCAGGAACCCCGCAGTGCTGCCCCTCCAGCCCCCCACCCCCCACCACAGCCCGACCGTGGCCCCCACAACAATTCCCGGACCAAACCTGACCCCCACCCCTTGCCCCAGAGTGCCCTGATGTCCAGCCCACCCCCCCAGCAGTGGGATCCCCCCATCCCTCTCACCCCGGTAGACCCCCTCCCCCCCCCGCTGACCACCCCCAGGTCAGACCCCCCTGGGAGACAGACCTCCCCCGGCAGACCAACTGCTCCCCCCCACCACCCCCCCCAGGCTGCCCCAATCGCTGCCCCCCCTCCAGCCCAGACCAATCCCCATGCAGAGTGGCAGCGGGACCCCCCACCCCTTCCAATCACCCCTAGGCCCTGCCCACAATAGGCCCCACCCCCTTGGTACTGCTCCATGCCTGGTGGGCAGTGTCAAGGTGCCTCCTGGGCATGGGCACTTTGCCCCTTGGGCAGTTCCAGGGGCACAGGCTGGCAGTGCCAAGGTGCCCATGTGCAAGGGCCACCACCCCCCCCACCGCCCGACCCCCTTTGGGACCCTGATTGCCCCTCCTTCACTCCAGTGGGGTGTCCCGCTCGTTCCCCGGACATGGGGAGCTACTCTAAACCCTGCCGGAATGAAGTACTCCTGGCGGGGTGGGAGATTCAATCAGGACCGGTAAGTTCTGTGCCAGGCCCGATAATCACATGTAAGCTACATTTAAAATATATTTAAAACAGATTTAGATCATTTACCCCTCATCCCGCCGGTTTCTAGCGTGGTCCCGACTGCCCCTGTTCTCCGGCTCTGGGAGACGTGCATGTGTCGGGAACGCATGCGCGAATCCCGCAAAATGGCCGACACGCGGTTCTCTCGACCAGACCCACCAGAAAATTTGCGGGTCGCAATGGGAGAATCGCCCCCACATTTCAGGCTTCCCACAGGCTGATTCCCCACCCCACCACTGGGTTAATTCTTTCTTATTCCAAAATTAATAAACCATATCAACAACAAGTTTACACAGGTGAGTGTATCAGATATAGTTGAATTCCAAGGACATCCATCGAGATGTTAGATTACAGAAGGACAAAGTGTTGTTAAAACTCCCAGTCTGTGCTTGTAAATCTATGAAAAATGTACATGTTTTCACAGGCCCATATATCCAGGGTATAAAAGTTTTATAATGTCATGGTGGAATCTCCAGTGATTCATCAAAAGATATCATTAGATTTTACATTGGAGAATATCTAGTGACCCTTCCCACCATATGCTACAAAAAGGGAGGTGATTGCCGAGTGGTATTATCGCCCGGCTATCAATCCAGAAACTCAGCTAATGTCTGGGGGCCCGGGTTCGAATCCCACCAGGGCAGATGGTGGAATTTGAATTCAATAAAAATGTATCTGGAATTAAGGATCTACTGATGACCATGAAACCATTGTCAATTGTCAGAAATACCCATCTGGTTCACTCATGTCCTTCAGGGGAGGAAATCTGCCGTCCTTACCTGGTCTGGACTACTTGTGATTCCAGAGCCACAGCAATGTGGTTGACTCTCAAATGCCCTCAGGCAACTAGGGATGGGCAATAAATGCTGGCCAGCCAGTGACGCCCATGTCCCACAAATCAATAAAAAAAATAGTAACCTTGGATCAGTTTGATACAATAGTGATAGTCACCAGTGTGATCCCAAACCATTGGGTTATTATCATTAGTGCCACAAGTAGACTTACATTAACACTGCAATGAAGTTACTGTGAAAATCCCCTAATCGTCACACTCCGGCGCCTGTTCAGGTACACTGAGGGAGAATTTAGCACGGCCAATGCACCTAACCAGCATGTCATTCGGACTGTGGGAGGAAACTGGAGCACCCGGAGGAAACCCACACAGACACGGGGAGAACGTGCAGACTCCACACAGACAGTAACCCTAGCTGGGAATTGAACCCGGGTCCCTGGCGCTGTGAGGCAGCAGTGCTAACCACTGTGCCATCGTGCTAGACTGTGCCTCACTGTGTCGCCCGTGAATAGCAGCAGCAGTGGGATGAGGTCCTTAAGTGGCATTAGTTGCCCACTTAACAGCCTTAATTGGCAGTGAGGCTGGAAGCCCCAAATAATTATTAAGACAAGTGTTTGTTAGACAGCTGGTCCTCATAGTCTGGGTAAAATTTCAGTGGGAAAGAACTCTTGTCCGCTTTACACCGGTGTTCCACCCAGTGTGAGATACAAAATCAATGGGCAGGAAAAGACCAACTGACCCATCAAACCGGCCTCATATCTTGGCGGTCGAGACATCATGGCTAAACGCTTCCTCTGTCTCTGACATCAAACCCTTCCCCACCTCAGCTCAGCTCATACCCAGCCATGTGACCTCCTGGGAGAGACAAAGGAAAAAAATGAGCAAAAAAAGCAAAATCAGGACCTGAGAGAAAAGGTCTGGAAAATTCCTGCATGGCCATCTCAGGAAATCAAACCCTGATCACATGGATTCATCAGCAAGTAATATCTATTATCCCTGATCATCCTGATGATTTCAATAGGAGCAGAGATCATTCACTAATCAACAGCATCAGTGGCACGGTGGCACAGTGGTTAGCACTGCTGCCTCACAGCGCCAAGGACCCGGGTTCGATTCTGGCTTTGGGTCACTATCTGTGTGGAGTTTGCGCATTCTCCCCGTGTCTGCATGGGTTTCCTCCGGGTGCTCCAGTTTCCTCCCACAGTCTGAAAGACGTGCTGGTTAGGTGCATTGACCCGAACAGGCGCTGGAGTGAGACGACTAGGGGAATTTCACAATAACTTCATTGCAGTGTTAATGTAAGCCGTACTTGTGACACAAATAAATAGCCTTTAACATTGAACTGGTGGCACAGTGGATAGCACTGCTGCCTCACAGCGCCAGGGACCCAGGTTTGATTCCCGGCTTGGGTCACTGTCTGTGTGGTGTTTGCACATTCTCCCCGTGTCTGTGTGGGTTTCCTCCGGGTGCTCCAGTTTCCTCCCACAGTCTGAAAGACGTGCTGGTTAGGTGCATTGGCCGTGCTAAATTCTCCCTCAGTGTACCTGAACAGGCGCCGGATTTTCACAGTAACTTCATTGCAGTGTTAATGTAAGCCTACTTGTGACACTAATAAATAAACCAAGTGACTACATGCTTTTTTTTGGTTTAAATGTTGTTTTTTGGTTTAAATGTTTTTTTTTGGTTTACTGCGCCCTGGATCTATAAGTATTAGATGACACTATCTGTCATCAGCAATCCTTGTTCTAGCATTTATCCAATTAGATGCTGCAATAATCCTACTATTTGTCTCCATTAGATTTAGTTACAATCGCTGTTCTCTGACGGCAATGCGTTATGTCTTTGCGGTGATTTCTCTTGGAGGAAATTGAGTTAGCCTTTTTTTTACGGTGACAGTTACTGCCATTCTGCAGAACCTTTGGTCAAAGTGACAATTTGAAGGGAACTATAAGTATTAGCATTTTATTGAGGATTTTAAAATGAGTATTATGTGGTATAATGAGTATTGTGAGTATTATGTGGCAATGGGCACTGTTACCTTGGTCTAGATGATGAATGATGTGACTGTAATTCTGAGTGTGACTGTGATTCTGTAACTTGATTTTGTGTCTCTGTATGCCCTGTTTGAGAGCAGATTTCCACTCCATCTGACGAAGGAGCAGTGCTCCGAAAGCTAATGGCATTTGCTACCAAATAAACCTGTTGGACTTTAACCTGGTGTTGTTAAAACTCTTACTAGATAATGAATGTCAGGTGTATGAGCGCAAATATAGTACACAGAGCAATGGCTGTGAGCTTCATTGGATTACATACAACTCGCCTTCCCTTTCTCAATCCGCCCCCCCCCCCCGGGAAATTCCTGGGGAATTTCACTGCCGAATCGGACTGGAAGACCAGTGGATTCCAAAGGAAAATGCCAGGGGTCTGAGTCCTTTGTTTCAGAGAGTTTCCACCATGGTTTGTAAGGGGCATAATTTCCTTCCAAGGCACATGACGGCCAAGAGCGGAGCCGTTCCTTCTGGCAAACCAATTAAACCAAATTAAACAAACCGAGGGGCAAAGCAAGAAAGGCAGCCCCTTAAAGGGGGAACAACCCGAAACAAAAATAAAGCATAATGAAACTTTAAACACAAATCAAGAGGTGATTAAAAGGGTCAATAACACACTTCAGTCCCTGCAGTGCCCAGCGGGCCTGGAAGAGCAAGACTGGAGTCAGGGACAAGGATTCTCTAAGCCAGGAGCAGCCAATCTTCAGACAATGGCCTAGCGGCATTATCGCTAGGCCATTAATCCAGGAGGTTGAGGTGCCGGCATTGGACTGGGGTGGACACAGTAAGATGTCTCACAACACCAGGTTAAAATTACTCCCTAATGAAGGAGCAGCGCTCCGAAAGCTCGTGATTCCAAATAAACCTGTTGGACTTTAACCTGGTGTGGTGAGACTTCTTACTATCAATCCAGAAGCTTGGCTAATATCCTGGGGCCCAGGTTCGATCCCCACCACAGCAGATGGTGGAATTTTTTAGTCAATTAAAAAAAACTTGGAATTAAGAATCTATGGATGACCAGGAAACCCATTGTCGATTGTCGGAGAAATCCATCTGGTTCACTAATAGGGCAGCACAGTGGTTAGCACTGCTGCCTCACAGTGCCAGGGACCCGGGTTCAATTCCGGCCTCAGGTAAGAGTCTGTGTGGAGTTTGCACATTCCACCCGTGTCTGTGTGGGTTTTCTCCGGGTGCTTCAGTTTCCTCCCACAGTCCAAGGATGGGCAGGTCAGGTGGATTGGCCATGCTAAATTCTCCCTCAGGGGGATTAGCGGTATAAATACATGGGGTTATGGGTTTAGGGCCTGGGTGGGATTGTGGTCGGTGTAGATCGATGGGCTGAATGACCTCCTTCTGCACTGTAGTGATTCTATGACTCCTGTGGGATCGGTGTAGTAATGACGTCAAGCACGCCAATTAATTGCAGGCATACCGACTTGGCTCCACAATGATGTTTGAGGGATCAGAATCACTGAAGGATCTGCATATTCATACAACCATGACTTGGGTTGGGATTACGGCAGGTATTATGTATGGTTATCGCAATGCAGAGTGTAAAAAGGACCACACAGTAGGCCTTGAAGATTTTATTGAAGATGTGCACTGCTCGACAGTCAATCCTAGTCTGACTCCCTGAGCTCCACCCTGGGTGGGCTAACTCCTGGGGTCACATGACCTGCACTTTCAAATGGTCAGCACGCACCCCAACCTACACATATCACAGCAGGGTGATGTCCAGGAAAGAATTACAGGGATCCACTTCTGCCATTTTCTGTCTGACTATAAAAGGCAAAATCATCCCCCTTACACAATGGTTCACTTCACTCTGCACCTTTGAGTCAAAGAGGTGTTGGTTCAATTCGCAACTCCGGAGACTTGAACGCAAAATCCAGATTGGCAGTCCAATGCAATACTGAAGGAGTGCTTGTCTGTTGGAGGAACAGTCTGTCAGGTAGAATGTTAAACCAAGGGCCGACTGCTCTCTCAGGTGGAAGTAAATGATCCTGTGGCATTATTTTGAACAGCAGCAGGAATGTTCTACTTGATGCCCTGGCAAACATTTATCCCTCAACCAACCTTATTAAAACAGCACCACTGCTCATTATTCCAGTTCAGTTTGTGGGATCTTAGTGTGCACCAATTGACTGTTGCATTTCCTGCGTGACAACAGCGGTTACACTCCCAGCAAGTCGTCACTTTTCCTCGATTCAAGGATTTGATTTGATTTATTATTGTCACATGTATTAGTATACAGTGAAAAGTATTGTTTCTTGCGCACTATACAGACAAAGCACATCATTCATAGAGAAGGAAAGGAGAGAGTGCAGAATCTGGTGTTACAGTCATAGTAGAGAAAGATCAACTTAATGCAAGGTAAGTCCATTTAAAAGTCTGACAGCAGCAGGGAAGAAGCTATTCTTGAGTCGGTTGGTACGTGACCTCAGACTTTTGTATCTTTTTCCCGATGGAAGAAGGTGGAAGAGAGAATGTCCGGGGTGTGTGGGGTCCTTAATTATGCTGGCTGCTTTACCGGGGCAGCAGGAAGTATAGACAGAGTCAATGGATGGGAGGCTGGTTTGCATGATGGACTGGTCTACATTCACGACCTTTGTAGTTTCTTGCAGTCTTGGGCAGAGCAGGAGACATACTACGCTGTGATACAACCAGAAAGAATGCTTTCCATGGTGCAGCTGTAAAAGTTGCTAAGAGTCATAGCGAACATGTCAAATTTCCTTAGTCTTCAGAGAAAGTAGAGGCGTTGATGGACTTTCTTAACTGTAGTGTCGGCATGGGGGGGACCAGGACAGGTTGTTGGTGATCTGGACACCTAAAAACTTGACGATCTCGACCATTTCTACTTCTTATCTACTATCTACTTCTAGTAGATGACCACTCAGGATTGTGAGTTTCTGCCACGGACCTTCATGTAACTGAACAAAGCTTTGCAGATCTTTGGACGCATGAATCTGAACATCACACAGGATAGTGGGATCCGAAAGCTGGACTTGCTTCCTTTTCTGCCACTGCTCTGCCTCATTACTGAGGCATTTGGACTCAAAGCACATTGCAGCTTGGTGGGCAGGTTGACACCATTTTGAATGATTGGTAGCAAACTCCTCCAGTCATTAATATCAATACAGCAGCATTTCAAGCAGAGTTTCAGAGAGTGACAATAGGCCTTAATGTACAGCTCACCTGCATTCAAATTCTATTTTTTCATTCATTTATGGGGTGTGAGTGTTGCTGGATATGCCAGCACTTATTGTCCATCCCTAGTTTCAGTTGAGAAGTTGGTGGTAGAATCATAGAATCCCTACAGTACAGAAGGAGGCCATTCGGCCCATCGAATCTGGACCAACCACAATCCCAGGCCCTATTCACAACCCCATATATTTACTTTTTCCCCTGCTAATTCCCTGACTCTAGGGTCAATTTAGCATGGCAAATCAACCTAACCCGCACATCTTTGGACTGTGGGAGGAAACTGGAGCACCCGGAGGAAACCCACGCAGACAGGGGGAGAAAGTGCAAACTCTACGCAGACAGTCACCTGAGGCCGGAATTGAACCTGGGTCCCTGGCACTGCGAGGCAGCAGTGATAACCACCGTGCCGCCCCAAGTGAGTTGCCTTCTTGAGCCGCTGCAGCCCCTAGGGTGTAGGTCCAGCCACAGTGCTGTTGGGGAGAGAATCCCAGGATTTTGACCCAGACGCAGTGAAGGAATGCACAGACCCCTCCACCATATCAAGGTGTTAATCCATGAAGGATTAAATGCCCCATTAGCTATACAGTACTTTACCATGTTCTGCGTTGTGAAAGGTGCTATTCAAATGCAAGTCTTTTATTTCCCTTTCTTAGTCACACAATGTCTTTACCAACTGAACCACACAGCAGCTAGGTGAAGGTTTGAGTGATTGTGTAGCTATTACACAGAGTGGTTGGGGAATTGGGTGTGAGTGATAACTGTAATAATCAACATCAGCAGAATCGGTAAGTACTAACATTCTTCTGAAAACTGCTCCATCTTTATTTTAGGCTGTTGGGCATCATTAGGTGTTATTTAAGTAAGGGACTGCGGTGGGAGAATGTGTTTCTATCTGCGGGTCTGTGGATTATCTTTCCCAGCGAACATGGGAGACGGGGTTATTGATTTTTTTTAGGTTGACTTCCCAATAAATTCTTGATTGGGAAGGAATAAACGGGAGGGTAAAGTTGAGACCACAATCAGATCAAAGAATCACAGAATACTGCACTGCAGGAAAGGCCCTTCAGCCCATCGAGTCTGCGCCAACGCATGAAAGGCACTGACCTCCCACCTAATCCCACTTGCCAGCACTTGGCCCATAGCCTTGAATGTTATGACGTGCCAAGTGCTCATCCAGGTACTTTTTAAAGGATGTGAGGCAACCCGCCCCCACCACCCTCCCAGGCAGCGCATTCCAGACCGTCACCACCCTCTGGGTAAAGAAGTTTCTCCTCAAACACGCCGTAAACCTCCCATCCCTCACTTGTGTCCCCTTGTAACTGACCCTTCAATGAAGCGGAACAGCTGCTCCTTATCCACCCTCATGTCCCTCATAATCTTGAACACCTCAATCAGGTCGCCCCTCAGTCTTCTCTGCTCCAGAGAAAACAACTCAAGCCTATCCAACCTCTCTTTATAACTTAAATGTTCCGTTCCAGGCAACATCCTGGTGAATCTCCTCTGCGCCCCCTCCAGTGCAATCACATCCTTCCAATAATGTGGCGACCAGAACTGCACACAGTACTCCCGCTGTGGCCTCACCAAAGTTCTTTACAACTCCATCATGAGATGAGGCCTGATCTTATCAAATGGTGGAGTGGAGTCGAGGAGCCAAGTGGCCTAATGTGTATGTTCTTGTCCATGTGATTTTATGGCTTTTTTTTTGTTCATGGGATGTGGGCGTCGCTGGCTGAGCCAGCATTTATTGCTCATCCCTGAGGGCAATTAAGTCACATTGCCATGGCTCTGGCGTCACATGTAGGCCAGACCAGGTAACGACGGCAGATTTCCTTGCCTAAAGGACATTAGTGAACCAGATGGATTTTTACAACAATCAACAATGATTTCATGGTCATCTGTAGACTTTTAATTCCAGATTTTTTATTGAATTCAAATTTCATCATCTGCCGTGGTGGGATTTGAACCCGGGTCCCCAGAGCATTACCCTGGGTCTCTGGATCACTAATCCAGTGACAATACCACTCCGCCACTGCCTCTCTTTCAGTCATGCTGTTACTCTCCAACACCTTAATCTTTGAAAGTTTATCTTTTTTTTCCACTAGTTCAGGAACTGTTATGAAATCTAGAATGTTTTTATTTACGTTTAATTAAATTTACAATTCAATTGCAGATTTTTCAGGTTATGATCAGGCCAGTGAGACTGGATTGTGGAGCTCCGTGCTGATCCCCCTACAGTCTGCAGAGACACTGGGAAGCAACATCATGAGCCTGGGACCAACACAGGGTTCAAAGATGCAGCCTGTAAAAGATGTAACCCCGCTGTGTAAGAAAGGAAGGAGAGAAGAAATAGTGAACTATGTCGCAGTTAACATTACCATCATTGTTATCATCATCAGCCGTACCCTGATTCAAGGACCACGCCCATGCAGGGTGACATACATTCATCACCGCCTGGGTGAAGAAATTTCTCCTCACCTCGGTCCTAAAAAGTTTACCCTTTATCCTCAAACTATGACCCCTATTTCTGGACACTCTCAAGATTGGGGATGGACAGTGTTGTAGACAGTTCTATCCAAACCATCACGCAGGCCAGCCTCCCATCCATTGACTCTGTCTACACTTCCCGCTGCCTTGGCAAAGCAGCCGGCATAATTAAGGACACCACACACCCCGGACATTCTCTCTTCCACCTTCTTCCTTTGGGAAAAAGATACAAAAGTCTGAGGTCACGTACCAACCGATTCAAGAACAGCTTCTTCCCTGCTGCCATCAGAATTTTGAATGGACCTACCTTGCATTAAGTTGATCTTTCTCTACACCCTAGCTATGACTGTAACACTACATTCTGCACTCTCTCCTTTCCTTCTCTATGAATGGTATGTTCTGTCTGTATAGCACGCAAGAAACAATACTTTTCACTGTATGTTAATACATGTGACAATAATAAATCAAATCAAATCAAAATGGCACTTACTCAGCAGTAACCTGCTCATCGAAGCTCAATTTGGGTTCCACCCGGGCCACTCCACTCCAACCCCACTCCAACTCCACTCCAACCCCACTCCAACCCCACTCCAACCCCACTCCAACTCCACTCCAACCCCAGCTATAGTCCAAACATGGACCAAATAGGTTTTTTTTTCCAGAGGTGAGGTGAGAGTGACTGCACTTGACATCAAGGCAACATGTCACCCAAATGCCATTAAGGAGACCGAGCAACGTTGGAGTCAATGGGAACCATGGGGGAAAATCTCTTCACTGGTTGGTGACATTACTAGCTCAAAGAACGATGGTGGTCGTTATTCGGCACCAATGTTTTGAGTCCCAGGATTTTCCTCAGGGTAGTGTCCCCACCATCTTGAGATGCTTCATCAATGACATTCACTCCATCACAATGTGAGAAGTGGGGGTGTTCGCTAACGATTGCGAGATTTCAGTATCATTCATGCTTGGGCTGGACTCCCCCGCTGGCTGCCATTGGCTGATGACCTGTGTGTTTCTAGAGGTCAGAGGGGCTGACCTTACTGTATTGGAGATGAGGAACTGATTACACCTGGGAGGCATGGTGGCACAGTGGTTAGCACTGCTGCCTCACAGCACCAGGGATCCGGGTTCGATTCCCGTCTTGGGTCACTGTCTGTGTGGAGTCTGCACATTTTCCCCGTGTCTGCACAGGTTTCCTCCAGGTGCTCCCACAGTCCAAAGATGTGCAAGTTAAGTGGATTGGCCATGCTAAATTACCCCTTAGTGTCAAGGATTTAACTAGGGTAAATGCATGGGGTTATGAGGATTGGGTCTGGGTGGGATTGTGGTCAGTGCAGACTCAATGGGCCAAATGGCCTCCTTCTGCACTGTAGGATTCTATGAATCTCTGATCTCCATCTGATTGTTCAACAGCATTATCATCACTCAGTTCCTAAGGCTTAGGGTTGACCAGAAGCCAGAACTGGATCCTACAGTGAGAAGGAGGCCATTCGACCCATCGAGTCTGCACCGACCACAATCCCACACAGGCCTATTCCTCATAACCCCATGTATTTACCCTAGCTAGACCCTTGACACTAAGGGGCAATTTAGCATGGCCAATCCACTAAATATTGTGGTTACCAGAGCAGCCAGAGACTGGGAACTCTCTAACAATTAACTCTTCACCTGGCTCTGCAAAGCCTGTCCACAGTCTAAACCAGCCGCTCCTAAACTGCAGGTCAGCACCCCAAGTTAGGGTTGCAGAAACTGTGAAAGGGAGTTATGGGTTCCTCCCCCTCTGTGATGGTGTCGAGTCATGGCCTGGCCCTGCCCCTGCCATGCTTGTCTCCCACTCCAAGCCGTACCGTTATGTTTTTTACTGCTGCATTTTTGAAACAAAATAAACAGGTTTATCCCCTCGGTGACTATTTCTGCTGGATCTGATCTCAGCACCGGCGCCCTGTTTCTCCAGACCATTTCGCAATGTTGCCTGCAGACCTGAAGCTGCTCATTGACCTGCCTCAGGCTCACATCATGACTGCCTCAGGCTGTCAGAGCTGTCACACTCCTTCGCTGGCTGCCATTGGCTGGTGACCTGTGTGTTTGTGGAGGTCAGAGGGGCTGATCTTACTGTATTGGAGATGAGGAACTGATTACAATGTGTGAGAGTGTATGTGTGGGTGTGTGTGTGAGTCAGTGTGAGAGTGAGTGTGTGCGTGTGTGTATGCATGAGTGTGTGTACATGTGTGTGTTTATGTGTATGTGAGTCAATGTGAGTGAGTGTGCGTGCGTGCCTATGTGCGTTTGTGTGTGTGTACGTGTGTGCGAGTGTGTGGATATGTGTGTGTGTGTACACGTGTGTGTGTGTATTTGTGAGTGTGTATATTTGTGAGTGTGTGTGTGTGTACACGTGTGTGTGTGTATTTGTGAGTGTGTGTGTGTGTACATGTGTGTGTGTGTATTTGTGAGTGTGTATATTTGTGAGTGTGTACATGTGTGTGTGCGTTTTTGATTTAATTTGATTTATTATCGTCATATGTATTGGGTGGGATACAGTGAAAAGTATTGTTTCTTGTGCTATACAGACAAAACATAACATTGAGAAAGTACATAGGGGAGAAGGAAAGAAGAGGGTGCAGAATATAGAGATTAATATCAGGTGGGTCCATTTAAAAGTCTGTTGGGAGCAGGGAAGAAGCTGTCTGGGGTGCGTGTGTGTGCCGGGTTTGGGGAAGAAGGACTTTAATCCTCATCAGAAAACCAAACGTTCCTTTGACTCATCTCACATTAGAATCAATGATGCCACGATGGTCTTTCGGGAACCTTGGTGTGATTTTGCTATTGATCAATAATGCTGAATACAAATGTGACTGTCACTAGTATCCATTCCTTCCTGGCCAAGGTCCATGAGGCTGAATAAAGTTCAGATAAAGTAATGGATTGGTGAGTACATAAAATAATAACATTTTTATAAAGTACTTTAAAAATAGATTTTCACATTGGGAAGAGTGACAGAACAAAGAGATCTAGGGTTCATAGCTCCGTGAAAGTGGAGTCACAGGTGGACAGAGTGGTGAAGAAGACATTCAGCATGCTTGGTTTCATTGGTCAGAACATTGAATACAGGAGTTGGAATGTCTTGTTGAAGTTGTACAAGACATTGGTAAGGCCACACTTGGAATACTGTGTACAGTTCTGGTCACCCTATTATAGAAAGGATATTATTAAACTAGAGAGAGTGCAGAAAAGATTTACTAGGATGCTACAGGACTTGATGATTTGAGTTATAAGGAGAGGCTGGATAGACTGGGACTTTTTTCTCTGGAGAGCGCAGAAGGCTGAGGGGTGATCTTATAGAGGTCTATAAAATAATGAGGGGCATAGATCAGCTAGATAGACAATATCTTTTCCCAAAGGTAGGGGGGTCTAAAACTAGATAGCATTGGTTTAAGGTGAGAGGGGAGAGATACAGTAGTGTTGAGAGAGGCAATTGTTTCACACAGAGGGTGGTGACTGTTGGAACAAGCTGCCAGAGGTAGTAGTAGAGGTGGGTACAATTTTGTCCTTTAGAAAGCATTTATACAGTTCCATGGGTAAGATGGGTATAGAGGGATATGGACCAAATGCGGGCAATTGGGATTAGTTTAGGGGTTTAAAAAAAGGACGGCATGGACAAGTTGGGCCGAAGGGCCTGTTTCCATGCTGTAAACCTTTATGACTCTATGGCACTATGACTCTATAAATGTTGACTTATAATACAAAAACAATTATATACTGAATGTTTTAATGCTCCTATGCTCCAAGGGCAGCACGGTGGCACAGTGGTTAGCACTGCTGCCTCACAGCGCCAGGGACCCGGGTTTGATTCCTGGCCTGGGTCACTGTCTGTACAGAGTCGACATGTTCACCGCGAGTCTGTGTGGGTTTACTCCGGGTGCTCCGGTTTCCTCCCACAGTCCAAAAGATGTGCTGGTTAGGGTGCATTGGCCGTGCTAAATTCTCCCTCAGTGTACCCGAACAGGCGCCAGAGTTTGGCGACTAGGGAATTTTCACAGTCACTTCATTGCAGTGTTAATGCAAGCCTACTTGCGACATTAATAAATAAACTTTAAACTATATTGCTGTTTAGTTTCTTGTTAGCATCCGAGGTCACATTAACTTTCTGGTGCTAAAATGTGGTCACATTGGGAAACAGATTTGGAAACACTGACCTGAAGCGAACCTCCTAAATCCTCAACCTGTTCCAATTAGATGGACAATGATATGAAGCACATGGGGACACCAGCACCTGTAAGTTCCCCTCCATGCTACAACCATCCTGACTTGGAACTATATCACCATTCCTTCACTGTCACTGGGTCAAAATCCTGGAACTCCCTCCCTAACAGCACTACGGATGCACCTGCAATACACGGGCTGCAGTGACTCAAGAAGGCAACTCATCGTTACATTTCCAAGGGCAATTAGGGATGAGCAATAGATGCTGGACGAGTCAGCGACACCCACAGCCCGGGATCAAGTGAATAAAAAACACAGTAAAACACCCCAAGGCACATCAGGGATATGTGTACCTTCTGTTGAACCATCTCCAGTTCACTGTTGGAATTGCCCCAACTGTCAAACTCCAGTGATGTAAAGATGGAAAGGAATTACTTTGCTCTGTTAAAGGGAGTAGTCATCATCAACTCAGCAAAGCTGCTGGTGAATCTCATTGGAATCATGAGACAAAGGGACACAGAAAGCATTTCATAGACTGTGAGAGCGCAATATAAGCCCACAGTGGAAGAGATATGAGCCACAGCATAGGGAAAACAATTCCTGATCTTGGGAAGTATCCGGGAACGGTACAAGTGGTAATCCAGAACACATAGTTAGTGAGTCTCATCCATGATAGGCAGAGTAATATTAAAATACGGAACATGGCTAAAATACACCAATACCCTACACAATTGGAATTGTGCTTAATCCTATTATCTTTTCTAAGCCTTTTTGTTTGATATGAGAAACAAAAAAAGGGCAGCACGGTGGTACAGTGGTGAGCACTGCTGCCTCACAGCACTGGGGACCTGGGTTCAATTCTGGCTTGGGTCACTGTCTGTGTGGAGTTTGCACGCCCTCCCCGTGTCTGCGTGGGTTTCCTCCGGGTGCTCCAGTTTCCTCCCACAGTCCAAAGATGTGCGGGTTAGGCTGATTGGCTTTGCTAAATTGACCCTTACTGTCAGGGGGATTGGCAGGGTAAATATGTGGGGCTATGAGGATAGGGCCTGGGTGGGATTGTTGTCAGTGCAGGCTCGATGGGCCGAATGGCCTCCTTCTATACAGTAGGGATTCTGTGATTCTATGAACTTTCATCATGGTCCCTTTTATCTTCAGTTTAATTGAACAATTTAAGCTCATTAGCACCATCCCAAAGCTCTCTAATCTAAAATTTGGAAATCAGCATTTCTATCTTTTTCACTACTCCTGTATGTGGTGATATTTTGCGTTGTTCTGTATAAATGTTGCCAGGTGTTCTGGAAATTATTACCGCGCTGACACTGCTTCCTGTCCACTCCTTCTATCCATCACCATCTTTCACGATAATAGAAGTTTCCAAATGAACAAAATGATCAACAAGCCAGCAACAGCCTTGCTTCTTGACTTTATATTTATTATATATATATCGGTAAAGAGACTCAATCAACTGAGTTAAATAAAATTAAAATCATTCAGAACAAGCTACTGCTTTTACTCTTTATCAGACTATGAAACTTGAAAAGAGTACCAACGTGTTGAATGTAGCATCTGAGACGCCAAAATGGTGACTTATCTGGTATTTCTTATTACTCTTATAATTAAGTTCATGCATAATTTATTTTATGATTCACTTATCTCATGTGTTATTCCACCTATTTCTTCACCCCAAGTTGATGTTAATGTTATTGTTTTCTACCAGGACTGAAAACTGGTTTTGAGTACATAAGAACATTGATACATGAGATTAGCTTCCTTGGGCTGGAGTCCTATTGCGCCTTGTCTTTTAAAAAGCATTTAGACAGTTACATGGGTAAGATGGGTATAGAGGGAGGTGGGCTAAATGCGGGTAATTGGGAATCGTTTAGTGGTTTTTAAAAAAGGGCGGCATGGACAAGTTGGGCCAAAGGGCCTGTTTCCATGCTGTAAACCTCTATGGCTCTATTCCAACTCCCCTGTATTAAATTAAAGTGAAATGATATGGAAAACAAGATGCAAGGCACGATTTTACTGACTTGCCATGCCAGTCAGTCCATCGGCGCGGCAAGCTGGTAAGATTGCCTGCATGCCTAGCATGAACCTGGTTTGGCGTCGCACGCAATGTCCACAGTCCTGTTTTGCCAGAGGATTCAGCTTCACGTCAGAAAGAGCGCAAAGCCAATTTGCATGGGATTGAAATATATTCAATTCCGTTAGCGTGTCTGGGAAGGCTGTTTCCGCCCTCCTGGACACTTCCCCCTCGCTGGCAAGAATCACTCCTGGTCTCCAGTGGTCGGGTGGCTGCGGGGGGGGGGAGGTTTGAGATAGCAGGAGGATATCTCCCAGTTCATTGAGAGATTGGGCCACCCTCCACAATGGTGCCCAAGAACTCTGTAGACGGCTTCCCCGGCAAGCTTAGGCTCCGCTTCCACCCCACCCCTCCACCCCCCCTCCACTGGTGCAAACCCCTCTGCTGTCAGAAAAAGTGACAGTGTGGGAAAAGTGCAGGGCCAAACTCACCCAAAAAACAGGTTTTCAGACTTTTATGACACTTTTTCTTTTGGAAAAAATCTGCCTGCCGAGTGCTTTGAAAATTTACTTGATGGGCGTAATTGTTTACTTGGTAGAAGAATACTTTGTTCTTTTCTTTTTAGTTCAGTCGGGCAGCATGGTTGATGCAGGCTTGGAGAGCCGAAGGGCCTATTCCTGTGCTGTACTTTTCTTTGTTCTTTGTATACACCTTTACTTTCTCAGGAGGCTAAGGAAATTTGGCATGTCCACTACGGCTCCCACCAACTTTTACAGATGCACCATAGAAAGCATTCTTTCTGGTTGTATCACAGCTTGGTATGGCTCCTGCTCTGTCCAAGACTGCAAGAAACTACAAAGGACCGCAAACGAAGCCCAGTCCATCACTCAAACCAGCCTCCCATCCATTGACACTCTCTGCACATCCCACTGCCTCGGAAATGCAGCCAGCATAATTAAGGACCCCACGCACCCCATCTTTTCCACCTTCTTCCATCAGAAAAAAGATACAAAAGTCTGAGGTCACATACCAACCGACTCAAGAGCAGCTTCTTCCCTGCTGCCATCAGACTTTTGACTGGACCTACCTTATATTAAGTTGATCTTTCTCTACATCCTAGCTATGACTGTAACACTACATTCTGCACACTCTCCTTTCCTTCTCTATGGACGGTATGCTTTGTCTGTATAGCGCTCAAGAAACAATACTTTTCACTGTATACTGATACATGTGACAATAATAAATCAAATCAAGTCAAAACAAAACCAATACTTTAATCACTTTGTCAACGAACTAATTCTCTTATATCACTCTCCCAATTCATAGTGCTTTTGTATGGAAAACAGTGAAGTTTCTAACAATTAATCCTTCCCGTAGCACAGGCTATACTCTCCTTAAAGCACCTCTGTCACTTAAAAGTGCACACTGCAGCTTTTTTTAACAAAGTTAAATCAATCCTTCTCTTGTTGACTTTACAAGTCTGAATTGAAAGAACAGGAATGCATAATTTCTTGTACATTCCAATGCAAAGGTTATTTGTTGTGGGTGGAAATAGCATCCACCTTCTTTTAGCAATCGGAGCTATCTAGATGTGGAGGCGGAAAGTGCAGAAAGGTTTGCTTTAGGAAGCTAGATGTCATGAATTCCGAATATATGTTATTTCAGCAATAAGTTGGCAACGTCACGGACTTTGCTAGCATCGTTTGGTGCTGAATTCACTTTCTGCTCATTATTTTAATTTTCTTGTTCAATAATCAAAGCGAAATGTATTGCAGATGTTGGTCCATCAATTTCTGAATTGGCGCCTTGTGTATTCAGAGCAGCTTACCTTCTATAAGAATGATAGAAATGGTTCATGGGAGTAATCTGAAGTTTGCAGTAAAAGCCGCCATAATTGATTATAAAATCAATTCATTTCCTAATTGATGATGTAAGAAGTCTCACAACACCAGGTTAAAGTCCAGCAGGTTTATTTGGTAGCACGAGCTTTCGGAGCGCCGCTCCTTCATCAGGTGAGTGGAGGATTGGGTTCACAAACAGGGCATATATAGACACAGACTCAATTTACAAAATCTTTCTTGCATCTTGATGATCGCTGTGAAAAGCTTGTGGACATAAAATGTGAAATAAATGCTTATCTTTCTCCTTTCATTTTGCAAATAAAATCTAACCGCAGATGGGATTGAAACAGGAAGAAGAGTGTACAAGCTGAGCGATATTTGTTGACTTACCAATGACAAATTCAAACACAGTGACATCTGTCATCGACATAACAGGAGTTAAATTACCAAGGGTCACATAGAACACAAAAGCAAGGTTTTTACATCAATCCTTTTCCAATCACAAGCAGTGATTGGGTTAGGTGCATTGGCCATTTTAAATTCTCCCTCGACGTACCCGAACAGGAGTGTGATGACTAGGAGATTTTCACAGTAACTTCATTGCAGTGTTAATGTAAGTCTACTTGTGACACTAATAAATAAACTAAAACTTCAACAGTGCTCTGGTGGAGTACTGGGCTGAATTTTAACCTTCCAGGATGGGTGGTTTTCTTTGGGGGTGACAGGTTAAAACAAGTGAAACTATCTGTCTGCTGAGAAGCTGGCCGGAATGTGCCAGTCGCTGCCTCTCATTCAAAAGTGTTCTTTAGCATACTGGTGCCCTCCAGGGCCAGCCAGGTCTGACACTGACTTCCCTCAGATGCCCGTTAACTGTAGTTTCAACTCTGGATGCTGTCTCTAACTCTGAGCACGCACAGATATGCTGGGACTGCTGGAACACAGTAAGAAGTCTAACAACACCAGGTTAAAGTCCAACAGGTTTATAGCAAAAGCCATACTGCCAGGCCACACAAGGTGTGAGGGCAGAAGTCAACAGGGCCAAGTCACTGACAGATAAAGAAGCCTCGAAACATTGGGAGATGGCGGCAGCTCCCGTGCCAAAGTGAAATGTCTTTGCTGACAGAATGTGCTCTTGGAGTGTGATTTCCAATACTTTGGAGGGCATTTCCTCTGCTCTGCAGCTGTTCACCTTTGACCCGCACGCACATCCCTACTGTCAGCCTTCAAACCAGCACCGGGGCCAGTTCTGCAGCTCTACCTTTGACCTCTGGTGAGGAGCAGGAGCAACCATTGTCTCAATGACCTGCTGCTCTACAGGACAGGAGGATGAGCACCGAGCTCCAGCTCACAGCAGGTGATGCCCCCCCAGCAGGGGACATAAAGGCAAATGACCAGATTTGGGGAGATGATAGTTCCTCAGAAGCTCAGAGTATCCCATTGGGTGGTGACATCTACAGTCTCAGACCTAGGCAATGGCCGAGTGGTATTATCGCTAGACCATTAATCCAGAAACTCAGCTAATGTTCTGGGGACCCGGGTTCGAATCCCGCCATGGCAGATGGTGGAATTTGAATTCTATAAAAATATCTGGAATTAAGAATCCACTGGTGACCATGAAACCATTGTCGATTGTCGGAAAAAACCCACCTACTTCACTGATGTCCTTTAGGGAAGGAAATCTGCCGCCCTTACCCGGTCTGGCCTACATGTGACTCCAGAGCTACTGCAATGTGGTTACCTCTCAACTGCCCTCTGAACAAGGGCAACTAGGGATGGGCAATAAATGCTGGCCAGCCAGCGATGCCCATGTCCCACAAATTAATTTTTAAAAAGTGGACCTGGACCACTTTGTGGCAGTTAAGTTGCCAGAGCACTTAATTCCTTTGCCACCTATATTTTTCTAGAGATAAACAGGTGATATTTCTGGAAGAGGGAAATGATGGTGATGGAGGCATCGTGGTAATGTCACTGGCATGGTAATGTCACTGGCATGGTAATGTAGGGACCCAGGCTAATAATGTGGGGACATGGCTTCAAAACTCACCATAGAATCATATAATCCCCCCAGAGCAGATGGAGGCCATTTAGCCCTTCGAGCCTGCACTGACAACTATCCCATCCAGGCCCTATCTCGGTAACCCCATTTATTTACCGTGCTAATCTCCCTGACACTAAGGGGCAATTTAACATGGCCAATCAACCTAACCTGCACATCTTTGGAGTGTGGGAGGAAACTGGAGCACCCGGAGGAAACCCACGCAGACACGGGGAGAACGTGCAAACTCCACACAGACACTGACCTGAGGCAGGAATCGAACCCGGGTCCCTGGCGCTGTGAAGCAGCAGTACTAACCACTGTGCCACCGTGCCGTCCATGGCTGGTGGGATTTAAATTTAATTAGTAAGTCTGCAATTAAAGACTAGTCTCAGTTATACTGACCATGAAACCATTGTCAATTTTCGTTAAAAAGTCACCTTTAGGGAAGGAAATCAGCCGTCCTTACCCGGCCTGGCCTACATGTGACTCCAGACCCAGAGCAATGTGATTGCCTCTCAAATACCCCCTGAAATGGCCGAGCAAGTTAGTCAGTTGTATCAAACTGTTGTGGGAAAAAAAAGAATGAAACCAGACAGACCACCCAGCATAATCCTAGGCACCAGTAACAACACCGACAAACGCAGCCCTGTCAACGAAGAGTGCAGGAGGACATGCCGGGAGAGACACCAGGCCTAACTAAAAATGAGATGTCAACATGGTGAAACTACAACACAGGACTACTCGCATGCCAAACAGCAGGTGCAACATTCAATAGATAGAGCACAGCAATCCCAAAACCAAAGGATCAGATCTAACCTCTGCAGTCCTGCCCTGGATGGCGATGGACAATGAAACAACTCACTGGAGGAGGAGGTTTCACAAATATCCCCGTCCTCAATGATGGAGGAGCCCAGCACATCGGTGCAAATGATGAGGCTGAAGCAGTTGCTACAATCTCTAATCAGAAGTTGCGTGCTACGGGCCCCGACAACATTCCAGCAATAGTACTAACGTTCTCCAGAATTTGCCCCTAGCTAAACCATCTCGGTACAGCTACAACACTGGCACCTATCTGGCAATATGGAAGATTGCCCAGGTGTTACCTGTCCATAAAAAGCAGGACAAATCCGACCTCCCCCCCCCCAATAGTAACCACATGGTAGGGTGGAGCATAAAGAAAGAAATTATTGGAACTTCTCAGGATGGCATGGCAATATTCATGAGAGATTTTAATCTACTTGTAGACTGGAAAAGTCAGAAGGGCAAAGGTAGCCGAGATGAGGAGTTCATAGAATGTTTCAGGGGTAGGCACGGTGGCACAGTGGTTAGCACTGCTGCCTCACAGCGCCAGGGTCCCAAGTTCAATTCCGGCCTCGGGACACTGTCTGTGCGGAGTTTGCACATTTTCCCCGTGTCTGCGTGGGTTTCTTCCCAGTGCCTTGGTTTCCTCCCACAGCCCAAAGGTGTGCAGCTTAGGTTGATTGGCCATGCTAAATTGACACTAGTGTCAAGAGGATTAGTAGGGTAAATATGTGGGATAACGGGATTAGGGCCTGGGTGGGATTGTAGTCGGTACAGACTCAATGGGCCAAATGGCCTCCTTCTGTCTGTAGGGATTCTATAATAGTTTTTTACATTCTGGAGCCAAGTAGATCTGGTATTGTGCAACGAGATGGGAATAATTAATGATCTCATAGTAAAGGCACCCCAAGGTATCAGTGATCATAATATCATTGAATTTTACAATCAGTTTGAAGGAGAGAGGATTTACTGAATTTGCTAATGACACAAAAGTAGGTAGGAAAGTAAGTTGTGGAGAAGACATAAGAAGGCGACAAAAAGATATAGATAGGTGAAGTGAGTGGGAAAAGGTCTGGCAAATGGAGCAGAATGTGGGAAAATGTGTAATTGTCCATTTGGCAGAATGAATAAAATAGAAGCAGAGGGATCTGGGTGTCCTAGTGCTTGAATCACAAAAGACGAGTATGCAGGTACAGCAAATAATTGGGAAATCTAATAAAATGTTATCATTTATTGTGAGAAGGTTATGCTTCCATTGCACAAGACATTAGTGAGAGCACATTGGGTCTGTGTACACACTGTGTACAGTATTGGTCATCTTAATTTAAGGAAAGATGTAAATGCATTGTAAGGAATTCAGAGAAGGTTTATCAGAATAATACCTGGAGAGGTTGGGTTGTCTTATGAGAAAAAGTTGGACAGGTTGGATTTGCATCCACCAGAGTTTAGAACAGTAATGGGTGACTTGATTGAAACATCTAATATCCTGAGGGATATTGACAGGGTGGATGTGAAGAGGATTCTTGGTCTGGTGGGAGAATCTAGAACTAGGGGTCACTGTTTAAAAATAAGGGGTCGCCCATTTAAAACCGAGATTAGGTCAATTATTTTCCTGTCAGAGAAACGCAAGCCTTTAAAACTCTGTTCCGGAAAAGGCAGTGGAAGCAGAGCTGTTGAATATCTTTAAGGCAGCGGTGGATAGATTCTTGATAAGCAAAGGGGTGATAGGTTGTCAGGGGTAAGCAGGATGCGTTTGCTATCAGATCAGTTATAAATGTATTAAATGGAGCAGGCTCCAGGGGCTGAATGGTCTTGCTCCTGCAACAAAAACAGAAAAATGCTGAAAAATCTCAGCAGGCCTGGCAGCATCTGTGGAGAGAGAGGATAGAGCCAACGTTTCGAGTCTAGATGACTCTCCGTCAGAGTTAACTCACAGATGCTTTCAGACCTGTTGAGATTCTCCAGCATTTTCCTGTTTTTGTTTCAAATTCCATCATCCGCAGTAATTTGCGTTTATCTTGATTGGCCTTCCTCCTAGTTTGCATGTTTGTCTGTCCTGATAAGTGCAAGATGAAAAGCTTTGATCAAATGGGCGGGATTTTATGGCCTCACTTGATCAAGACGGGAAATCCCCGCCCGAGGTCAACGGACATTTCTGTTGTCCGTCCCTCGCCTGCTCCGGTTCCGTGGCAGGCCGGACGGTAGATTTCCGGCGAACGTCTTTCTTCAGCAATACTCAAGCTCTGCACCACCTGCTTAAGTCTTAATTAATATGCTTTCAAACGACAGGAGTATGTTCAATGTGTGTAATCCTACCATTCGCAATCTGGAAGTCTCTGAGGAGTGCTGTGTTCTGAGCGATGCTCGAAAAGAGAGAGGAATGCTGCTTATGTGAGTGGGAGTGTGTGTACAAATCATTCTATAGATTTCCAGAAAGGCCCACAGATCTTGTTATATTCATTCCACCCACCTCTGAATTTATCAGCTAAGCCTCTCAAAGGCTGCGCCGTCACAGCTGTTCTTTCAACAACTTTTCACCCCCACGAATGGTGGAATTTTCCAGCTCTGAAGAACGATCGTCCCTGCCGGGATACAGCTCTGTTGCGGTGCCCTGAGATCTGAGCAACCCAAAATTTCACAGCGATGAGTAGGCTTTGGAACATCACAAAATTACTGCAGAGAGTTCAGTCTGAAGATACCAAAGACAGCAGCAGCTTTTATCTGAGTATCTTTAACAGCCTCGCCAAGGGTATTAATATAAATGGAAAGGGGTTATAAAGGAAGTGCTCCAGTGATAGATTAATCTGCTTTAAATGAGATTGCAATGCGTCAGGAAGTCCCATGAGAGAGGGCCTGCCATCAACCTAAAACAGTGTGTGATGTTTGAATAAAAGGTTCCGCCAGCTGGATTATAAAGAACCACTGCTGGAATTTCTCATGGTAGAAGTGATCTTAATCCAAAATTAATGATAGTCTGCTGTCTGACTGCCATATGTCTAAGTATCCTTTGTGAATGTTAGCGAATGGGTGAATGGGGCAGTGGATGAATGAGTGAATGTATTGGGTGGTTGAGTGGGAAGGATGGACGAGGTAAATGGGTAAGTGTGTAGGATGGCAGGTGGGTGCGGTGGGTAGGGTGGAAGGTGGGTGAGGTGGCAGGATAGCAGGTGGGTGGGGTGGTAGAGTGACAGATGGTTAAGGCGATAGGGTGGCAGGAGGATAGGGTAGCAGGCGGGTGAGCTGATAAGATGGCAGATGCGTGTGGTGGCAGGTGGGTGAGATGTTAGGGTGGCAAGTGGGTAGAATGGCAGATAGGTGGGGTGGAAGGTGGGTGAGATGGTTGTCACAATGGGGACGAGTCAGGTCAAGTTAGGGGGAATCAGAGAATTGAGATGGAATTCAGAGTCCCGTGTTGTATAGTTGCGAAGGATGTAGACCAGGATTTTCTAACATTTTTTGAGTAATTTCCCAGGTAAGTAACTCAGAAGTGTCCAAAGTCCTCAAGCAGGGGAATTGCCCATTGGAAGTTTAAACATCTCTGGCAAACTGCACAGAGTTAGTATGGCAAGACTTCAATGGATAATGGTGCACATCTTGGGCTGTATCGCCGACAATCCAGAGATTGGAAGATCTGGGCTATTATTTTATGTTTTGCACACTTGCGCACTTTCTTCATGGGATGGGGGCGTTGTTGGATAGGCCAACATTTATTGTCCATCCTTAATTGTCCTGGAGAAAGTGGTGATGAACTGCATTCTTGAACCGCTGCAGTCCATATGGTGTAGGTGCATCCACAGTGCTGTTAGGGGGGGAGTTCCAGGATTTTGACCAAGTGACAGTGAAGGAACGACAATTTATTTCTAAGTTAGGATGGTGTGTGGCTTGGGGGGCGGGGGTCCTCTAACTGGTGGTGTTCACAGGAATCTGCTGCTCTTGGCCTTTTGGACGGAAACGATTGTGGGTTTCGAAGGTGCTGCCGAAGTAACCTTGGTGAGTTTCTACTTTGCTTCCTGTAGATGGTACACATGGTTGCTATGGTGCAACAGTGGTGCTGGGAGTGAATGTTTGTAAATGTGGTGCCAATCAAGTGGACTCATTTGTCCTGGATGGTGTCAAGCTTCTTGAGTGTTGTTGGAGCTGCACCCATCCAGGCAAGTGGGGAGTATTCCATCACACTCCTGACTTGTGCCTTGTAGATGGTGGACAGGCTCTGGGGAATCAGAAAGTGAATTACTCGCTGCAGGATTCCTAGCCTCTAAACTGCTTTTGTAACGTTTTATCTATTAGTCACAAGGCGGCTTACATTAACACTGCAATGAAGTTACTGTGAAAATCCCCCAGTCACCACACTCTGGCACCTGTTCGGGTACACCGAGGGAGAATTTAGCATGGCCAATGCATCTAACCAGCACGTCTTTCAGACTGTGGAGGAAACTGGAACACCCGGAGGAAACCCATGCAGACACGGGGAGAACATGCAAACTCCACACAGACACTGACCCAAGCCGGGAATCAAATCCGGCTCCCTGCCAATGTAAGGCAACAGTGCTAACCACGGTGCCACCGTGCTGCCTCATTGCCTCAAGAATTGGACAGTCCATGACATTTCAAGGAGTCATGTCCATATATCCACGTACCAGAGGACAGCTGAGATCTGTTTATGTCTTCAGTGAGGCAGTGACAGAGTTAAATCATCAGCAGGGCCTGCAAACAAGCTCAATGACAAGAGCGTGAATTTGTACCTCACTGGATGATTCAAAGACGCACGCAGGGATTAATACCAAATTAGTCAACCAGCAGTTTGCCAGCATGTGTAGCATCTGACTGATGTGTTGTTTGCCAGGGCTAACTCTCACAATGTTCTCCATGGAAGGACACCAGTAACTTGAGAAGGTTCTCCTTTATTCGTTGTGGCGTGTTTACACAAAGTGTAGATCAGTAAAGGTGGCAGACATATCTTTACCCACACTCCAATCTCCCATCCTGCTGGCCATCACATTCAAGATGGAGCACTATATGGTTGACATGCTGGTAGCCCTGGTAGGCCCAATTGGCTAGATGGCTAGTGTTGCTCAGAATAATGCCAGCAGTGTGCGATTGATTCCCAATTGGGCTGAGGTAGATTTGGGACCTGCTTCCCCATCCTGCCCCAGAGAGTGGAAGGCAGGGATAAACCACCACTGACAAAAACTGCCAAGAAAATATCCCAGGGTGAAGCATCAGCTGACAATGAGCCAAAGACCTGAGCAGTGGAATGGAATGGAGCCCGGCTACACACACACAAACTAATACAAATGTATTCCTGATTCCTCAACAGCAGACACGATGCATTAATTTTACGGCAGTTCATCTGCCATTGTTACTTGCAAAAAGAAAAAGTCTGTGTAGATATTACATAGGTTAACTTAGAATAGAATCATTACAGTGTAGAAGGAGGCCATTCGGTCCATCAAGTCTGCACCGACCCTCCATCAGAGCATCTTACCCAGGTCTTATCTCCGTAACTCCACATATTTATCCCATTAATCCCCCTCACCTACACATCTTGGGACACTAAGGGACAATTTACCATGGCCAATCCACCTAACCTGCCCATCTTTGGACACTAAGGGGCAATTTAGCATGGCCAATCCACCTAACCTGCACATCTTTTGACACCAATGGGCAATTTAGCATGACAAATCCACCTAACCTGCACATCTTTAGATTGTGGGAGGAAACCGGAGCCCCCGGAGGAAACCCACGCAGACACGGGGAGAACGTGCAAATTCCACACAGTCACCCAAGGCCGGAATCGAACCCGGGTCCCTGACGCTGTGAGGCACCAGGGCTTATCTTATTAAGAAAGACTGAACAGATCAGGTCTATACTCACTGGAGCTCAGAAGAATAGAAAGGGTGCTTAATGAAACATAGAATATCCTGAGAAGTCTTAATAGCGTGGATACTGGGAGGATGTTTCCTCTTGTGGGGGAAGCTATCATTAGAGGACTAAGAAGAAGAGGTCTCTATTTTAAGACAGAGATGAGGAGAATTTCTTTCCCTCAGAGGCTAGTTAATATTTGGATTCTCTCCTCCAGAAAGCAGCAGAGGTTGCGGCACTGAGTTTATTCAAGGCGGAGTTAGATAAGTTTTTGATTGACAAGGAGTCACGGGTTATGGGGAGCAGACAGGAAGGTGGAACTAACGATACAACCAATTCAGCAATGATCTTGTCGAATGGCAGTGGATGCTTCAGGGGCTGAATGACCTACCCCTGCCCCAAAGTCCCAAGTTCCTATGTTCTCAAGCTCAACCATAAGGACTAAGGAATTCCGAGGATAAGGGGATGTGCGTCAGGAGACACAAAGCTGCCATTAACCCTACAAGGATAAGGAAATATGAAGGCAGCTACTTAAGTTTGATTTAATATTTTCACTGGAAATGGGGGTATAACTCATCCTCATTGTGCAACCTGTCCACATAGTGGTTCGTGTCATAAAATCCAATGATCAATGAATCTTTGAAACCATCCAAATTTACAGAGATCTTCAATTAGCAAGCATGAAGTATACAAGCACCCAAGCAATGCTTGTTTTTGTAACTGTGTCACTAATTTTTATATCAAAAAGATATCAAGATATTGAGGGCAGCACGGTGGCACAGTGGTTAGCACTGCTGCCTCACAGTTTGATTCTGGCCTCACAATTCGATTCCGCCCTCGGGTCACTGTCTGTGTGGAGTTTGCACCTTCTTCCCATGTCTGCGTGGGTTTCCTCCGGGTGCTCCGGATTCTTCCCACAGTCCAAAGATGTGTCGGTTAGGTGGATTGGCCATGCTAAATTGCCCCTTAGTGTCCCAAATGTCCTCCCAGGTTAGGGGGATTGCCCATGTTAAGTTGCCCTTCAGTGTCCCAAGCTGTGTCGGTTAGCGGGATTAATGCAGTAAATATGTGGGGTTATGGGGATAGGGCCTGGGTAAGATGCTCGAGGGTGAATTTTCTCATTCCACTCGCCACGGGAATCGTAGCGGGCGAGGGGCAGACTATAGAAAGATCTGTTGACCTCTGGCAGGATTTTCTGGTTTCAGGGTGAGCGCGACTAGAAAATCCTGCCCTCTGTCAGAGGGTGGGTGCAATGGACTGAATGGCCTTCTTCTGCACTGTAGGGATTCTATGACTCAGCCTAAGAAAGGATCATATCTCATGAAGACCAGTTAGTAACGATGCAAACATTTTTGATAAATCAGTTAGCTGTTTGCACATGGTAGCCTTGCCTTCTCATTGGTGAGGTCCTTCACATGCTTAATGCAAATGAGGCTGAACAAGGAGACACGATTTAAAAAGAAGAGGCATCCCATTGAAGATGAAGATGATGATGAGTAATTCTTTCTCTCAGAGGGTCGCTAGTCTGTGGATTTCTCCTCCCCACTGAGCTGTGGAGGTGGGTCATTGAATATGTTTAAGGGAGAGGTGGATATATTCTTGACTGTCAAAGGAGTCAAAGGCTATGGGGAAAGTCGAGGCCACAATCTGATCTTATTGAATAGACTTGAGGGGCCGAATTGCCGACTCCTGGCTCCTAACTATGTTCATACATTCATAGCATCTGATGGAAAAGCAGCAAATTAGCTCAGGACTCAGACTCCAACCTAACCTTCTCAGAAGACCAAGGAAATTTGGCATGTCCGCTACGACTCTCACCAACTTTTACAGATGCCCCATAGAAAGCATTCTTTTTGGTTGTATCACAACTTGGTATGGCTCCTGCTCTGCCCAAGACTGCAAGGATCTACAAAAGGTCATGAATGTAGCCCAATCCATCACGCAAACCAGCCTCCCATCCATTGACTCTGTCTACACTTCCCACTGCCTCGGCAAAGCAGCCAGCATAATTAAGGACCCCACGCACCCAAGACATTCTCTCTTTCACCTTTTTCCGTTGGGAAAAAGATACAAAAGTCTTAGGTCACATACCAAACGACTCAAGAACAGCTTCTTCCCTGCTGCCATTAGATTTTGAATGGAATTACCTTGCATTAAGTTGATCTTTCTCTACACCCTAGCTATGACTGTAACACTACATTCTGCACTCTCTCGTTTCCTTCTCTATGAACGGTATGTTTTTCTGTATAGCGCGCAAGAAACTATACTTTTCACTGTATGTTAATACATGTGACAATAATAAATCAAATCAAATCCAAAAGGGTAGTGAAAGAAGCCCAGTCCATCACGCAAACCACCCTCCCATCCATTGACTCTGTCTACACTTCCCGCTGCCTCAGAAAAGCAGCCAGCATAATCAAGGACCCCACGCATCTCAGACATACTCTCTTTCACCTTCTTCCATCGGGAAAAAGATACAAAAGTCTGAGCTCATGTACTAACCAACTCAAGAACAGCTTCTTCCCTGTTGCCGTCAGACCTTTGAATAGACCTACCATATATTAAGCTGATCTTTTTCTACACTGTAGCTATAACTTTAACACTATATTCTGCACCCTCTCCTTTCCTTCCTATGTACTCTATGAACAGGCACCAGAGTGTGGCCCTACTTGTGACAAATATATAAAAAGTTCAAGGACCTTTCTTGCCCCTTGTTCCTCAACTCTTTAACATGCTCCTCCAAGACAAAAGGATAGATGGGCAAGATAGGGATCGATTTTAACTCTCACTGTTGTTCCGATTTCAAAATTTTATAAGATGCTTATGTTTTAAACTGTCTTCTCAGTTAAAAAGGTAAAATGGGTTAGTGGAGATGAGCATCTGATCTCCTTTCTTTCTACTGCTGATAAGCCAATGTCGCCTGGTTGCCATGGGGGCAGGGGCCCAGTCCAGGCCCTATTGAAAGCAGGCTGACAATTTTTAACATGAGGGAAATTACTTTCTCTGGACGCTGGATAACTAATCAAGTCTTTAAGAAACGAAACAATCTTAAAGACATGATTCGCTGTAAGTATTCGCATTCCAACCATTATTCATGTAAATTGAGTCTGTGTCTTTATAAGCTCTGTTTGTGAACAGAATTCCCACTCACCTGAAGAAGGGGCTAAGAGCTCCGAAAGCTTGTGTGGCTTTTGCTACCAAATAAACCTGTTGGACTTTAACCTGGTGTTGTTAAACTTCTAACTGATATGAGGCAGTGAAGCAGTGAAAGGGAGAATCTCCTTCCCACCTCCACCCTCACCCCCAGCAGAATTCAGTGATGTGGACACTGGTCTGCAGTCCCGCAGAATCCAGATTTTAAAAATGGTTGAAAAATAATTCGTTCAAAACATGGAAAGGATAACCAAAAGTCTTGCTAAAATCAAAGGTACTATCCTCACCAACGGGTCCAACCACCCCTCAATGCCTGTAGTAAGTAGGACAGGCTTATGTCATGCGTACGTCATCCATTTCAGTTCCTAGGATCCGAACTGCCAGATATGACCAGCCTGGCCAAAACACTGATCCCAGTGAGCAGGTGGATGCACAAGGGCTCCGGTAAATGTTCTCCCACACAACCTTCCTCTCTTAAGTAAGAAAATCCCCCCTCCCTCTCTGATTATATTATACTGTGGAAATTAAGTTGTAATTCCAGCTATGGCCAAATATTTAATTCACTTTGTTCTGCAAGATTAAGGATGCTCACTTCAAATAAAGCACCATGGGGTTACTGGAACTTGTGAAACTATAGTTAAAAGCAATTAAAAACTGCAGACGGTGGTGTGGAAAGTTAAGTTACAAAATTGTGGAAATTAAGTTATGACAACCAACTCTGTCAAGTAATGGAAAATGTTTATTAGCTAACAAGGCCTTCAGTGAGGCCAGCGCTTGCGTATTCAGGATAAGTGACCAATCTAAATCTTGTGTCAGTTTCATAAACACTATGTTCCCAGCCTTGGCCATAGGATCAAGATAAGGCCCTTTCAATAACAAAATCCCAAAGAGCAAGATACAGTAAACTATAACTGTTACATTTTCTGTATAAATCGATAGAACACTTGCAATGCTTTGCGCTGTATTGTGTTTTCACTTGTGCGCAAGTAATTAAAGCTTGGAAGTCTAAGCACTCTTAGTGCCTAGTGTTGTTTGTGCCTAGGTATTTGACAATAGACACTATGGAACAAAAAAGTTTATTTTGTATTGTTGCCATTTTTTTCATGTGTTATCGGGGCGGCACAACGGCGCAGTGATTAGCGCTGCTGCCTCATGGCGCCAGGGACCCAGGTTCGATTCCCAGCTTGGGTCACTGTGTGGAGTTTGCACATTCTCCCCGTGTCTGCGTGGGTTTTCTCCGGGTGCTCCGGTTTTTTCCCCACAGTCTGAAAGATATGCTGGTTAGGTGCATTGAACAGGCGCCAGAGTGTGGGGACTTGGGGATTTTCACGTAACTTCATTGCAAAATATTAATGTAAGCCTTATGTGTGACTAATAAATAAACTTTTAACTTTTTCACATTGGCGTTAATCTGTGAATGCTTGAACAATATCTATCCTTACTTTCAAATATTTTTCGAAGTGGTTCTGAACACACATTTCTAAAGACTCTTGGGCTTTCTGTTTCTATATTTTCTCTGTGTTTCTGTATATTAAAGCAATATTAAATCCAGAGCAAGAAAACATTATTCTGCCTGAACCATCCAGAGTTCACGTATGGTTATTTGATCACAGATATTACTCCCTCATGATTGCCTTAAGGAATGCTATATTCTTTCCCCTTCCAGCTGTGTACAAAGAAAAACAAGCAAAATGATGAATATTAAGACAAACTCTGTTTTGGCACAGAGAAAGGGAGGAGATTGAATAGAGTTCTCCAAAATCGTAAAGCCTTTTGATAAAATAATCAGATAATATTTTTGCTGGTTTGTGAATCAGAAATGGGAGCATCAATTTACAATTGTCACCCAAATGAACAGAGGAAGCGGTTACGATATGTATTTTGTACGGCCAAGACATGGGGTGCTAATCAGAAAAAATGGTAGAGAAGGAAACCATCATAGCTTTTTAAATTGGAAGCAAAAAGATAGCAAGATTGTATGAGGCAGAAAGGACAGGCGTAGAGTGTTCAGTAGATTTTTCTTCCCAAGAGCCATCCCAGGCACAGTTAGATCAATGACTTTGTTTTGCATTGCAGAATGAATCAGGACTGCAGCGGGTTCAAGGAGGCAGCTCACCACCACCTTCTCAAGGGCAACTGGGGATAGGCAATGAATGTTGGCCTTGCCAGCAACTCCCATGTCCCACGAATAAATGCTTTAAAAAATCCTTTGCAATGTAATCTGATTCTACCCCTCCTCACACACATAGAGTCATAGAGGTTTACAGCATGGAAACAAGCCCTTTGGCGTTAGTTGTCCATGTCGCCCCTTTTTATTAACGACTAAGCTATTCCCAATTGCCTGCATTTGGCCCATATCCCTTTATACCTATCTTACCCATGTAACTGTCTAAATGTTTTTTAAAAGACAAACTTGTACCCGCCTCTACTATTGCCTCTGGCAGCTTGTTCCAGGCACTCAACACCCTCTGTGTGAAAAAATTGCCCCTCCGGACCCTTTTGTATCTCTCTACTCTCACCTTAAACCGACAACTTCTACTGATGAAAAGCTCATCCATGCCTTTCTTACCTCTTAACTCTGAGCCAGTCTACCCTCTGTAAAACTGAGGTCATACAAACCTCAACTGCAAATATCCCAGCTTGCAGTGAGTCTGTTTCACAGTTATCCCTGTCACCTTAGCCCCAATTGGTTTCTGTTAAGCAACTCTCCAGTAATAAAACTCACATCCTCTGTTGTCAAATCCTTCCATAGTCTCCTCTATCCCTATTGTAATCCTCTTGAACCATATTATCTTCTATATCAGCACACCCACAATTCTGACCTCTTGAACATCCCCAGTTGGCAGCCATTACTGTCATTGGGTGGCCGTTCCTTCAGCTGCCAGGACCCAATCTCTACAGCATTCCTCTTCCTCTAAGATGCAAGTTACTTGACTAAGCTCTCAGTCATCTGCACTATGACCTCATTGTGTGGCTCTGTATCACATTTAGTCTTACAGCACTCCTGTGCAGCACCTTGCGCAGGTTTACTGTGCCACTCAACAGCACATTTCAAACTCGGAATCTCTACCATCCAGAAGGACAAGTGCAGCAGATACCTGGGAACACCACCTCCTAGAAGTTTCCCTCCAGGTCACTCACCATCCTGGCTTAGAAACATAGAAAATAGGAGCAGAAGTAGGCCATTTGGCCCTTCGAGCCTGCTCCATCTTTTGTTATGATCGTGGGTGATCAGGTAACCTGTTCCCACTTTCCACCCATATCCAAGTCCTCGAGACTTGGAAATATATCGCTGTTCCTTCACTGTCACTGGGGCAAAATCCTGGAATTCCCTTCCGAACAGCACTGTGGGTGTTTAAGTTAAAAATGTATTCTTACATTAACACTGGAATGAAGTTACTGTGAAAATCCCCTTGTCACCACACTCCGGCGTCTGTTTGGGTACACTGAGGGAGAATTTAGCATGGCCAATGCACCCTAACCAGCCTGTCTTTCAGACTGTGGGAGGAAACTGGAGGAAACTCATGCAGACTCGGGGAGAACGTGCAGACTCTGCACAGACAGTGACTCAAGCCGGGAATCGAACCCAGGTCCCTGGTGCTGCAGGGCAGCAGTGCCAACTAACATGCCATTGAGCTGCCCTGTATCTGCACCTCAGGGTTCAAGAATGCAGCTCATCATAGGCCATTCAAGGGAAACTAAAGATGGGCAATAAATGCCAGCCAAGTCAGCGATGCCCACATCCTATAAAAAAATAACTTTAAAAGAGTACTTCTGGGACTAGGGAGTTCCTTCCTCACCATCATCTCTTCCAGAAGCACCTGCAGGGATTCCCTGAAAGGCACTTATATCTGAGGAGATACTTCTTGCAGCATCTTGGAAGCTAAACAAGGCACAGGGGAATCGAGCATCACTTTCAGAGAAACATTCCCAATTTAAATATGCCTCCAGTCAACCTGCCAAGAAATTGAGGCTAAGAAGGGGGTGGCTCTCCCAATTAAATGGGAGCCTGTCGCTGAGGTTCTAATGAGGCCCAAACCTATTTTTGGTTGCAAGTGGGTGAGATTTGAATTGGGCCAAAGTCCCAGGTGCCAAAAAACACAGGAGTCAAGCTCAAATCGAAGTCATGTTCTCTGCTTCTATCTTGAGCAACTTGGATTTCACGGGAACAGGGCTGCACAGCTTTTGGAAAGTCGATATATGTTTTACCAGAATGGGGATCTATTTCAGCCTGTTTTTCTTGGCAGCTTTGAGGTCGTCATTGTATCTCATCTGTCAACCGACTTGTTAGTCATCATCTCATATGGCTGTACATGGGTCCTGAAATGTTTGTAGCAATCTTATCGGGTGTCTTGCCCTCCAATAAAGATTCCATCAAGCTGATTTCGAGGATCACTTTTCCACGGCTGGTGTAGTTCTACCGCGCTGAAGACTGTCACTGAGGTGGAATTTAAGTGATCTTTTAGACTGATGGTTCGGAATAATCCTTCCCGATGAAAGCAGCTCGTAAGCTTAATTTTCAGCATGTTAGGGACTCTGCAACTTAATAACCCCGTGCGCTTTTAGACACTGCAGCTTGGATTGCCAAGTTCCCATCGCTCTCTTTAGAATGAGCACTTGGCAAAGATGAAAGCCGCAGTTTAGGAGGCACAGGTGAGCAGTATTCCATAGTGACCCTCCCGGGAACATTTTTTAAAAAATGGTCCATCAATCAGAATTTTAGAAGACCTTTTTACTGCGGTCTTTTACATTCACTTCTTTCTGCCTTTTGCTTATGGCCTGCGGGTTGTTTTGTAGAGATGGGATTAACACGCAGTGTCAAAAGACAAAAAGTGAGATGTATCACATTGCAACATCATTTAAAACCTCCTCTGGATACTTGGGCAGCCAATGCAGGCCATGTTGAAAAAAGTTAAAAATGTCTTTGGATCCGGCATCCCCGGGTTTCCCTGGAAACCCCCAGCGTGGCGCAGTGGGCACAGCGGGTTAGCTTTGCTGCCTCACAGTGCCAGGGACACGGGTTCGATCCCTGGCTTGGGTCATTGTCTGTGCGCAGTCTGCATGTTCACCCTGTGTCTGCGTGGGTTTCCTCCGGTTTCCTCCCACAGTCTGAAAGACGTACTGGTTGGGTGCATTGGCCAGGCTAAATTCTCCCTCAGTGTACCCAAACAGGTGCCGGAGTGTGGCGACTCGGGGATTTTCACAGTAACTTCATTGCAGTGTTAATTTAAGCCTACTTGTGACACTAATAAATAAACTTTCAAGATGCTGGGCAATAGGAAAAGGTAAACCCAGAGGATCGAATCATGGGCGATAGATAATCAGCCCTTCACCTCAGAAAATGTTTGAACTAATTCTGATTGTGAGTCAATGTGACATGTCTCAGAAAGCGAAGCCAGTGTTACCTGGCAACCCTTAGTTAGTGAACATGTGTGGTCCTCGTAAGTGCAAAGTTTGTGCTAAAGAAAGGCGTGCATTGATATGGCACCTTTCTCGACCTCAGGCTGTTCCAGAACACTTCACAGCCAATGAAATACTTTTGAAGTCATAGAATCATAGAATCCCTACAGTGCAGAAGGAGGCCATTCAGTCCATCGAGTCTGTACCGACCACAATCCCACCCAGGCCCTATTCCCATAACCCCACACATTTACCTTGCTAATACCCATGACACAAGGGTCAATTTAGCATGGCCAATCAACCTAACCCGCACATCTTTGGACTATGGGAGGAAACCGGATTACCCGAAGGAAACTTGGGGAGAAAGTGCAAACTCCACACAGACAGTGCCCTGAAGCAGGAATTGAACCCACAACCCTGGCTCTGTGAGGCAGCAGTGCTAATCACTGTGCCACTGTGCTTTTTATTCATTCGTGGGACATGGGTGTCGCTGGCTGGGCCAGCATTTATTGCCCATCCCTAGTTGCCCGAGGGCAGTTGAGATTCAACCACATTGCTGTGGCTCTGGAGTCACATGTAGGCCAGACCAGGTAAGGATGGCAGATTTCCTTCCCTAAAGGACATCAGTGAACCAGATGGGTTTTTACGATAATCAACAATAGTTTCATGGTCATTGGTAGGTTCGTAATTCCAGATTATTTTTATTGAATTCAAATTCCACCATCTGCCGTGGCGGGATTCGAACCCGGGTTCCCAGAACATTAGTTGAGTTTCTGGATCAATAGCCTAGCAACAATACCACTCGGCCATCGCACCCCCCCCCCCCTTTGTTGATGTAATGTAGGAAACATGGCTGATAATTTGTGCACAGTAAACTCTTACAAACCCGGTGATCTGTTTTTCTGGCCAGGGTAATTCCCCTGACATTTTAAAAGGACAGTAGCAATGTGGATATTAGCTGAATAATAGGAAGCAATGGATATTTTTAGGCAGCAGGAAAGTTGGTAGTGGGGTTCCCCAGGGATCAGTATTGGACTCTTTGCTTTTCCTGATATATGTTAATAATCTAAATCTTGGTGTACAAGGGACAATTTCAAAGTTTGCTGATGATACAAAATTTGGAAGTGTGGTAAACTGTGAGAAGGACACGATAGAACTTCAAAAGGACACATTGGTGGAGTGGGTAGATAGGTGGCAGATAAAGCTCAATGCAGTGGGGTGTGAGGTGAAGCACTTTCGCAGGAAAAACATGGAGACAATATAAAATAAGGGGTAAAATTCTTAAAGGAGTGCAGGAGCAGAGGGACCTGGGTGTACATGTGCATAGATCATTGAAGGTGACAGGAGAGCTGGAGAGTTCATGAAGGACGTAGAATCCTGAGCTTTATTAAAAGTAAGAAGTCTCACAACACCAGGGTCTCCACATCTTTATTAAAAGGACAGGATTTTATGGCCTTGTTTGTTCCAAAACCGTAAAATCCCAACCGAGATCAACGGATCTTTCCATGGTCTGCCCCTTGCCCACTCCGATCCCCTGGGCGGGCGGCATGGTAAACTTCCGGCCATCAAGCAGGGAGTTTCTTCTGAACTTCTACTAGTTAGATCTCTTTTGGAATATTGTGTACAGTTTTGGGTGCCACACTATAGGAAGGAAGTGAACACATTAGAGAGCGTGCAGACAAGGTTTACGGGGTTCCAGGGATGAGAAACTTCAGTTATGAGGATAGATTGGAGAGGTTGGGACTGTTCTCCTTGGAGGGAAGAAGGCTAAGAGGAGATTTGACAGGGCAGTTCAAAATCATGAGGGGCTTGGACAGAGTAAATAGGGATAATCTGTTCCTCTTGGTAAAAGGACGAAGAATAACAGTAGTCTCACAACACCAGGTTAAAATCCAACAAGTTTATTTGATAGCACGAGCTTTCGGAGCACTGCCCCTTCATCAGGTGAGTCATCAGGCGACTCACCTGATGAAGGAGCGGCGCTTCGAAAGGTCGTGCTACCATTTGAACCTGTTGGACTTTAACCTGGTGTTGTGAGACTACTTACTGTGCCCACCCCAGTCCAAGGCCGGCAACTCCACATCAAGAATAAGAGGGCACAGATTTAAAGTGATTTGCAAAAGAAGCAGATGCGATGTGAGAAAAAAAATTTCCACACAACAAGTGGTTCAGGGCTGGAATGCACTGCCTGGGAGTGAGGTAGATAAAGGTTCCATTGAGACATTTAAGAGGACATTAGATGATTATTTGAATAGAAACAATGTGCAGGGGTACGGGGAAATGTCAAGGGAATAGCATTAAGTCACAATGCTCATTTGGAGAACTGGCACAGACAAGGTAGGCCAAATGGCCTCCTTCTGTATCGTAAGAATTTGTGATTCTGTGATGCAATCCTGGCAGTACGATTATTCTATCATTTAACCAAGAAGGTAGATGAGGGCAGTGCAGTTGATGTTGTCTACATGGACTTTAGCAAGACCTTTGACAAGGTACCACATGGTAGGTTATTGTATAAAGTTAAATCTCACGGGATCCAGGGTGAGGTATCTAAATGGATACAAAATTGGCTTCTTGACAAAAACCAGAGGGTGGTTGTAGAGAGTTGTTTTTCAAACTGGAGGCCTGTGACCAGCGGTGTGCCTCAGGGATCAGTGCTGGGTCCACTGTTACTAATATTAATAATCTGGATAAGAATATAGGAGGCATGGTTAGTAAGTTTGCAGATGACACTAAGATTGGTGGCATAGTGGACAGTGAAGAAAGTTATCTCCAATTGCAACGGGATCTTGATCAATTGGGCCAGTGGGCTGACGAATGGCAGATGGAGTTTAATTTAGATAAATGCGAGGTGATGCATTTTGGTAGACTGAACCAAGGCGGGACTTACTCAGTTAATGGTAGGGCGTTGGAGAGAGTTACAGAACAAAGAGATCTAGGGGTACATGTTCATAGCTCCTTGAAAGTAGAGTCACAGGTGGACAGAGTGGTGAAGAAGGCACTCAGCATGCTTGGTCAGAACATTGAATACAGGAGTTGGGATGTCTTGTTGAAGTTGTACAAGACATTGGTAAGGCCACACTTGGAATACTGTGTGCAATTCTGGTCACCCTATTATAGAAAGGATATTATTAAACTAGAAAGAGTGCAGAAAAGATTTACTAGGATGCTACCGGGACTTGATGGATTGAGTTATAAGGAGAGGCTGGATAGACTGGGACTTTTTTCTCTGCAGCATAGGAGGCTGAGGGGTGATCTTATAGAGGTCTATAAAATAATGAGGGGCACAGATCAGCTAGATACTCAATATCTTTCCCAAAGATAGGGGAGTCTAAAACTACTGGGCATAGGTTTAAGGTGAGAGGGGAAAGATACAAAAGCGTCCAGAGGGGCAATTCTTTCACACAGAGGGTGGTGAGTGTCTGGAACAAGCTGCCAGAGATAGTAATAGAGGTGGGTACAATTTTGTCTTTTGAAAAGCATTTAGATAGTTACATGGGTACGATGGGTATAGAGGGATATGGGCCAAATGCAGGCAATTGGGATTAACTTCGGGGTTTTAAAATAAAAAGGGCGGCATGGACAAATTGGGCCGAAGGGCCTGTTTCCAGGCTGTAAACCTCTATGACTCTATAACTGGGAATTTTCAAAGCCCCTCAAATGTTTGATATTGTGTTGGAATAGATAATTTTAACACAAAAGGCAGCTAGTATTGGTTGGTTTCTGACTTTGTATAAGCGATTATGGCTCAGGTCAGAAACTCCAAAGTGTTTTATGAAGCTCGCCTGAACCATTTTGCATCTTGAATTTGGCTAGGATAAGCATGAGGTGTTTCACTTCAGGTGTGATTCACTAGGGAGGGAGCTTTTATCAAACAAAGTTTATTTAAGAATATAGTTAACATGCATATAAGAAAATTAGCAAGAACTTTTATCAATTACAAGTGAAAACAAAACAGCCATAATAATGTATAACCCCTCAACCAATATATATATCAGGTGCTCCAATCAAAACCAATATCCAATAAACAAAACCCTTTAAACAGATTTATCACTGCACAGGCGAAAGCTCACATGTCACTGGAATCCAGTTGCATGCTGATTTCAAATGATCTTGAAAACTCAGAGCAGCTTGTAGTCTTCAGCTTTCAAAACACTAAAAACATTGATTCTTTTCTGCAGCCTGGCAACAAGCATTTCTTTCAGCTAATTGGTAAAACATTCAAAACAGAAACAGAGAAAGAGGCTTCTTTTCAGCTGAGCTTGTAACACGGCAGCCAAAACAAAACTGAAAGCTGAAAAGCTTTGGTCAGCTGACCCGCCCACAATCTTTTCCTTTCCTCCTTCCAGCAATGACATGTGACCACGATTTGTTTTTTAAAAACCTCTTAAAGGTACACTGGCATCACAAAGTGAAAATAAACAAAACATCTCCATCGAATCAGTGAGTGTGTTGAATTGTACTGCTGTAGGATGGTTTAGTTCCAGACAAAGGGAGAGATAAAAAGAAAAAGAGCTTACTATTAAACTATATTTCCCCCTGGATTTACCCAAATGAATGTGGATTGGGAGCAGCTATTTGAGGGCAAATCCACGTCTGGCATGTGGGAGGCTTTTAAAGGCCAGTTGATTGAAGTGCAGGACAGGCATGTTTCCGCAGAAATGAAGCATAGAAATGGCAGGATTCGGGAACCATGGATGACAAGGGAAATTGTAACCTTAGTCAAAAAGGAAAAAGGAAGCAGGTAGGTCTAGGCATCTAAGGACTGACAAATGTCCTTGAGGAGTGTAGTGAAAGCAGGAAGGAACATGAACACAGGATTAGGAGGGCTAAAAGGGGCCATGAAATGTCCTTAGCAAACAGGGTCAAGGAGAATCCCAAAGCTTTTTATGCATATATTAGGAGCAAGAGGGTAGCAAGAGAAAGAGTAGGCCCACTCAAGGACAATGGAGGGAAGTTATGCATGGAGCCACAGGATGTGGGTGAGATCCTTAATGAGTACTTTATATTGGTATTCACCAAGGAGAAGGACATGACGGATGTTGAGGTCAGGGATAGGTGTGTGAAAGCTCTACAGAATGTCAATATATCAAAGGAGGGAGTGTTGGATATCCCAAATTGCATTAAGGTAGACAGGTCCCCGGGGCTGGATGGGATCTATCCCAGGTTACTGCGGGAGGCAAGGGGGGAAATAGCTGGGCCCTTAACAGATATCTTCATATATTCTAGAGGACTGGAGAATAGCTAATGTTGTTCCCTTGTTTAAGAAAGGAAGCAGGGATAATCCAGGAAATTATAGGCCAGTGAGCCTTAAGTCAGTGGTGGGGAAACTTTTACTTTACTGAGGGACAGGATATATGCACATTTGGAAGAAAATGGACCAGTTAATGACAGGCAGCATGGTTTTGTACAAGGAGGGTCATGTCTCACCAACTTGATTGAGTTTTTTGGAGAGGTGATAAAGACAATTGATGAGGGAAAGGCTGTGGATGTAGTTTATGTGGATTTTAGTAAGGTGTTTGACAAGATCCTACATGGCAGACTGGTACATAAGCTAAAATCACATGGGATTCGGGGTGGGCTGGCTAGATGGATACAGAACTGGCTTGGTTATAGAAGACAGGGAGTAGCAGTGGAAGAGTGTTTTTCAGAATGGAGATCTGTAGCTAGTGTTCTGCAGGGATAAATGTGGGACCTCTTTTGTTTGTAGAATATGTAAATGATCTGGAGGAAAATGTGGGTGGTCTGGTTAGTAAGTTTGCAAATGACACGAAGATTGGTGGAGTTGCTGATAGTGCCGGGGATTGTCAGAGGATACATCAGGATAGAGATAGATTGGAGACTTGGGCAAAGACATGGCAAATGGAGTTTAATCCGGACAAATGCGAGGTGATAAATTTTGAAGGATCAAATTTAGGTGTAAATTATACTGTAAATGGCAGAACCTTTAGGAACATTAACATACAGAGGGATCTGGGCGTGCGGGTCCACGGTTCCCTAAAAATGGCAACACAGGTGGCCAAGGTGTTTAAGAAAGCATATGGCATGCTTGCCTTCATCAGCTGGGGTATTGAATACAAGAATTGGAAAATCATGTTGCAGCTATATAAAACCATAGTTGGGCCATATTTGGAGTATTGTGTGTAGTTCTGGTCACCACACTACCAGGAGGACGTGGAAACTTTAGAGAGAGTGCAAAGAAGGTTCACCAGGATGTTGCCTGGTCTCAAGGGTGTTGACTTTGAGGACAGATTGAATAAACTGGGATTGTTTTCACTGGAAAGGTGGAGGTTGAGGGGAGACCTGATAGAGGTCTACAAAATTATGAGAGGCATAGACAGGGTGGGTAGTCAGAGGCTTTTTCCCAGGGTGGAAGTGTCAATTATAAGGGAGAACAGGTTCAACGTGAGAGGGGGAAAAGTTTAAGGGAGATGTGTGGGGTAGGTTTTTCGCACAGAGAGTGGTGGGTGCCTGGAATGCGCTGCCAGAGGAGGTGGTGAAGGTGACATCACAGGTGGAGAAGGTGGTGAAGAAGGCATATGGCATGCTTGCCTTTATAGGACGGGGCATAGAGTATAAAAGTTGGGGTCTGATGTTGCAGATGTATAGAACGTTGGTTCGGCCGCATTTGGAATACTGCGTCCAGTTCTGGTCGCCACACTACCAGAAGGACGTGGAGGCTTTGGAGAGAGTACAGAGGAGGTTTACCAGGATGTTGCCTGGTATGGAGGGGCTTGGTTATGAGGAGAGATTGGGGAAACTGGGGTTGTTCTCCTTGGAAAGACGGAGGATGAGGGGAGACTTAATAGAGGTGTATAAAATTATGAAAGGCATAGATAGGGTGAACGGTGGGAAGCTTTTCCCCGGGTCGGTGGTGACGTTCACGAGGGGTCATAGGTTCAAGGTGAAGGGGGGGAGGTTTAACACAGATATCAGAAGGACATATTTCACACAGAGGGTCGTGGGGGCCTGGAATGGGTTGCCGGGCAAGGTGGTGGAGGCGGACACACTGGGAACGTTTAAGACTTATCTAGACAGCTATATGAACGGAGTGGGAATGGAGGGATACAAAAGAGTGATCTAGTTTGGACCAGAGAGTGGCGCGGGCTAATTGTTCTTTGTTTCTCGTTTCAAGGCTTCATTCTATGATCATCTTGCTGGTGCCAGTACAGAGCGAGACTGCGGATAGTTGGGAACCTGTCTCGGGGGCAGGGAATTCAGATGGTGTTCGTAAAGCAGAAGTGGAAATGAATAGGGTTGGGAAGCATTTTCTGATCAGGGCCAGTGTGATCTCCTGGACTCGTTTCGATCGCCTCAGGGGGTCGGAGAGGAATTTCCCAGATTTCTTTTTCCCCATATTGGCCCTGGGGTTTTTACTCTGGGTTTTCGCCTCTCCCTGGAGATCACATGGTCTGGAATGGGGGGGTGGGGGTGAGTTAATAGGTTGTGATGAACAAAGCATCGTAGCTGTGAGGGACAGCTCGGTGGATAGGATATTAGGATGTAGATAGGCTGGAAAATTGGGCGGGGATCCTGGATTCAAGATTCAATCCTGGACCGGGGAGCGGCGCGGGCTTGGAGGGCCGAAGGGCCTGTTCCTGTGCTGTATTGTTCTTTGTTCTTTGTTCTTTGTGGTGGAAGGGGGCCCATTAGCAACACTTAAGAGGCATCTGGGTGGATACATGAATAGGGAGCGAATAGAGAGATATGGTCTGAGTAAGGGCAGGAGCTTTTTTTTTTAGTTTAGTTAGGGCATCATGATCAGCACGGGCTTGGAGGGCTGAAGGGCCTGTTCCTGTGATGTACTTTTCTTTGTTCTTTGACTAATAAACCCAAAATCTATTACATTTATATTTGTGGTGCCTAGCTCCAGACTCACTTACACGTGGAAACATTCCCTCTGCATCTACCCAATTAAACCCCTGAATCCTCAATCAGGTCACCTCTCAGTCTTCTCTTTTCTGTACCCCTAGATCCCTTTGCTGTTCTACCCAACTCAAACTCCTATTTTCCAAAGAGTAACCAGTGCCCAGCTTCTTTCTCCTACCAAAATAAACCACACTTTATGGATTTGCATTGAAACACTTCAAATAGCAAAACTTTAAGATAAAGTCTGGATTAAATTGGTCCCTTCTAAATTTTAAAAAAAATTCCATTTGGTCCCAGGAAGCAAATATGGTTTAATAAATACCCACAACAGTTTATAACGCATAGAAACTATGATTGAAATACATTGATATGCAATGCTACAGAAAGAAGTGGCAGGGTTTTTGCAGTCTTCATCCGAGTTTTCGACTAAAGTCTCAGACTGGGAAACCTTCAATCAAAAAAACACAAAGTTTATGAAAAGTCCAGGGACGGCAGGAATAATCAGGATGGAGCCAGGATCTGCAACTTGCGTAGCAGAAATCATTTATATTCTGTGTTCTGACAGAGAAGATAAAATTCACAACAAATATTTGGAAAAAGGTCACCTGTTAAAGCAAATAAGATGTACAGCAGGACTGTCGTTGATTTTTATGAAATAGGTAACATGTCATCATGTAACATTAATTCTGGGTAAAAGCGCCTAAATGTTGGTCATTTGCAGCATGTATTTTATAACTGCAGGATTTCAGCACCTCGATAATCCTTCAAAGCTCTTCTTTTCCCCTCAGTGTTTTTCAAATAAAAATTTCAGACAGAGAACTTTTCTAAGCTCATCTCGGACATTCTGCCACTCAAATTTATATAATGCACATTCCAGGAGCAGTGTGAGAGATCCTTTAAATAAAACATAATCATCCTTCAGCCGAGTACATCGAGACAAATGCCACGGATGTGAAAGGTGTCGCTGGGATTACCAATGACGTGCTAATGGCTGTTGAAGCAATCTCTTTGCCTCTTTTTTCTGACTCACCAGCTCCCTTTGGGGGCTTTCTCCCACGTCATTGAGGGACTGCGGGTCATTCGCAGAACAGAGACTGCAGGCAACATTTTCAGCACTCTGTATGCATCCCTCTGGCCAAATATAAAAAGGGCTCTTGGTCACTGGGAAACAGGCTTTGAACATTTTATCAATCAGACGACTAAAACTGACTCCTTTCATTTCCTGGTTCATTTTGCAAATTAAGATGTTTTTCTCCCTGTGCTGCTGCAACACCTGTAAGATGTGGGTTTTAGTTTTAATTTTCAGCGGCATGACGCTAATTTAGTAATTGTCTTAAAAACTAAAACTTCAGGGCTCGGTTTAGCTGACCTGCAGTGAAGTAGAACTACAACAGCATGTCATAAATATATATCACTCTCCAAACTTCCTATCAAAACAAATCCTCCTTGATTTGTCTGTGTCTGTGTGTGCTAGGTTCTAAAGTACTCAGCTTCGAGCTATCAGTTGGGTTGCTATGTTTACATTCAATAAAACAGTATCAGATTGATCGCACATTTTTCTAAGTAGTTTCTGATCTGTTGTTCAGCCGAAAGGGTCACAAAGGGTGACCCATTCCCACTTTCCAGACGGAATTGCACTGCATCCGATTGGTCTGGTTTAAATTCAATCTCTCCAACGCCAGCACTCACTGTCTCTTCGAACTGCTCTGTGCGTCAGGTTTGAGCTACAGATTAGCATATGCCTGCAGTAAACCTCAGGACAGATGGCAAGCAGCGAGGCAAAACAAAATACCTTTCCTGATTGGAATCTATTTAGTCCCATTGGTCTCCTGTGATATTGTTGTCGATGGACTCATACCATCTACAAAGAGCATTTTAATTTGGGAAGGATGCAAATTTGGACTGCGATTAGACCAAGTGAGATTTGCAAATACACCAACTCTAATCAATTTGCCAAGTGTTCCAATGATCCTTTTTGGATTATTAATTTACCCTTACCTTGGAGGGACACAGTGGCACAGTGGTTAGCACTGCTGCCTCACAGTGCCAGGGACCCTGTGTTAGGGAACTTGGGGAAATAAACAGTGATATCTTGAGAAGTGTACATATAATAGAGAAGGTGGTGCTGGAAGTCTTACAGCGCATCAAGGTAGATAAATCCCCGGGGCCTGATGAAGTGTATCCCAAGATGTTGTGGGAGGCGAGGGAGGAAATTGCGGGTCCTCGAGCAGAGATATTTGAATCATCGACAGCCACAGGTGAGGTGCCTGAAGATTGGAGGGTGGCAAATGTTGTGCCTTTGTTTAAAAAGGGCTGCAGGGAAAAGCCTGGGATCTACAGGCCAGTGAGCCTCACATCTATAGTGGGTAAGGTGTCAGAAAGTATTCTGAGAGACAGGATCTACAGGCATTTAGAGACACAGAGACTGATTAGGGACAGTCAGCATGGCTTTGTGAGTGGAAAATCATGTATCACAAATTTGATTGAGTTTTTTGAAGGGGTAACAAAGAAGGTCGATGAGGGCAATGCAGTTGATGTTGTCTACATGGATATTAGCAAGGCCTTTGAGAAGGTACCGCATGGTAGGTTGTTGCATAAGGTTCAGTCTCACGGAATCCAGGGTGAGGTAGCTAAATGGATTCAAAATTGGCTGGGTGACGGAAGACAGTGGTTGTAGAGGGTTGTTTTTCAAACTGGAGGCCTGAGATCAGCGGTGTGCCTCAGGGATTGGTGCTGGGTCCACTGTTATTTGTCATTTATATTAATGATTTGGATGAGAATTTAGGAGGCATGGTTAGTAAGTTTGCAAATGACACCAAGATTGGTGGCATAGTGGACAGTGAAGAAAGTTATCTCGGACTGCAACGGGATCTTGATCAATTGGGCCAGTGGGCTGATGAATGGCAGATGGAGTTTAATTTAGATAAATGCGAGGTGATGCATTTTGTTAAATCGAACCAGGGCAGGACTTCCTCAGTTAATGGTAGGGCATTGGGGAGAGTTATAGAAAAAAGAGATTGGGGGATACAGGTTCATAGCGCCTTGAAAGTGGAGTCACAGGTGGACAGAGTAGTGAAGAAGGCATTCGGCATGCTTGGTTTCATTGAATACAGGAGTTGGGATGTCCTGTTGAAGTTGTGCAAGACATGGGTAAGGCCACACTTGGAATAATTTGTACAGTTCTGGTCACCCTATTATAGAAAAGATATTATTAAACTAGAAAGAGTGCAGAAAAGATTTACTAGGATGCTACCGGGACTTGGTGGTTTGAGTTATAAGGAGAGGCTGGATAGACTGGGACATTTTTCTCTGGAGTGTAGGAGACTGAGGGGTGATCTTATAGAGGTCTATAAAATAATGAGGGGCACAGATCAGCTAGACAGTCAATATCTTTTCCCAAAGGTAGGGGAGTCCAAAACTAGAGGGTATAGGTTTAAGGTGAGAGGGGAGAGATACAAAACGGCCCAGAGGGGCAATCTTTTCACACAGTGGGAGGTGAGTGTCTGGAACAAGCTGCCAGAGGTAGTAATAGAGGTGGGTACAATTTTGCCTTTTAAAAAGCGTTTAGACAGTTACATGGCTCGGATGGCTATAGAAGGATATGGGCCAAACGCAGGCAATTGGGACTAGCTTAGTGGTCAAAAACAAAGGGGCGACATGGACAAGTTGGGCTGAAGGGCCTGTTTCCATGCTGTAAACCTCTATGACTCTGTGACCCAGGTTCGATTCCCGGCTTGGATCACTGTCTGTGTGGAGTCTGCACGTTCTTCCCCTGTCAGCGTGAGTTTCCTCCGGGTTCTCCGGTTTTCTCCCACAGTCCTAAAGACATGCTGGCTAGGTGCATTGGTCATGCCAAATTCTCCCTCAGTGTACCCGAACTGGCGCCAGAGCGTGGCAACTGGGGGTTTTTCACAGTAACTTCATTGCAGTGTTAATGTAAGCCTCCTTGTGGCATTAATAAATAAACTTTAAATCTTTAGTCGGAATTATTTTTAAGCTAAACTAAGGGAAATGGGCAAAAATAACTTGTGTTTGACATGTCAATCAACATAGTTTAGATTTATTTGGCAACTTTCGCACAGTGCCAAGACCCTTCATAGGAGCTTTACCAAATAAAATTTGGTACTGGACTGCACAAGAATTTTGTCTTTATTCATTCAGGGATTGGGCACCTCTGCTGGAAAGGCCAGCATTCATTGCCCATCTCTAATTGTCCTTGAGAAGGTGGTGGTGAGCCGCCGTCTCAAACTAGTGCTCTCCATGTGGTGTAGGTACATCCACAGTGCTGTTGGAGAAGGGATGCCAGGATTTTGACCCAGCAATGGTGAAGAAATGGCAATTTAGTTCCAAGTCAGGATGGTGAGTGTCTTGGAGGGGAGTTTGCAGGTGATGGTCTTCCCATGCATCTGCTCCCCTTGTCCTTCTGGGTGCTAGAAGTCATGGTTTGGAAGGTGCCGTCTGAGGAGCCTTGGTGAGTTGCTGCAGTACATCTTGTAGATGGTACCCACTGTGCGTCGGCGATGGAGGAGGTGGATGTTTGAGGTGGATGGTATACTATTTTGTCTTGGATGGCTTCTTAGAGCTTCTTATATAAAAATAAAATATTGCAGATTCCGGTGACAGCAAAAACAGAATGTGCTTGAAAAACTCAGCAAGTCTGGCAACATCTGTGAGAGAGAAACAGAGTCAACTTTTCAATCTGATATGACTTCTTCGGAACTTCTTCATTCTTTAAAGTTTATTTATTAGTCACAAGTAGGCTTACATTAACAGTGCAATGAAGTTACTGTGAAAATCCCCCAGTCATCACACTCGGTGCCTATTCTGGTACACTGAGGGAGAATTAAGCATGGCTAATGCACCTACCCAGCATGTCTTTCAGACTGTGGGAGGAAACCGGAGCACCCGGGGGAAACCCACGCAGACATGGGGAGAACGTGCAGACTCCGCACAGACAGTGACCCAAGCCGGGAATCGAACCCAGATCCCTGGCACTGTGAGGCAGCAGTGTTAACCACTGTGCCACCCCGTGCGGCCCCAGGAAGTCATATTGGACTTGAAACGTTAACTCTGATTCTCCACAGATTCTACCAAACCTGTTGAGCTCTTCTAGCACTTTCTGTTTCTATTTCCTCAAGTCTTGCACTCTGCCGAGCAAGTGGAGAATATTCGATTGCACTTCTGAGCTGTGCCTTGTAGATAGTGGAGCGCATGAAGGGAGCCGAGAGCTGAGTTACTCGCTGCAGAGTACAAAACCTCTGACCTGCTTTTCTAGCCAGACTATAAAGAGCTATTAGAGATGGGAATAAATGCTGGCTGTGCCAGTTTTTCCCACGTACCATGAACAAACATTTAAAAAATGGCAGATCAAGTTAAACCTCTGGTCAGTTGTATTCCTGGGTATTGATTGTGGGGGAGTTCAGCTATGGCAATGCTGCTTTATGCTAATTTCCCTTGTTGGAGTTGGTCATTTCTTGGCACCTGTGGGGCATGAATATTCCTTGTGTTGTGAAGCTAGTGTTTGTAAAACTATAAAAAACATTGTAAAATGCTAAGAGATGTAAAATTACATGGGGTAATTTTTTTTCTGTACTGAAGCGATGTAGGTGTCTGCAGTACACAGACTGAAACATTATATTGTGAGGCTAGGCAGTGCTGCTGCCAAGGCAACAGGTTGTTTTTGAATTTTAGCCAATCAGTTTAAACTAGGCACTTGAATAACAGCAGCCTATCTGATTTGAATTTGATGTTTTGGTAGCCTGTAAACCAATCCTATTGTGGGGATTTTGGTATGTGATCAGGGATATAAGAGCCAGCTCCCAGCTCCCAGCTCCAGGCTGGCCTCTGCCAGCCAGCATCTACCACAGCTCACAGCCTGAGAGAGAGAGACGCAGCCAGGAACGGTGCCAGCATCACAGCCACATTTATGTCTTAAAAGAAAGTTTCATCTCGACAGCGAAGACAGAAGAAATCAGCAAAGAAGCCAGAAGATTCCGGAAGACAGACAAACCTGGTTGAAATTTGAGTGACTAAGAATTCTATTTTTTTCTTAATAAGTAGGAATTGTATTTATCTAAACAGCATTCTATTAGAACCATGTTTTATCCGGTTTGTTAATAGTTTAGTTAACCAGTTCACTGTTAGTTGGATAAATGAAGTGTTACTTGTTGCTTTTACAGAGATTCAGGTAGTTATTTTGATTCAACCACTAAAAGTTGCTAAAGTGCAGATATTACCCCTTCTCACACACTCTTTAACAGATTATGAAGGAAGGTACTTCTCTTTGAGTGTTAGTGCTCAGAGAGGAAATCTACCTCCCCCTTCATAACGCTCGCCTCCATCATCCCAAGCCTGATTGCTATCTGGGTATTGTTGTATGTGGGCAGAGACTGCTTCATTATCTAAGGAGTTGCGAATGGAGCTGCGCAATCATCAGCAAATATCCCCACTTCTGAACTTTCAATGGGGGAAAGGCCATTGACAAAGATGGCTGAGCCTTGGACACTATCCTGAGGAACTCCCACAGATGATGATGTCCTGGACTGAGAGGATGGGCCTCCACGTAACAGCACCCATCACTTCATTAATGATTGAAAGCAAACTGATGAGGCAGCAACTGGCCTGATTGGATTTTTCCTCCTTTTTGTGGACAGGACATACCAAGGCAATTTGTCACATTTCTGGGTTGATGGCCTGTGTTGTAGCTGTACTAGAATAGCTTGGATACACTCACTACAGATGTGGCCACTGGGAATCACAATGGGTCCACCAGCTCCCACATCATGCAGGTACAACACATCACTTGGCATTGCATCTCTACTTTATTAATCAGTTTATCATTTGTTTTTTTTTTAATTTTCAACTGGTTTTTAGCTCCTTGATCTGTAAAATATTTCTCGTTACCTTTAATCTGAAATAAATTAACAGTTACTAACCAGCCGTTTTTCTGTGACATTACTCCTGATTGGTTTTCAAACTCAGCCGGCTGCCTCAGTTCAGTATGTCTCTTGCTGCCTCCATTCCCGGAAGGGATTGAGTTAATTTATGGGACAGGTTCAAGGAACTGAATGGCTCACGCCCGTTGCTATGACAGGAATTGATTGCATAATTGTTAATAAATGAGGGGCTAACCCGCGCCCATCGCACCCCCACCTGGAGGAAACAAGAATTCACTCATTTTTGTCACAGTCTTTGCTGCAAAAGATTGTCAGGACAAGAAGAGATAAACAAGTAACAAACCCATACCTCGATAGGCTCGTGACATTAGGTCTTCATACACTCCAGGCAAGTATTTAGGAAGCATTGATAACTAAGTTTTAAGTTTATTTACTAGTATCACAAGTAGGCTTACACCAACACTGCAATGAAGCTACTGTGAAAATCCCCGAGTCGCCACACTCCAGCGCCTGTTCGGGTACACTGAGGGAGAATTTAGCATGGCCAATGCACCTAACCAGCACGTCTTTTGGACTGCGGGATGAAACCGGAGGAAACCCACGCAGGCAGGGGGAGAACGTTCAGTCTCTGCACAGACAGTGACCCAAGACGGGAATCGAATCCGGGTCCCTGGCGCTGTGAGGCACTGTGTTCAGCAAATTGACTCAACATCAATTTCACAGACCTGCATGTAGAAACTGAGGAAGCAAATCATTTGCATTTCATCTCTGCACGTTTCACCTTGGGAAAAAAAATAACTAAACATTTGTCAGGTTATGAATAAATGTAATTATATTATCTCGATAAGTTTTTAGATCCTAGATCAACCAATTCGAAAACAGACGGAATTACATCTGAAATGTAGCAAAAATGAAGCAAGTATTGCGAATATAACATAATCCCTTTCTGCACTGTGAGGATTAATAAACCAACAATGTGTTGAAAAATAACTTACTTCATCTATCAGGTTGATCCTGCAATGTCGATTCTATTAATTACAGAGTTTTCACTCGGACAGTGAGCTTTTATATAACAGGGAGGGGGCCTAATTCTGATTTAATAGTAGAAATATTTTCAGTCTGGATTGAATGATTGCAACCCTCCTAGATATAGGCAAGAAGTCAACATTTACATCCGCAATCATTTGTTGCCAATTTAAATATTTAAGAGTTATCATAGAATCATAGAACAGTACAGAAGGAAGCCATTCAGCCCATCGAGCCTGCTCTGACAACAGTCCTACCCAGGCCCTATTCCCGTAACCCCCCCCCAAATTTACCCTGCTAATCCGCCTGACACAAAGTGGCAATTTTGTTTAGCATTGCCAATCCACCTAACCCGCACATCTTTGGAATATGGGAGGAAACCAGAGCACCTGGAGGAAACCCACACAGACACGGGGAGAACATGCAAACTCCACACAGTCACCCGAGGCTGGAATTTAACCTGGGTCCCTGGCGCTGTGAGGCAGCAGTGCTAACCACTGTGCCACTGTGTCACCGTGCCACCATGCAGTACTCAAGCTATGAACACTGGGGAGATTCTTACCCAATTGCGGGACTATTTTCAGGCCAGGAGTCTGAACCTCTGATTTGCAGGCTTGTGGTTACTCTTCCCCAGCACAAACCAATGAGCAGGTGTCCCTGTCTTCCCCAGCCAATCAGGCAGGGTTGGCAGGACGATGTGTCAGAAGCTATAATGAAGGATCGCTATTTAAAGGACCTCAGAAAGATAGACAATGCCGGCAGCGATTGCAACAGGTAATCCAGTGTGAAGACACAAAGATCTACAATATGGCTGTCCTCCCCCACAACTCCCCACCCCACTCCAACCTCCCATTTTGTTTCATAGGCTTGTTCCCAGAGGCAACGATTCAAGCAGTGAGTGAACAGAGAAAATTCCTCTCCCCTCGAGGTGGCAAGACAATTAAGCAGGCATGGCTTCAAGTGGCTGAGGTGGTGAGCAGGCAGAGTGTGGTGCCGAGAACCTGGTCCAGTGACAGAAAAGGTTCAATCACCACATGATATCCAACAAGTGCTGTGACTTTGCTAACATTATAGCCGGCAGCCATTACTCTGTCATCACCAAAGAACTCTCCTGTACAGGACTCCTTTGACCAACATTCTTTCTGTATTCTTTCTGGTTGTATCACAGCTTGGTGTGGCTCCTACTCTGACTAAGACTGCAAGGAACTACAAAATGTCGTGAATGTAGCCCAATCCATCACGCAAACCAGCCTCCCATCCATTGACACTGTCTACACTTCCCGTTGCAAAGCAGCCAACATAATCAAGGACCCCACACACCCCGGACATTCTCTCTTCCACCTTCTTCCATCAGGAAAAATATACAAAAGTCTGAGATCAAGTACCAGCCGACTCAAAAATAGCTTCTTCCCTGCTGCTGTCAGACTTTTGAATGGACCTACCTCGCATTAAGTTGATCTTTCTCTACACCCTAGCTATGACTGTAACACTACATTCTGCACTCTCTCGTTTCCTTCCCTATGAACGGTATGCTTTGTCTGTATAGTGCGCAATAAACAATACTTTTCACTGTATGTTAATACATGTGACAATAATAAATCAAATTGAACAGCTGCCACACACACACTCCTTTCTCTCCAGCATCCTCCTCAGATTTCCATCTCAGTGGACAATATTTTCACTCACCCTCAACCTATTGCCCTCCCACATCTATCCCTCACAGCAACCCTCCTCAAATATCTGCCCTCCTTCCTCAGCACTCAATGAACTGCTCTTGCTCCAAACTCTCAACCTTTCCTCATTGCAAGAGGAGAGAGCACATGACTCCAGGGAGAGGAGGGGAACTGGGGCTGCAGCCATGACCACCTGACACAAATGGAAGAGGAAATCCTGGAGATTGGCAGGATGGCAAAATGGCAGGCTCATGGAGAGATGCCCGAAGACTTTGTGGCAGTCACTTGGAATGTCACTCATGCTGAGTTGATGTCAACAATAAATTAAAAGTCTTGATCTGCCATCTGGTCATTTGGAACACCATTTCACCTCGGTTCAGTACGAACTCTCACCTTTCATCCCACAGTGCATTGCTGGACCTGGTGGAGGACATGAGGGAATTCTCATGAGGAAAATCTTGGAATTCTCAAAGGAGAATCCGTTGTACTCTCCAATTACTTCCCACTTTGCAATCACCTTCAGTATGCTGGCGAGTTGCAGACACAATGGGCGGGATTTTCCGGCTGCGCATACCCCCCCAGGACCGGAAAATCCCACCCGAGGTCAGTGGATATTTGTATGTTCCTGACCCACCTGCTACGATTCCCGTGGCGGGGGGAATGGGAAAATTCTGCCCACTGTGTGACCCATGCACTGTTGGGATTCTGTGCTTAAAAAGGTGTTTAATTGCCTTTGAAATGACCACAATTTACTTCCCACCAAAGATTCCCTGCTGGATTGACAATCCACTTCAGGGAACACCATGAAAGCATGGATCACTTCAGGATCAATGTGTTTTTAGCGAACCTTTCCACCATATTCACCCCTAAACCTACCCCCAACAGCCCGGGAACATTCAGCCCATTCTCTATTCTATTCCTAAACACAACCCCAGTGTTGTTAGCCTTTCTTTATGTTCAACTAAAATGAAAGCTCCTAAAAGGAGAAATATAGTCTATTAAACTATCACATAATCCATAATGTGACACAATGAAATATGTGAACGATTTGAACCGCTCGGATGTCACTTGTTAATGTGTTTCAAATCTTAACGTTGGTCATTGAAAACCGAAGATAAAGTAAAGTTAAAAGTTAAAGTTTATTTATTAGTCACAAGAAGGCTTACATTAACACTGCAATAAAGTTACTGTGAAAATCCTCTAGTCGCCACACTCCGGCGCCTGTTCGGATGCACTGAGGGAGAATTTACCGTGGCCTGTGTACCTAACCAGCAAATCTTTGGACTGTGGGAGGAAACCCACGCCAACACGGGGAGAACATGCAGACTCCACACAGACAGTGACCCAAGCTGGGAATCGAACCCAGGCCATTGTGAATGGGGATGTACAGTTATTGGTGAAACTCTCTATTCATCTCAGTTAACAGAGGAGAAACTCTGCAGACAGTATCCAATTGCACAAGCCACTTGCAAGCAATTTTAAACAAAATAACATAGAAAAAAGAACAATTGGGAAATGCCAATAAATGTGTGGCTAATTCGTCTTATAACAGGTAGAATCATGCACTCATTTCCTGATCCGTTACTGAGTCATTAAAATACCTCAGCGTTCCCTGTCAGACCTTCCATTTAATATATGGTGAAGCATTCATTAGAATAGATTCTATAGAATCCCTACAGTGCAGCAGGAGGCTATCTGGCCCATCGAGTCTGCACCGACTCTCCAAAAGAGCTTTCTACTCAGGCCCACATCCCAAGCCCATCATTTAATCCCATGTATTTACCTAAGACACACATCATTGAACACTAAGTGGCAATTGTGAGGTGGCACAGTGGTTAGCACTGCTGCCTCACAATGCCAGGGACCTGGGTTAGATACCCAGCTTGCGTCACTGTCTGTGTGGAGTCTGCACGTTCTCCCCGTGTCTGCATGGGTTTCCTCCGGGTGCTCCGGTTTCCTCCCACAGTCTGAAAGATGTGCTGGTTAGGGTGCATTGGCCATGCTACATTCTCCCTCAGTGTACCCGAACAGGCACCAGAGTGTGATTACTAGGGGATTTTCACAGAAACTTCATTGCAGTGTAAATGTAAGCCTACTTGTGGCACTAATAAATAAACTTTAAACAATTTAGCATGACCAGTCCACCTAAACTACACATTTTTTGGACTGTGGGAGGAAACCAGAGCACCCGGAGGAAACCAACGCAGACACGGGAAGAACGTGCAGACTCCACACAGACAGTGACCCGAGGCCATAATTGAACCCAGGTCTCTGGTGCTGTGAGGCAGCAGTGCTAACCACTGTGCCGCCGTGCCACCATTATATTGAAATCTGCCTGGACATTTCCATTTCCCCCAGAATTAATTACAAGCTGGATATCTTGGAACGACATAAACAAAAGAAAAAAACCCAATGGATTCCAGAATTCTGGAACATAGACCAAAAATGCTGAGGACTCTCAGCAGATCGGCCAGAGTCTGTGATGGAAAGGGACGTTAACTTCTTCAGATCTGACCTGCTGAGTGTTCCAAGATTTTCTGTTTTTGTTCTGCCCTTCAGAAATGTAGCCAGAACATCTCAGACTGGCATTCATTCTTAGCTACCAGCAACCTATTTACATTAAAAAGGTTTTGGTTGGTGTTAAAATAAGACTGATTATAAAATCCTGCTATTTGACTTCATATCTTCCTCACAGGGATATTTCTACACCTGTTCCATTGCATTCTCTGTTATAACATAGCACATGGCAAGCTGATCTAGTCCCTGTGATTGCCGGAAAAACCCATCTGGTTCACTAATGTCCTTTAGGGAACTAAATCTGCCGTCTTTACCCGGTCTGGCCTACATGTGACTCCAGAGCCACAGCAATGTGGTTGACTCTCAACTACCCTCGGGTAACTAAGGATGGGCAATAAATGCTGGCCAATCAGCGACACCCATATCCCACAAATGAATAAAAAAAGAACTTGTAGTCATCACTATGTTTGTTGATCATCCATCTCATCCTGTCAGTCAGCCATTCCTCTGCCGAACCTGCAGCATTTAAATATCTTACCAGAACATCTTTCCATCTGGTTTTGGATCTTCCTGTTCTCCTTTGTCCTGGCGCTCCCACCTCCATTACACCCCCCACCAGATTTCCTCTCTCTTTCTGTAACAGATGACTGTACCATTTCAATCTTCTCTCAGTTACTTTCTTTGACTCTCCCTCAATCTTCACCAATGCCCCCCCCCCCGCACCCCCCCCCCGCCATCGCGCCGCCCGTCCCCCCCCCACCCCCCCCCCCCCCGCCCCGGTGCACTGGTTCTGATTTTGTCCTTTCTTGTCAATTCACATATCCATCTCAGCATCTACATCTCATGGTATCCAATCATTGTTCCTCTCTTCTTGACGATGCCTAAGGGTGGCACGGTGGCACAATGGTTAGCACTGCTGCCTCACAGCGCCAGGGACCTGGGTTCGATTCCGACCTCAGGTAGCTGTCTGTGTGGAGTTTGCACATTCGCCCCGTGGGTGTGTGAGTTTCATCCTCTTCCCACAGTCCAAAGATAGAAGCATAGAAACTAGAAGCAGGAGGAGGCCACTCTGTCCTTCGAATCTGCTCTGCCATTCATCTTGATCATGGCTGAACAGCGAATTCAATATCCTGATCCCCACTTCCTCCCATATCCCTTTAGCCCCAAGTGCTATATCTAATTTCTTCTTGAAATCAGACAACGTAGTCGTGAATTCCACACATTCCCCACTCTCTGGGTGAAGAAATTTCTCCTCATCTCAGTTCTAAAAGGTTTACCCCTTATCCTCAAACTATGACCCCCAGTTCTGGACTCTCCCACCATTGGGAACATTCTTTCTGAATCTACCCTGTCTAACCCTGTTAGAATTTTATAAGTTTCTATGAGATCCCCTCTCACTCTTCTAAACTCCAGTGAATATAATCCTAGCCAACTTAATCTCTCCTCGTATGACAGACCTGCCATCCCAGGAATCAGCCTGGTAAACCTTCGCTGTACTCCCTCTATAGCAAGGACATCCTTCCTCAGATAAAGACACCAAAACTGCACACAGTACTCCAGGTGTGGCCTCACCAACACTTGATACAATTGCAACAAAACATCCTTATCCCTATACTATCTGTGTGGAGCCTGTACATTCTTCCTGTGTCTGCATGGGTTTCCTCTGGGTGCTCCAGGTTCCTTCCACAGTCCAGAATACGTGCTTTGCTGCACTCCCTCTATGGCAAGGACATTCTTTTTTTTTCTATTCATTCATGGGACATGGGTATCGCTGGCGGGCCAGCATTTATTGCCCATCCCTAGTTGCCTTTGAGAAAGTGGTGGTGAGCTGCCTTCTTGAATTGTTGCAGTCCATGTTCTGTCGGTTGACTCACAATGCTGTTAGGGAGGGAATTCCGGGATTTTGACCCAGTGACTGCGAAGGAATGGCCAATATATTTCCAAGTCAAGATGGTGAGTGGCTTGGAGGAGCTTGAAGATTCTTACTTAGATAAGGACACAAAACTGCACACAATAGATGTGCTGGTTAGGTGGATTGACCATGCTAAATTGCCCCTTAGTGTCCGGGGATTAGCAGGTTAAATGCGTGGGGTTATGGGGATAGGGCCTGGGTGGGATTGTCGTCGGTACAGGCTTGATGGGCCAAATGGCCTCCTTCTGCACTGCAGGGATTCCAGGAAGTTTCTGCAAAATATAACAAGGTCGTTTTCACAATAGTCTTGTAGTTTCTTCCTTTCAGTTTCAGCAGAACCTCTCTATCACATAACACTTCACATCACTTCTTCCAATTTCTTCAACCAGAGCTAATTAAATTTAAATAAAGCTAAGTTACCAGAAGCAGAGTAAATACAATGTATCCAATGGGTGTGATGTTCCGGTCATTCCCTCTGTTGGGATTTTCCAATCCCGCCAAAGACAAACCCCGGCAGTTGGTTCCCTGGCGGAGAGATTGGACGAGCCATGCGCAATACCGTAGACCTCAGCAAGACTGGAAGATCCTACAGGCGGCCAATGACAAGCAACCTCCGCCACCAAAGCGCGGGACTGGAAAATGCCCCCCCCCCCCGCCCCCACCACTTCCACCGCCCCCCAATTTCCCACAACACAGTAAAGTGTGGCTGATTCTGGAAATCTGAAATAGAAACGGAAAATGCTGGAAGTACTCACCATGCCAGACAGCATCTGTGGAGAGGGAAAAAACAGAGTTAAAATTTCAAATCAATGACCCTACATCACAACTGGAAGAAGATTGTGTCAACCGTTCCACATTAGTTGTGATCTCTTGAACATTATTACTGACCCGTCTTGCATTGCTAAGCATAGCAGAGGACATGCTCCTGTCTACATCAATGGGGATGAAGTGGAAATGGTCAAGAGCTTCAAGTTTCTCGATGTCCAGATCACCAACAACCCTGTCCTGGTCCCTCCATTCTGACACTATAGTTAAGAACGCCCACCACTGCCTCTACTTTCTCAGGAGGCTAAGGAAATTTGGCATGTCAGCTACGACTCTCACCAGCTTTTACAGGTGCACTACAAAAGGCATTCTTTCTGGTTGTATATCAGCTTGGTATGGCTCCTGCTCTGCCCAAGACTGCAAGAAGCTACAAAGGGTCGTGAATGAACCCCAGTCCATCACTCAAACCAGTCTCCCATCCATTGACTCCGTTTACGCTTCCCGCTGCCTCAAAAAGCAGCCAGCATAATCAAGGACCCACGCACCCCGAACATTCTCTCTTCCACCTTCTTCCGTCGGGAAAAAATACAAAACTCTGAGATCACGTACCAACCGACTTAACAACAGCTTTTTCCCTGCTGCCATCAGACCTTTGAATGGACCTAACATATTAAGTTGATCTTTCTCTACACCCTAGCTATACTCTGCACCCTCTCCTTTCCTTCTCTATGAATGGTATGCTTTGTCTGTACAGCGCGCAAGCAACAATATTTTTTACTGTATACTAACCAGGTGATTAAGAAAGAATGTTCTTTCTTAATCACCTGGCCATACTATGCCAGGTGATTAAGAAAGAATATGGCATGCTTGCCTTCATCAGCCGGGGCATTGAGTACAAGAGTACAAGAGTTGGGAAATTATGTTGCAGCTATATAAAACCTTGGTTCGGCCACATTTGGAGTATTGCGTGCAGTTCTGGTCGCCACACTACCAGAAGGACATGGAAGCTTTGGAGCGAGTGCAAACGATGTTCACCAGGATGTTGCCTGGTCGCGAGGGTGTTGACTGTGAGGAGAGGTTGAATAAACTAGGATTGTTTTCACTGAAATGACAGAGACAGAGGGGAGACCTGATAGAGGTCTACAACATTATGAGAGGCACAGACAGGGTGGATAGTCAGAGGCTTTTTCCCCAGGGTGGAAGTGTCAATTACACGGGGACACAGGTTCAAGGTGAGAGGGGGAAAGTTTAAGGGAGATGTGCGGGGGAAGTTTTTCACACAGAGAGTGGTGGGTGCCTGGAACGCGCTGCCAGAGGAGGTGGTGGAAGCAGGCACATTTAAGAGGCACCTGGATGGGTACATGAATAGGGAGGGAATAGAGGGTTACGGACCGAGTAAGGGCAGAAAGTGTTTTTTTTTAGTTTAGTTAGAGCATCATGATCGGCTCAGGCTTGGAGGGCCGAAGAGGCTGGTCCTGTGCTGTATTTTCTTTTGTTCTATATGACAATAATGAATGAAATGGAATCAAATCAAATAATCTTGGTTGGGAGAGATGAGGATTTTTCCTCTATTCCTCACTTAATCTGTGCTAAAGTAGAGGGCATTAGTCATAAAGAAGCACTTAACACAGGCTCACTATATTGGTACACACTTAGCGGTGTAACGTGTTCTACTCAGTGCTCACCCAAAGGGGTTTCACAGCTACTCCTGCCTTCATCTTGACATCAGCCATGATGGTGTTAACATGTTGGATTTGTCACCAGTTTGGTTCTCCGTGAATCCCGCGTGCTTTGAAAGAGCTGCCCTTTGTTCTATGCTCATCATTCACTCCTGACATTTTGGTGTGCAGCACACAGAGCGCATTCGCAGGAAATGATCGTTCAACAGGAATGAATGATTGAATCTTTATGAAAAGGATCACAATCTCTTTGTCTGGCCAACTGTCTTTCACAAAGAATATCTTTCCTGCCAATAGCTAGGCGTGCATCTTTAGGCATTTAATTGTGCTCAGGCAAAATCTGTATTGAAAAAACAAGAACAACTCAGAGCATTTTTAGTAGATTTCATCTCCCATGTTTATGTTGGACAACCTTGAAACATCAATCGTCATTTGTTAGCAGAGATCTTGAGTACTGTTGGAGAAAGACATGTTAAAGTTTTTTGTCTTGCACCCAACAGGACACTTGATGCGCTATCAATTTGGCAAAAGACTACTTGTGTGCCAATACAACTGTAGGCTTTTATTCATAACAGAATCAGGAGCAAATCCCAACAGGTAACCGACCCGGACTGAACAAGGGGGAGGAGACAGCCACCTTTATACTAGGTGACAAGGGGAGGAGCCGAGCCGGCAGGGGATGTGTCCAGGCATAACAAACACAACAACGGTGGTCCAGGCAGGACAAAGGCACAACTGAAGTCCACCACATTCACCCCTCCTTTAAAAAAAACAACACGGGGTGAAGCAGAAACAATATCACAAGTTCAGACGATCTGGTGGCTTGATCCGCCGTCGCGATCGTCGTAGGGCAGGTCGCAGAGTCGGCCGAGCAGGGAGCGGAGTCGGCCCAGGCTCCAGGCAGTGAGGATCGAGAGGAGGCGCCAGGTGGTGTGAGGTGGACCCATCCATCGTCCCGTCCAGTAGTCGGGTACTGCGTGGCGACGGCACCGGCGACTCAAGCGAGCTGTACATAGGGGTGAGAGGAGTGAGCAGTGGCCCTGGTGGTGTATGGAGAACAGGGGGAACTGGGGCTGGGGGGTGGAGGGCCTTAGTGGGCTCTGGGCGCACAATATGGGAGACTGGAACTGAAGGGGGGAGGGGTGTAGCGGTCTCTGGGCGCACAACACAAGGGACAGTGGGGCGGAGGGACGTGGTGGCCTCAGGGGCACCTGCGGGTGCCAAGTCGCGGATAGAGACCGTGTCCTCCCGCCCGTCAGAGTACGCTACATAAGCGTATTGAGGATTAGCGTGGAGCAATTGGACCTCCTCGATCAAGGGGTCCGGACATGCTTCCGAAGCAGAACGGGCCCCGGGGACATCAGCCAAGCTGGGAGTGAAGTACCCGAGGAGGACTTTCTGGGGAAAGTGAACATCCGCTCGTGAGGGGTCGTATTGGTCGCAGTACACAAGAGTGACCTAATTGAATGTAATGCGTCCGGGAAGACATCTTGCCAACGGCTGACTGGAAGGCCCCTAGACTGTAGCCCTAATAGAACAGCCTTCCAGACGGTTGCATTCTCCAGCTCTACTTGACCATTACCCCTGGAGTTATAGCTAGTGGTGCGGCTGGAGGCAACGCCTTTGGCGAGCAGGTACTGCCTCAGCTCGTCACTCATGAATGAGGACCCATGGTCGCTATGAATATAGGATGGAAAACCGAACAGGGCGAAGAGCGTGTTCAGAGTCCGAACCACTGTAGCCGTGGTCATGTCCGGGCAGGGGAAGGCAAAAGGGAAACGCGAGTATTCATCAATGACATTCAGAAAATAAATATTGCGGTTAGAGGAAGGGAGGAGGCCTTTAAAATCAATGCTGAGGCGCTCAAACGCGCGAGTGGCCTTTATAAGGTGTGCCCCACCTGGCCGGTAGAACTGCGGCTTGCACTCAGCGCAGACCCTGCATTGCCTGGTAACCGACCGGACTTCCTCAAGGGAGTAGGGCAGGTTACGGGCTTTGACAAAGTGGAAAAATCTGGTGACACCCGGGTGACAGAGATCGTTATGGAGGGACTGTAGCTGGTCCAGTTGAGCGCTGGGGGCTCATTGAGCTTCCCGGGCCGGTACATGATGTCATATGTGTAGGTGGAGAGCTCAATCCTCCACCGCAAGATCTTGTCATTCTTAATCTTGCCCTCTGCCTGGTGTTAAACAGAAAGGCAACTGACCGCTGGTCCATAATTAAGGTGAATCGTTGGCCCGCAAGATAATGGCGCCAGTGCCGGACGGCTTCCATGATGGCCTGGGCCTCCTTCTCAACCGAGGAGTGTCGAATCTCAGGGCCTTGTAAGGTCCGGGAAAAAAAGGCCACTGGGCGGCCCCTTTGGTTAAGGATGGTGGCTAGGGCAAAGTCAGACGCATCACTTTCCACTTGGAATGGGATGGATTCGTCCACAGCATGCATCGCGGCCTTCGCGATGTCCGCTTTGATGTCGTCGAAGGCCCAACGGGCCTCCTCCACCAGGGGAAAAGAGGTCGATATTAGGAGTGGATGGGCTTTATCCGCGTAACGGGGAACCCACTGGGCACAGTAGGAGAAGAAGCCCAGGCATCTCCTCAGTGCTTTGAGAGTAGTAGGGAGGGGAAGCTGCATAAGGGGACGCATACGGGCTGGGTCGGGACCACGGACACCATTTTCTACCATGTAGCCAAGGATGGCGAGGCGGCGTGTCCGAAAAACACACTTCGCCTCATTATATGTCAGATTCAGGAGAGTGGCTGTACCGAGGAATTTTTGTAGGTTGGCATCATGGTCCTGCAGGTCATGGCCGCAGATGGTGACATTATCCAGATACGGGAAAGTGGCCCGTAGCCCGTGCTGGTCCATCATTTGATCCATAGCCCGCTGGAAAACTGAGACCCCATTGGTGACACCAAAGGGGACTCGGAGGAACTGGTAGAGGCGATCGTCCGCCTCAAAGGCAGTATATGGGCGATCCTCCGAGCGGATAGGGAGCTGGTGGTAGGCCGATTTTAAATCAATCATAGAGAAAACCCTATAGTGCACGATGCGGTTGACTATGTCCGCGATGCGGGGAAGAGGATACGCATCTAGTTGCGTATACCTGTTTATGGTCTGGCTGTAGTCAATCACCATGCGGTGTTTCTCCCCCGATTTAACTACGACCACCTGCACCCTCCAGGGGCTGGTGCTGGCCTGGATAATCCCTTCCTTGAGCAAACGTTGTACTTCGGACCAAAGGAAGGCCCGGTCTTCCGCACTATAGCGCCTATTTTGGTGGCTATAGGCCTGCAATCCGGGGTGAGATTATCGAATAAAGGGGTGGGGGTAATCTTGAGGGTCGAGAGACTGCAGGTGGTGCGCGGGGGGCACTGCAGTGACGGCGCCTTGCAGACAGAGAGCGGGGGATAAGGGCCATCATACTGCAGGGTGACGCTCCTATGATGGCTGAGGAAATCTAACCCCAGCAGTACAGCTGCGCAGAGTTGCGGCAGCACGAGGAGCCGAAAACGCTCGTAGACTGTGCCCTGTACCGTCAGCGTCACCAAACAGCACCCGAGGACCTCCACTGAGTGGGAATCCGAAGCCATGGAGATAGTCTGTCTCCAGGGCCGCACGGGGAGGGCATATTGACGCACTGTGCGAGGGTGTATAAAACTTTCTGTGCTCCCGCAGTCGAACAGGCAGTTTTCTGCATGGTCATTTACCTTGATCTCCGTTATTGACTTGGAGAGTTGGTGAGGCTGCGACTGGTCCAGGCAAATCGATGCCACCGTCAAATCCAGGAAGAATCCATCTTCGTCCGCGTCTGATGACATCACGGATAAAGTTTCCCGCTCGGCGCGCCTTGATGACGGCATCAAAGATGCCGATTCCCGCGCATCCACTGACTGCATCAAAGATGGCGACTCCCACGCATCCGGCGACTGCATCAAAGATGGCGATTCGCGCGCAGCCGCTGACTGCATTAAAGATGGCTGCGCCCGCGGAACACACGTGGCGCCACGAGGCTTCGCGATCGGCTTCGCCCGGCAGACTTTGATGAAGTGGCCTCGCTTACCGCATCCGGAGCAGATCGCATCCTTCGCCGGGCAGCGACGCCGAGGATGCTTGGGTAGGCCGCAAAAGTAGCATTTGGGCCCCGCTGGAACAGCCGTCGCGGTGGAACCGTCGATGGAACGGGATGCGGGGTAGGCCCTGAGATTGCAGGAGGCCGCTTCTAGCGATTCAGCCATCGTGGCCGTTTTCTGGAGATCCAGGCCATCCTGTTCAAGCAGACGCTGCTGAATGTAAGTCGACTCAACACCCGCGATGTAGGCGTCCCGGATCAGGTCCTCCATGTTCTGAGCTGCTGAAACAGCCTTACAGTTGCAAGCTCGAGCTAGGACCCGCAGGGCGCGCAGAAATTTGGCGCACGATTCTCCTGGCTGCTGCTTGCGGGTAGTTAGGAGATGTCTGGCGTAGACCACGTTAGGGCTCTTTCGAAACTGCCCTTTTAAGAGTTCTATAGCGTCCACGTATATAGTAGCGTCCCGGAAGATACCGTAGACTGCATCGCTTACCCGGGCGCGGAGCACGTGGAGCTTATCGCCGTCGGAGTCGACGACCGCAGCGGCGTCGATGAATGCTTCAAAGCAGTCCAGCCAATGGTCAAATTTATCAGAGACTCCGACCTCTTGAGGGTCCAATGTTAACTTGTCGGGTTTTAAAAGCTGCTCCATGTCGGTCAAATGTTATGAATAAAATTGATGCGCTATCAATTAGGCAAAAGACTACTTGTGTGCCAATACAACTGTAGGCTTTTATTCATAACAGAATCAGGAGCACATCCCAACAGGTAACCGACCCGAACTGAACAAGGGGGAGGAGACAGCCACCTTTATACTAGGTGACAAGGGGAGGAGCCGAGCCAGCAGGGGATGTGTCCAGGCATAACAAACACACAACGGTGGTCCAAGCAGGACAAAGGCACAACTGAAGTCCACCACAACACTTCACTAGAATACCAGCATAAGGGGAAAACAACAATTTATACTGCTCAAGAAGAAAATACAGATTGGTTTAAATTTCAAACAATGCTTGGTAGTTATCTATTAGTCTCCATCAACTGGTGCATTCTCCACGGCAGTGCACTGGGCACACATTCGGCATTGTCTTCTCTTGCAGTATAAACTGTTGTTTTTTTCCCTTATACTGTTGTTCTGGCAAAATATGACATGCGTGAGGCAAAGAGTTTATCAGGTCTCCTTTGTTTCAGCGATACTCAATTTAAAAAGTAAGTTAGTCTTTTGCGACTGAATCCAAACTCTTCAATGTGTTTCAAATGAAGGGTCAGAGGTCTTTGATCCCACTCTGTTCTTTGAACCATAATTCTGCAGTTTGATTTCCCAGTAGAAGTCGAGAAAAGGATGCTGCTGAGTTTTCTTTAATATCGCGGTGACATTTTCACTTGCCTCCATTCCCAAATATAACAGATGTGGCTGCGTCATCCCGAGCTAACAAAACTAAAATAAAAGCGGAAGATACTAGACATATTCAGCATCTCCAGAGAGAGAGAGGGAGAGAGGGAAGCAGAGTTAAAGTTTCAGGTCAGTGGCTTTTTATCAGAATTGGGAAAAGTTTGGTTTGATTTTATTTATTATTGTCAGATGTATGAGCAAACAGTGAAAAATATTGTTTCTTATGCGCTATACAGACAAAGCATGCTGTTCATAGAGAAGGAAAGGAGAGAGTGCAGAATATAGTGTCACAGACATAGCTAGGGCGTAGAGAAAGATCAACTTAATGTGTAGCCCATTCAAAAGAATGATGGCATCAGGGAAGAAGCTGCTCTTGAGTCAGTTGGTATGTGCCCTCAGACTTTTGTATATTTTTCCTGATGGAAGAAGGTGGAAGAGAGAATGTCCAGGGTGCGTGGGGTCCTTGATTATGCTGGCTGCTTTTCCGAGGCAGCGGGACATGTAGATAGTGTCAATGGATGGGAGGCTGGTTTGCACGATGGACTGGGCTAGATTCACAACCCTTTGTAGTTTCTTGTGGTCTTGAGCACGGCAGGAGCCACATCAAGCTGTGATACAACCAGAAAGAATGCTTTCAATGGTGCATCTGTAAAAGTTGGTGAGAGTCATAGCAGACATGCCAAATTTCCTTAGTCTCCTGAGAAAGTAGAGGCGTTGGTGGGTTTTCTATGGTTTTGGTGGATTAACTACAGTGTCGGCATCGGGGCACCAGGACAGGTCTTCAGTGATCTGGACACCTAAAAACTTGAAGCTCTCGACCATTTCTACTTCACCCCCATTGATGTAGACAGTGGCATGTTCTCCACTATGCTTCCAGAAGTTGATGACTATCTCCTTCATTTTGTTGACATTGAGGGACAGATTATTGTTGCCGCACCGGTTCACCAGATTCTCTATCTCTTTTCTGTATTCTGTCTCGTCATTGTTTGAGATCCAACCCACCACAGTGGTGTCATCAGCAAACTTGAAAATCAAGTTATTAAATTAGAGATGTGGCTTGGGGCAGGGAGAGGTGGGAGAGAGGAGGAAAGCAGAAAAGACCAGGGCTTTGATGTGGAGAAGGCAGGAGAGATTAAATGACAATTTAGGGGAGGCAATGGCCTAGTGGTATTATCACTAGAATATTAATCCTGAAACTCAACTAATGGTCGGGGGGCCCAGGTTCAAATCCCGCTACGGCAGATGGTGGAATTTGAATTCAATAAGAAATATGGAATTAAGAATCTACTGATAACCATTGTCGATTGTCGGATAAACCCATCTGCCTTTTAATGAAGGAAATCTGCCGTCCTTACCTGATCTGGACTACATGTAACTCCAGAGCCAAGACAGTGTGGTTGACTCTCAACTGCCCTTGGGCAACTAGGGATGGGCAATAAATGCTGGCCAGCCAGTGACACCCATGTCAAAAGTTGAAGTTTATTTACTAGTCACGAGTAAGGCTTACATTAACACTGCAATGAAGCCACTGTGAAATTCCCCTAGTCGCCACACTCCGGCGCCTGTTCAGGTCAATGCACCGAAGCAGCACATCTTTCAGGCTGTGGAAGGAAACTGGAACACCCGGAGGAAACCCATGCAGACACGGGAAGAACGTGCAGACTCCACACAGACAGTGGCCCAAGCCAGGAATTGAACTCATGTTCCCAGCGCTGTGAGGCAACAGTGCTTACCACTGTGCCACCATGCCACCCAATGAATGAATGAATGAATAAAACAAAAACAAAAGGCTTGTGATGCAGGGCAAAAGGGGGTGGTGATGATTCACATTAAGGAACAAAAGAGGGTCTGCGGGAGAGCCAGAAGGGGAAAAAAACAAAAAATTACTAACAGCAGCCATGAAAGAAAGGGTCAGTGTTTCTGATCTAAAATTGGTGAATTCACTGTTGAACCTGGGAGGCTGTAAAATGATGCAAATGATGACCCAATCAAAGCTCGATCTGTAGTCCACCCATATCCAGCCGTGAATGGTGATTGACAATGAAACAATGAGAGGGGGAGACTCCACTGATACCTGTATCCTCAGCAATGGGACGGCCCAACACCAGCGCAAAAGACAAGGCTGGAACATTTTAACAACCATCTTCAAGATGTGCCAAGTGAGTGAATCTCCATGACTTTGCATTTGTCTCATCTCCAGACTCCACAGAACCTTCAGCCTACCATTGGCCGTATCATTTTCAATTGTCCAGGACCTAGGTTCTGGGATTTTCCCTCTGAACCTTTCTATTTCTCCCATGGTGGCACAGTGGTTAGCACTGCTGCCTCACAGCGCCAGGGACCCGGGTTCAATTCCTGGCTTGGCTCACTGTGCGGAGTTTGCACATTTTCCCCGTGTCTGCGTGGGTTTTCTCCGAGTGCTCCGGTTTCCTCCCACATTCCAAAGATGTGCGGGTTAGGTGGATTGACCATGCTAAATTGCCCCTTAGAGTCCAAAAGATGTGTGGGTTAGGGGGATAATCCTTAGTAAATGAGCAGGGTTAGGGGGATAGGGTGGAGGGGGGGACTGGGTGGGATGCTCTTTCAGAGAGTTGGTGCAGAGTTGATGGGCTGAATGGCCCTCCTGCTGCACTGTAGGGACTCCATGGATTCCCTCTTAATATCATCTTTTGAACTAACCTGAATGTTACTCCTCCTCATATCTGGATTTCTGACTCAGCATGGACTTCCTTCCAAACCCTCTGCTCCTCCGTTCCCCATCAAGAGAGTCTCAGAGTTCTTCACCTTTGCCTCGAATGGATGCTCGACCAATCCCTATTCACCACTGGTCCCTCTATGCTGACGCTATAGGTAGGAAAGCTCACCAATAACTCCAATTTCTCAGAAGACTAAGGAAATTTGGCATGTCAGTTACGACTCTCACCAACTTTTACAGATGCGCCATAGAAAGCATTCTTTCTGGTTCTATCACAGCTTGGTATGGCTCCTGCTCTGCCCAAGACTGCAAGGAACTACAAAAGCTCGTGAATGTAGTCCAATCCATCACTCAAACCAGCCTCCCATCCATTGACTCTGTCTACACTTCCCGCTGCCTAGGCAAAGCAGCCAGCATAATTAAGGAGCCTACGCACCCCAGACATTCTCTCTTCCACCTTTTTCTGTTGGGAAAAAGATACAAAAGTCTGAGGTCATGTGCCAACCGACTCAAGAAGAGCTTCTTCCCTGCTGTCGTTAGACTTTTGAATGGACCTACCTCGCATTAAGTTGATCTTTCTCTACACCCTAGCTATGATTGTAACCAACTACATTCTGCACTCTCTCCGTTCCTTCTCTATGAATGGTATGTTTTGTCTGCATAGCGCGCAAGAAACAATACTTTTCACTGTATGTTAATACATGTGACAATAATAAATCAAATCAAATCGAAAAGGGTAGTGAATATAGCCCAATCCATCATGCAAACCAGCCTCCCATCCATTGACTCTGTCTACACTTCTCGCTGCCTCGGCAAAGCAGCCAGCATAATTAAGGACTCCACGCACCCCAGACATTCTTTCTTTCACCTTCTTCCGTCGGGAAAATGATACAAAAGTCTGAGGTCACGGACCAACCGACTCAAGAACAGCTTCTTACCTGTTACCATCAGACTTTTGAATGGACCGACCATATATTAAGCTGATCTTTCTCTACACTCTAGCTATGAATTTGACACTGTATTCTGCACCCTCTCCTTTCCTTCCTCAGTACTCTATGAACGGTATGTTTTGTCTGTATTGCACAGAAGGAACAATACTTTTCACTGTATACTAATGCATGTGACAATAATAAATCAAATCAAATCAAACCCTGTAGTAGACATCTGTTGTTCAAAAAGACAAGTCACACCTTTTTGTTCACTTTAGTGAATTAGTTCTTTGTTCTTTGTTCTTTGGCAGCTTTGAAACAGCTTTGAGATGCCAATAGCTACACATCTGTTTCAACACCTATCCCCAAATGCAAATTTCAAATCTACTCTGCTTGCTTGTAAGTCAAACCCACCAAAAGGCCTTACTATAAAATGGAAAAAATAACACCTTTATTCTTTCATCCCTTAGACTCAACCGACAAACTGATTCCACAACCTCTCCTCTGATCAAACTGTGGACAGACACAGCTTTACCCCAGCCTGCGCAGAATGTGTACATAAACACAGAAATATAAGCATATACACATACCATCACACTGGCCCAGACTGTGGCCTCCCCTTCTGAGAGGATTTGGATTTGATTTGATTTGATTTGATTTATCCCAGGAATCAGTCTGGTAATTCTCTGTATATACCCTCCAGAGCAAGAACATCCTTCTACAGATAAGGAGACCAAAACTGGCCACAATATTCAAGGTGTGGCCTTATCAAAGCCCTGTATAAGTGCAGCAAGACATCCCTTCTCCTGTACTCAAATCCTCTCGCTATGAAGGTTAACATATCATTTATTTTCTTTACTGTCTGCTGCACCTGCTTTCAGTGACTGGTGTACGAGGACACCCAGGTCTCGTTGCACATTCCCCTCTCTCAATCTGTAGCCATTCAGATAATAATCTGCCGTCCTGTTTTTGCTACCAAAGTGAATAACCTCACATTTCTCCACATTATACTGCATCTGCCATGCATTTGCCCACTCACTCCACTTGTCCAAATCACACTGAAGCATCCCTGCATCCTCCTCACAGCTCACCTTCCATCCAGCTTTGTGTCATCTGAAATTTGAAGACGTGGGAGGGAATTCTCTCGTCCTGCCCGCCATAGGAATCGGAGCAGGCAGGGGGGGGGGGGGGGGGGACACCACACAAAGGTTCATTGGCCTCGGGTGGGATTCTCCGGTTTTGGGGTGAGCGCAGCCGGAAAATCCCACCCATTATGTTTAGCTCCCTCGTCTAAATGTTACCTCCCTCCCGCCACGGACATCGGAGCGGGCGAGGGGTGGAACATGGTAAGGGATGGACCTCGGGCAGGAGTTTACAGTTTCGGGATGAGTGTGGCTGTAAAATCCCGCCTCCTGGGTTTTTTGTATCCAGTCACTTTCCCTGCTCATTTCTACCACACAAAAAAACAGATTATGATCAACTGAGACAGATTTCAATCAGAGGGTTGTCTTGCTAGGTATTAACATCAGCTGCAGTTGTAACACACGGCCAGCTGACAGGCAACAACAATGATCCCAGTGAAGTGACAGTGATGGCAATAAAGATGCTGTCATTCCAAGAGAGGACCACACATTCAGCTACAAGCAGTGCCTGGGTCTGCACCTCAGCAATCCGTGTCAGCATGGGCGACACGGTGGCAGAGTGGTTAGCACTGCTGCCCCACAGCGCTAGGGACCCGGGTTCAATTCCTGGATTGAGTCACTGTCTGTGTGGAGTTTGCACATTCTCCTCGTGTCTGCGTGGGTTTCCTCCGGGTGCTCCGGCTTCCTTCCACAGTCCAAAGATGTGTGGGTTAGGTTGATTGGCCATGTTAAATTGCCCCTTAGTGTCAGGGGATTAGCAGTGTAAATGTGAGGGGTTATGGGGATAGGGCCTGAGTGAGATTGTGGTCGGTGTAGACTTGATGGGCCGAATGGCCTCCTTCTGCACTGTACTATGATCTATGATTCTATGATCTGCTGAGAGAGGAAGGCTCATCATTATAATAGTAAATGAAGCTCCTTCCTAATACTTTGGCAGTCATTTAAATTTAGCACTGCTCGTCCAGGATTCCAAAGGGTCAGGAAACCCGACAGCTAAAGCAAGGCAAGATCGATCATTTCCAGCATCCAAGTGATTTTTTATTTCACCGGTCAAGGGCTAGGGAGAGGAGGGCTACTCCCTGGTATCTCAAACAATTCCACTACCACCATAACTTTGACCACCTCTAAAACCTTACACCACCTAAACCCATGATTCTTCCCAGCTCCCCCCTCCCTCCCCCGCCATCTCTCCTGAGTGTCACTCCACCCACCCCCACCAGGAGGAGCGCTCTTCCAGTTGCCAGTGTTCATCCCAACAGCCCCCAGCTGACTCCCGGCTTCCCTGGTCAGTACGGTAACCATCCAGTCAACCGGGCTGGCTGCAGGCAGGAAAGCAGGAGTTCTTATTTTTAAAAGAAATGACAAGATCCTGCTGACAGATTGGGCAGGGACTTCATGTCCCCGACGCTTCCAGATGTCCCGGGTCCTGCCAAATTCACCACCATGCCCCCACCTTGCAACCACAGCCTTTATTTCAAAAACAGGGACATGCCAACTTGCTTGATATCTTGAGCAAGGAACTACAAAGCGTCGTGAATGAAGCCCAGTCCATCACTCAAACCAGCCTCCCATCCATTGACTCTGTCTACACTTCCCACTGCCTCAGAAAAGCAGCCAGCACAATCAAAGACCACACGCACCCCGGGCATTCTATCTTCCACCTTCTTCTGTCGGGAAAAATATACAAAAGTCTGAGGTCACGTCCCAACCGACTCAAGAACAGCTTCTTCCATGCGGCCATCAAACTTTTGAATAGACTTACCTTGCATTAAGTTGATCTTTCTCTGCACCCTAGCTATGACTGTAACACCACATTCTGTGCTCTCTCATTTCCTTCTTCCCTGCGTACTCTATGAACGGTATGCTTTGTCTGTGTCACACGCAAGAAACAATACTTTTCACTGGATACTAATACATGTGACAATAAATCAAATCAAATCAAGTCAAAAAAGACAAATGGATTTCACTCTATTCCAAAGAAGGTTACAGCTTCTGGGGATGATCTCGGAGCACAGATTATGGCCGGAATTCTCCGGCTGTTCACAGGATTCTCCAGCTGTTCACAGGATTCGCCAGTCCCACCGTCAGTGCATCCCTGCCTGTGCGTATCCCGCCGGCGTGGGGTGACATCAATGGGAATCCCCATCGACAGTGGCGGGACCCAGAGAATCCCGCCGCGAGCAAACAACGCGCCACCTCCGGCCGGCGGGGAACACGCAGCTGGAAGGCTGGAGAATCTCACCCCACATTGATCTGGTGTGACATGAAATTGCCGCCAAAGCTTTTCACTTTGCCGTTCCCCTCAGCAGGTTTTTCAAAGCAGGGCCCAGGGCAGCAATGAAGAAGTGAGTGTGGACGAACACAGGGAAATCCTGAGAATGTTTCATCTCCTGACACATTGTGGCATCAATCTTCCCAATTAGCGGAACACAAACTGTCGGGTTGCATGCAGAAAGTCGGCCATCAGCGCGATGCCATCTGCCAGTAGAAACCCAACTGATGGCCGTCTTGGGCTGACGCTCACAGCTAATAGCTCGGAATTCTATCACTAAGGTTCACTGGGTTAACAAATCCACAATGTTCCAAAACAGCTGCTTTTCACAGTGTTATTTAAGAAGCACTTAGCAATAATGGCCGTGGAGATGCATAATCACTTCCACCATCAGATGGTTTTAACATCCATAACGTGATTTATGAGCTTGAAACAAACTGTCATAAAAAGCCGTGCTGCTCCTCACTTAATCCTTCAAACCATTATTAAAGGATCAGCATTGCACATCAATGTTTTTAGCTGGTTTAAATGATAATTGTAGTGATAAAATTATGAAGTTATCTGTCATAATTAATTCCTCCTCATTTAATTATATGTTGTAATTAATAATGGATCACAGGGCATCCCTTGTCAAAGTGGAGCCGCAATATGCTGATTTAATAATTTATAGGACAGGAAAGTTACCAATGAGAAAGTTGAGACAATTGAATCATCAAGATACACAGCAGCAATTTTAAATAGGACAGTGTAACAGAAGTGTGGGAGATGAAAACCACCCCCTTTAGCACTCTTGGATATGAATTATCAGGCCCTGGGGATTTATCTGCTTTCAGTCCCCTTTTTTTAATGTTACAGCACAGAAGGAAGGCCCATCTTGTCCATCTCAGGCTGAGGATACCCAGATGCCCTTGCTAATCCCACCTTCCTGCACCCGGCCCTTAGCCCTGTAGTTTACAGCAGTTAAGGTGCGGATACAGGTACTTTTGAAAAGAGTTTAGGGTCTCTGCCTCCACCACCAACTCGGGCAGCGAATTCCAGACACCCTCTGCATAAAAAAGTTCTTTCTCGTGTCCCCTCTAATCCTTCTACCACTTGTCTTGAATCGATGTCACCTGGTTCTGGAATTCTCCGCCAAGGGAAACAAGTTTATCCTGTCCAATCTATCTCTTCCCTTTCACCATCTCCCTAGACCATTAGTTTCCGAACATCTGTGAGAAGTTATCAGTAGCATTCAGGTACAGCAGGTGGTGAGGAAAGCTAATGGCGCGCTGGCCTTCTTAGCAAGAGGGTTTGAGTATCGGAGTAAGGCTGTCTTGCTGCAGTTATACAGGGCCTTAGTGAGGCCACACTTTGTGTATTGTGTGCAGTTTTGGTCTCCTAGTCTGAGGAAGGACATTCTTGCTATTGAGGGAGTCCAGCAAAGGTTCAGCAGATTGATTCCTGGAATGGCAGGACTGACATATGAAGAGAGACTGGATCGACTGGGCTTGAACTCACTGGAATTTAGAAGAATAAGAGGGGATCTCATAGAAACATATAAAATCCTGATGGGATTGGACAGGGTAGAAGAATGTTCCCAATTTTGTTCCCTAGTGCAGAACTAGGGGTCACAGTCTCAGAATAAGGGGTAAGACATTCAGGACTGAGATGAGGAAAAACTTCTTCACTCAGAGAGTTGTAAACCTGTGGAATTCTCTACCACAGAAAGCTGTTGGGGGCCAATTCATTAGAAATGTGCAGGAGGGAGCTGGACGTGGCCCTTGTGACTAACAGGATCAGGGGGTATGGAGAGAAAGTGTGAGTGGGATACGGAAAGTGCGTGATCAGCCATGATCATATTGAATGATGGAGCAGGCTCGAAGGGCCGAATGGCCTCCTCCTGCACCTATTTTCTATGTTTCGATGAAACCTAACTGGCTCAGTTGTGTCCTTTACCTGGTCTGGCTTACATGTGACTCCAGATCCACAGCAAAGTGGAATTCGGGATGAAATGGGATAAATGTTGGGCCAGCCAGCAACGCTCACATCCCGTAAATGAATTTTTAAAAAGCCCTGCACCACACATACTCTCCCCTACGACCACCATGTAGTCGGTGCGGGGTACCAAGTCGGTCTCTGGCCTAGCGACAGTGCACTCGCCCGCATCAAAGGAGCCAAGGTGAGTGCACACTCCTTCAAAGAGAAGAGGGGAGGGTGCACATTCTCAAAGTGAAGCCCCCCAATCTCCCCCAAATAGTAGCAGCAACAATCAGCCTGGTACAGATTCCTCGACTCTCATAATCTCAACAAGATGGCTACCCTCGCTGAATCCGAGTCCAGGTTAGCTGTGTAGACCTCTCACCCTCCTCACCACTCCAGGCAGAGCTAACTACTGTGCTGCCCTAACTTCGCACAACCTTCTCCTGCAGTCCTCTGCACAGTCCTCTTTTCCGATGGGCTTATAAATGTTATGTATGATTTTCTTTCCTTCTGTTTACAGAGGGACAAAGAGAACCCCAAAATCCTTCCGGTACAGGGTCTTCAAGGTGTTAATCGCAACAAAGGCAAGACATTGAATTGGTTATTGCTACTTTCTGGGCCTAAAGGAACCTCTGGTAAGAATATTAACTACTTTTCATCCGACTTCACATTCGCCACCCAGCATGGGGCTAGCAAGAAACGAAACCCTTTAAACTAATTTTAGCCACAAAGTACATTTTATAATAACTCACACCTAGTCCCATTCTATTGAAACATGATTAAAGAATTCTGAAACATTGAAACTGTGACATATTCCTATGTCATAAACCTGTGAGTGTCTGAACTTTTGTGCAAGTGCCTCACCATCTGTCTCAGTTAGAAAACACATTCAGACCATCCAACAGCAGAAGTTCGATGCCTGATCTCAGAGAGAAATAGACTCACAGATCTGGCGAAGGAAGAACAGATAGAGAGAAAAGGAAGAGAATCTAAACCACGTCAAAAAACATTTCCTAACTTTTATTGTGAAGACCATAAAAAATTGGAACAGAACAAAGAACAATACAGCACAGAAACAGGCCCTTCGGCCCTCCAAGCCTGCGCCGCTCATGTGCCCAACTAGACCATTCTTTTGTATCCCTCTATTCCCAGTCTGTTCATGTGGCTTTCTAGATAAGTCTTAAACGATCCCAGCGTGTCCGCCTCTATCACTTTGCTTGGCAGTGCATTCCAGGCCCCCACCATCCTCTGTGTAAAATATGTCCCCCTGACATCTGTGTTGAATCTTGCCCCCCTCACCTTGAACCCGTGACCCCTTGTGTTCGTCACCTCCGGCCTGGGAAAAGGCTTCCCACTGTTCACTCTATCTATGCCCTTCATAATTTTATATACCTCTATTAGGTCGTCCCCTCATCCTCCGTCTTTCCAGGGAGAACAGGAATAGACCCTTTGTGGTGAACCATCGTTGGTTACCACTGTGGGGTTATTCCAATGTTACTGTTGGGTTAGGGTGTTGCCACTGTGGGGGTTGTTATAATGTTGTTGGGTTAGGGTGTTTACCTGTGGTAGATGTTGTTATGGCACATCCCGGTCGGGCCCCGCCTCCTGGGGAGAGGTATAAGACCCTCTGCTCAGGCGGGACCCCTCCAGTCTGAATTGGTGTACTCGTGTTAGTTAGTTCCATTGTTTGCTAATAAAACATTTGCTAATAAAAGCCTTCAATAGCTGAAGCCTTGTACCTCGTGCTTGATTGTCGCGCATCAATTTTATTAGCAAACATAAAACTCTCGACAGTAAAGGGATTATGGAACAAATGCTAAAACCAGAGCGTCTGACGTTGGACCCACGTGCGGTCGGTGCCTCTAACACCTTCGACCACTGGTTGAAGTGTTTCGAGGACTACCTGACAGCCTCTGCAGCTGTTACTACAGACGACGACAAACTCCAGGTCCTCCACGCGAGGGTAAGCGACACGGTCTATCTTGCGATTCGTGCGGCCACCGCTTACCCGAGGGCTATCGAGCTCTTGAAGAAACGATACACGAGACCACCCAACGAGATCCACGCTCGTTACCTCCTCGCTACACGACGTCGGCCGTCGGGCGAAACCATGGAGGACTACGCCAATGAGCTCTTGCAGCTTGCCAGGGGCTGCGACTGCAAAGATGTGTCGGCTGAGCAATATATGTACGACCTCGCCCGAGATGCGTTCGTAGCAGGGGTAGGGTCCTCGTACATCCGGCTTAAGCTATTAGAGAAAGGGAACCTCAACTTGACCCAAGCGATGGAGATGGCTGAGATGCTGGAGGCAGCGTCGAAAAGCTTGGCTCTGTACCCCGAAGACCACGCGGAGACAACGTGGCAGGAGCAAGCACAAATCCCTCCTCGCCCCACGGGCTCGCACTCCCATATCGATCCGACGACGGCGGCAGCTCCAGGCGGCCAGCGATGCTATTTTTGCGGCGGAGCCAAGCATCCACGGCAACAGTGTCCAGCAAAAACGGCGATCTGCAGTCAGTGCGGTAAAAAGGGGCACTATGCTAAAGTTTGCAGGTCGAAGCCCAAGAACGGCAGTGCAGCCTGTGACCCTCCAGAGCGGAGACAATCTCCTTCGACGGCGCAGTACCCGCAAAGCCCGACCACGTGCGATTCCAGGACGGCGCCATCGTGGCTGACGGAGGAGGAGGAAGACCACCAGGAGTCGCTACTCTTGGCGCCCTCACCCACGTGCGATTCATGGGGGCGGCCATCATGGTCGACGACGACCAGGAGCGACCAGCAGGGGTCCTCAGTATCAACCTCGGCTGCATGCAGTGACGCCCTGGGGCCAACGGTGGCGTCGATCTCTCTGGAGCAGACGAAGCATCACAGACTTGACTGTTCCATGATGAACATCAAGGTAAATGGTCGTACTGTGTATTGTCTGTTTGACAGTGGGAGCACCGAGAGTTTTATTCACCCTGACACTGCAAAAAGGTGTGGACTCCGGGTTCTACCTGCCAAACAGACAATTTCTATGGCATCACGGTCCCGGTCTGTACCGATCCAAGGACGTTGTATGGTAACCCTAGAGGTTCAGGGCACAATTTACGAGCGATACAGGCTCCTTGTGTTACCGCACCTTTGTGCGCCAATTCTCCTCGGACTAAACTTTATGGTCCACATGAAGAGTGTGATCCTACAGTACGGTGGGCCACTCCCTTCACTGGCAGTAGGGAATCAGCCGCAGCCTCCAAATTGCCCAAAGCGCCCCGCATGCAATCTTTCCACACTAAAGATCACCACACCTTCTTTATTTAAGAATCTGGTACCAGGCTGCAAGCCCATCGCTACTAAGAGTAGGCGTTACAGCGCTGAAGACCGGATCTTTATCAGATCTGAGGTTCAGCGGCTCCTCAAAGAAGGGATCATACAGGCCAGTGCTAGTCCGTGGAGAGCGCAGGTCGTGGTGGTTAAAAGCGGGAACAAACCTCGGATGGTCATCGACTACAGTCAGACCATTAACCGTTATACGCAGCTGGATGCGTATCCTCTCCCGCGCATATCTGATATGGTCAATCAGATTGCGCAGTACCGGGTGTTCTCCACCATAGACCTTAAGTCCGCCTACCATCAACTCCCCATCCGCCCAGAGGACCAACAATACACGGCTTTTGAGGCGGATGGTCGTCTATACCAGTTTCTTAGGGTTCCATTTGGTGTCACCAATGGGGTCTCGGTCTTCCAGCGTGCTATGGACCGAATGGTGGACCAGAACGGGTTGCGGGCTACCTTCCCGTACCTGGATAATGTCACCATCTGCGGCCATGACCAGCAGGACCATGACACGAATCTCCAAAACTTTCTGCGCACTGCATCTCGCCTGAATCTGACCTATAACAGGGAGAAGTGCGTATTCCGTACGCGCAGGTTAGCTATCCTTGGATACGTGGTGGAAAACGGGGTCATCGGCCCTGATCCAGACCGTATGCGCCCCCTTACTGAACTTCCCTTGCCCGCTAGCACAAAAGCACTGAGGAGATGCCTCGGCTTCTTTTCGTATTATGCGCAGTGGGTCCCCAACTACGTGGACAAAGCCCGTCCGCTCATCAAGTCCACGACCTTCCCACTCACGCCGGAGGCCCAATTGGCCTTCAAGGCTTTGAAAAGCGACATTGCGAAAGCCACGATGCACGCGGTGGATGAATCCATCCCTTTTCAGGTGGAAAGTGATGCATCGGATTTCGCCCTGGCCGCCACACTAAACCAGGCAGGCAGGCCCGTCGCGTTTTTTTCCCGCACCCTTCAAGGTCCCGAAATTCGGCACTCAGCGGTGGAGAAGGAGGCTCAGGCCATTGTGGAGGCCATCAGACACTGGCGCCATTACCTGGCGGGGAAGCGGTTCACCCTGATCACGGATCAACGATCCGTGGCGTTTATGTTCAGTAATACGCAGAGGGGCAAGATCAAGAATGACAAGATCTTGCGGTGGAGAATTGAGCTCTCCACCTATAATTACGATATTATGTATCGTCCAGGGAAGCTCAATGAGCCCTCGGATGCCCACTCGCGCGGAACATGCGCCATCATGCAGGAGAACCGCTTGAAGGCCCTCCACAATGACCTGTGCCATCCTGGAGTCACCCGACTCTACCACTTCGTCAAAGCCCGCAACCTGCCCTACTCGGTGGAGGATGTCAGGTCAGTAACAAGAAGCTGTCGGATTCGCGCGGAATGCAAACCGCACTTTTATCGACCGGACCGGGCACAATTGGTCAAGGCCACTCGCCCCTTCGAGAGGCTGAGTGTGGATTTTAAGGGCCCCCTTCCCTCAACGGACCGGAATGTCTATTTTCTCAATATAATAGATGAATACTCCCGGGTCCCGTTTGTTGTCCCCTGTGCGGACACGTTGACTGCCACAGTGATTAAGGATTCCCTTCCTGATCAAAAATCTATCTATCTCAGCCTTAAATATACACAAGAGCTCTACCCCCACAGCTCTCTGTGGCAAGAAATTCCAATGATCACACCCTCTGAGAGAAGAAATACCTCCTCATCTCAGTCTTAAGTTGCCACCCCTTTATTCTAGACAATGCCCTCTGGTCCTGGACTATTCTTCTAGATTATGTCTGTGCTTTTTAAAGCATCTTGTAAAAAGATAGCGAAAGCACTATTATATAAATTTAATAAATCATTAGAAAAGGGTGAGATCCCAGTGGACTAGGGAACAGCGAACATTATGGGCGGGATTCCCCGATCTCTTCCATTCCCATCCGGTTGTAAGCAAGAACCGAGAATTCGGAACGCCAGCCAAAACTCCAATCACTATCAGCGGCACCAGAGAATCCCAGTCATGGGTGGCACCGTGGCACCGTGGTTAGCACTGCTGCCTCACAGCACCAGGGACTCAGGTTCGATTCCTGGTTTGGTGCTGACAAAGCTTTGGCAAAGGGTCGTCTGAACTCAAAACATCAGCTCTATTCTCTCCTTACAGACGCTGCCAGACCTGCTGAGATTTTCCAGCATTTTCTCTTTTGGTTTCAGATTCCAGCATCTGCAGTAATCTGCTTTTGCCATTTCCCCCAGGATAAGGGAGCCCAAAACGAGAGGGGTTATGGTGAAAGAGGGCAGATTTAAAAGGGACCTTCGGGGCAACCTTTTCACACAGAGAGTGGAGCGTGTATGGAATGAGCTGCCAGAGGAGGTGGTAGAGGCGGGTACAATTACAACACTTAAAATACATTTGGACAGGTTCGGAGAGGTTTAGATGGGTATGGGCCATATATAGGACTAGTTCAGTTTCGGAAACCTGGTCGGCAGGGACGAGTTGGGCCAAAGGGCCTGTTTCCATGCTGTATATCTCTATGGCTTCATGACTCCAGTTGAGAGGGATGATCAACATGAAGAAGTTTCATTCACAGGATGTGGGAGTCATTGGCTGGACCAATATTTATTTCGTTTCCCTTGAACTGAGAGGCTTGTTAGGACCATTGAAGAGGGCAGTTAAAAATCAACCACATTGCTGTGGACCTGGAGTCACAGAACAGGTAAGGACAACAGATTTCCTTTCCTGAAAGGACATTAGTGAACCAGATGGGTTTTTGCAATAATGGTTTCAATGGTCACCAATACTGAGACTAGCTTCCAATTCAAATTCTACCAGCTGGGATTTGAACCCATGTTCCAAGAACATTAGCCTGGGCCTCTGGATTACCAGTTCAATTACATTACCAGTCCAACACCATCTCCCACAATGCAACCAATTACAAAAGGAAATTATTAAGCTTGAAGATTTGGCATAGAATAGACAAATTATTTCCAGAATAAGTACTGGAACAAAAGTAACATTTTGGTTAAAAAAATACAAATTGAAGGTTTGAGTTCTTAATCTAGGCTGACACTCCATGGAGGTCCCAAGGAGAGGTTGCACAGTTGGATCCACCAACTTTAAGGTAAGATATTAAGTGAAGGAGCTGTTTGCTCTTTCAAGTGGACATTAAAGATTTCTAAGGCAACATTTGAAGAAGACCATTGAAGTAAAGTTTAAAGTTTATTTATTAGTGTCACAAGGAGGCTTACATTAACACTGCAATAAAGTTACTGTGAAAATCTCCTCGAGTGATTCAATAATGTCCTTTAGGGAAGGAAATCTGCCGCCTTTACCCAGTCTGGCCTACATGTGACTCCAGAGCCACCGCAATGTGGTTGATTCTCAACTGCCCTCCAAGGGCAACTAGGGATGGGCAATAAATGCTGGCCCAGCCAGCGATGTCCATGTCCCTCGAAAGAATAAAAGAAAAATGGCTGGAATTCTGCGACCTCGCCTGCAGCAGGGATTATCCAGTCCCGCTGCTGTGAATGGAGACTTTGCTGAGCGCTAAATTCTCGGTTCTCGCTGGCAGCATTAGCGGGGCGCGCGAGACTGGAGAATTCCGGCCTATATTGTTCGCCATCACCACAATGCACATACATGATGTATGGAAGAAAGTTAAGTGGAGAGACCTACCCCAGATAAATGTAGAGCAGAAAATAGGTTTAAAGATCAGTAAACTGTTCTCTAAGACAATGCGATTGGAAAAATGACATAACACCAATGTCATTTTCGCAATCAGTTTCCCTAATCCACAACTGCTGTCATGAGATATATGGGGAGGCGATGGCCTAGTGGTATGATCGCTAGACTATTAACCCAGAAGCTCAGTTAATGTTCTGGGGACCTGGGTTCAAACGGCAGATGGTGGAATTTAAATTCAATTAAAAAACGCTTAGAATTAAGAATCTACTGATGACCATGAAACAATTGTCGGAAAAGCTCACTTGGTTCACTAATGTCCTTTAGGAAAGGAAATCTGCCATCGTTACCTGGTCTGACCAACATACCAAGTACCAACTGACTCAAGAACAGCTTCTTCCCGGCTGCTGTCAGACTTTTGAATGGACTTACCTCGCATTAAGTTGATCTTTCTCCATACCCTAGCTACGACTGTAACACTACATTCTGCACTCTCTCATTTCCTTCTCTATGAACGGTATGCTTTGTCTGTATAGCGCGCAAGAAAAAATACCTCTCACTGTATGCTCATACATGTGACAATAATAAATCAAATCAAATCAAATACATGTGACTCCAGACCCACAGCAATGTGGTTGACTCTAAACTGCCCTCGGGCAACTCGAGATGGGCAATGAATGCTGGGCAGCCAGTAACACCCTTGTCCCACGAATGAATAGAAAAAGTATATATATCATCTTGCGTAGGCTATATCTTTTATTTTCTCTGAGTCAAATACACTTCCGGAGGCATTTGACTACATTTCTGACTATTACAGCTGTATTAATGAATATCTGAACAGAACTGGGCAGCACGGTGGCACAGTGGTTAGCACTGCTGCCTCAGAGCGCCAGAGACCCGGGTTCAATTCCCGGCTTTGGGCACTATCTGTGTGGAGTTTGCACATTGTCTGCGTGGGTTTCCTCCGGGTGCTCCGGTTTCCTCCCACAGTCCAAAGATGTGCTGGTTAGGTTGATTGGCCATGGTAAATTTCCCCTTAGTGTCAGGGGGTTAGTAGGGTAAATAAGTAGGGTTATGGGGATAGAGTCTGGGTGGGATTGTGGTCGGTGCAGACTCGATGGGCCGTAGGGATTCTAGAATGGTGTAGATACCCAACACAACTAAAGGGAAATACAATTATCGACATACTGAGTATATTAACCATGTGAGTATAAACTATCCTTCCATGACTTACCATTTTATCTCTGTTATATGCCTTGGTTGGAGGGGCTAAGCATTCAATGCAGTTACTGTTCAATAAGCACTGATCTACGTGTGTGAGCAAATTTACTGGACAACCATAAACAGTTATAAACCATTAACTAATATTCAACAATGCATCACTGATGCTTTTCACGTCATTATAGCTTCAGACACTGAGAAAATGTACTGACATTTGCATTTACTTCAGTTTCCTGCCCAACGACAGTCGAAGGAGTTAATGCCTTTGTGGCGGTTTTGACGATCGCACAAAAGCATAAGTTCATCGATCCCAATGGGGAGCTAGATTCACAGGAAGCGCTGTATTGACGTGAAGGCTACAACAGTCAACTGGTGATATTGTGACACATGCTCCCTTTGAGTAATGTTTCTCCCTGGGAGTGCAGCACCAGCGAATCTATGCTGACAATTCCCATTACAACTCAACTTCCTCACTCAATTACTGTCTGAAATATGTTCTTCAGCTCACAGCTCTATTCTGGCTTGCTTTCTGAAAGTCCAACGCAGCTGGACTTTACACCTTGACACTTAAACTCTTTAAACCTATTGCAATTGCCTGGATGGGGTACCCGGACAAGCACTCAGATCCTGCGTGGATCAGCTGGCGGGGGTATTCACAGACATCTTCAACCTCTCTTTATAACGATCTGAGGTCCCTATCTGCTTCAAGAAGATGACCATCATCCCAGTACCAAAGAAAAGCCAAGCAGCGTGCCTTAGTGACTATCAGCCGGTGGCTCTGACATCCATCATTACGAAATGTTTTGAAAGGTTAGTCATGGCACGAATCAATTCCAGCCTCCCGGATTGCCTGGATCCACTACAGTTCACTTACCACCACAACAGGTCCACAGCAGACGCCATCTCCCTGGCCCTGCACTCAACCCTGGGACACCTAGATAACTAGGACACCTATGTCAGACTCCTATTTATTGACTGCAGCTCAGCCTTCAACACCATTACCCCTACAAAATTCATCTCCAAACTCCATGGCCTGGGTCTTGGCTCCTCCCTCTGCAACTGAATCCTGAACTTCCTAACTCACAGATCACAATCAGTAAGGCTAGGCAACAACACCTCCTCCACGATCATCCCCAACACTGGTGTCCCACAAGGCTGTGTCCTCAGCCCTTTACTATACTCCTTATACACCTATGACTGTGCGGCCAAATTCCCCTCCAACTCGATTTTCAAATTTGAGGATGACACCACCACAGTGGGTCGGATCTCAAACAATGACGAGACAGAGTACAGGAATGAGATAGAGAACCTGGTGAACTGGCGCAATGACAATAATCCCTCCCTCAATGTCAACAAAATGAAGGAGATTGTCATCGACTTCAGGAAGCGTGGTGGAGAACATGCCCCTGTCTGTATCAATGGGGACAAAGTAGAAATGGTCGAAAGCTTCACGTTTTTAGGTGTCCAGATCACCAACAACCTGCCCTGGTCTCCCCATGCTGACACTATAGTTAAGAAAGCCCACCAACGCCTCTACTTTCTCAGAAGACTAAGGAAATTTGGCATGTCCGCTACGACTCTCACCAACTTTCACAGATGCACCATAGAAAGCATTCTTTCCGGTTGCATCACAGCTTGGTATGGCTCCTGCTCTGTCCAAGACCGTAAGAAACTACAAAGGGTCGTGAATGAAGCCCAGTCCATCACGCAAACCAACCTCCCATCCATTGACTCTGTCTACACTTCCTGCTGCCTTGGAAAAGCAGCCAGTATAATTAAGGTCCCCACACACCCCGGACATACTCTCTTCCCCTTTCTTCCATCAGGAAAAAGATATAAAAGTCTGAGGTCACATACCAACCAATTCAAGAACAGCTTCTTCCCTGCTGCTGTCAGGTTTTTGAATGGACCCACGTTGATCTTTCTCTACACCCTAGCTACAACTGTGGGGAGGCGATGGCCTCGTGCTATTATCATTAGACTATTAATCCTGGAACACAGCTATATCCTGGAGACCCAGGTTCAAATCCCGCCATGGCAGATGGTGGAATTCAAGATTTTCATGTCAATTTGGGCAGAATTTAGTGCCCTTCGTCTGAATGAGTTTCAGCCATGATCTTATTGAAAGGCAGAGCAGGCTAAATGGCCAACTCTTGTTCCAATTTCTACGTTCTATCTTGTTGCTGAGGTTCAGTACCCAAAATTGAACATAATACTCCAGATGTTGGGGGGGAGGGGGCGGGGTTTGGTGGGGGGGGGATAATGGGTGAGTGAATCAGGCATCGGGCCAGTACAACACAAGCATCGCTTCTCCATTTTTTTGTACTCCAATCTCCTTCAGAGAAAGGCCAGCATTCCAGTGGCCTTTTTGATTGCTGTTTGTACCTGCCCATTAGCTTTTAGTGATTTGTGCATATGAACATTTAAATCTCTTTGTTTCTCCACAGTGTCAAGTCTCTTTCCATTCTAATAAATTCACTGCAGTTCGGAATGAAACAAGTGTCACGCTTTAATTTAACACTGCCCACACACAGTTAGGCTATAACCTGTAAAATTGAATTCAATTGGATAAAAATATCCTAACCAGATGAATTAATATGCTTCTTCATTTAACTCATTTGGTGGAAGATTTTCTTTAATGATATGAAACATATTCATTCTACCCTCTTTTTCTAACCCTCCTACACTGATCAAAAGGTTATAAAGTGTCATAAATGTGCATGTGCATGAAAGTGTAGTCTTTTATTAATCTTACAATAATAAATTGATTTCTGAATTTATAATAGCATTTTTTAAATTCGCTCATGGGATGTGGCCATCATCATTCATTGCCCACCCCTGAATGGCATTTAAGATCCACATTGCTGTGGTTCTGGGGTCACATGTAGGCCAGGCTAGGTAAGGACAGCAGATTTCCTTCCCTAAAAGACATTTGTGAACCAGATGGATTTTTATGACAATCGACAATGGTTTCATGGTCATCGTTAGACTTTTGTTCCAGATTTTATTTTACTGAATTCAAATATCACCACCTGGCACGGTGGGATTCGAACCCAGGTCCACAGAACATTACCCTCTCTGGATCTCTGCATTATTAGTCCAGTGACAATACCACTATGCCATTGCCTCCCCTGTTAAGCCCTGGAGGATATGAGTTTGAGCCTATTTGCCCACTTTGGTTCCTTGCATTAAATGTTACAGAATCATAGAATATACAGCACAAAGACAAGCCCTTTGGCCCAAACTGGTCCATGCCGACCAAAATGCCTACATTTGGCCCATATCCTTCTAAACCTTTCCTATCCATGTATCTGTCCAAATGCCTTTTAAGTGTTGTCAATGTCCCTGCCTCAACCACTTCCTCCGACAGCTCATTCCACACACGTACCACCCTCTGGGTAAAAAAGTTGCTCCTCAGGTTCCCATGAATTCTTTCCCCTCTTAACTCTAACCCATGCCCTCTAGTTTTTGATTCCCCAACTCTGGGAAAAAGACTGAGTACATTCACCCTATCCACGCCTCTCATGATCTTTTACACCTCTATAAGATCACCCCTCCATCTTCTATGCTCAAAAGAAAAAATTCCTAGCCTGTCAATCTCTCCCTGTAACTCAGTCCCTGGCAACATCCTTGCAAATCTCTTCTGCACTCCCTCCAGTCTAATAACATCTTTCCTATAGCAAGGCGACCAAAACTGAACACAATACTCCAGGTGCAGCCTCACCAACGTCCAGTACAACTGCAACATAACTTCCCAGCTTCAATACTCAATGCCCTCACTGATGAAGGCCGGCATGCCAAAAACCTTCTTCACTGCCCTATCTACCTGTGACTCCACCTGCAGAGAACCGTGCACCTGAACTCCAAGGTCCTTCTGTTCCACGATACTCCCTAAGGTCCTACCATTCACCGAGAAAGTCCTACCTTGATTTGACTTTCCAGAATTGTGTGATAAAGGGTAACCAATTTTGCCTCATTCTGACAACCAGAGTCAAGCACTTCCATGTGGAACTATAGTGCCACTACATGCTTGCTATATTCTGGAAATCACAAATGTACATTCCTCATTGATCTCAGAGGAACTGTACTCTCAAGAACTTTTCCAATTCACACCGTAGCATTTCCATGGTTTCTTTCAGCGGTGTAATAAATTCACACTAAATTATGGATCTGGATGAGATTTCTCAAGCACATTTTCTACAGGATAGAGACAATCATACGAAGGAGGAGATGGGTAATATGAAGCTGTGGAAAAGGGGGACAATACATGACCTGCTCAATATTGTCCATAATATCACAAAGATTGTTTACTAATAATGCACACCAAATTCCTGATTGATTAATTTAGGTCACATTGCTTGGCTTGGTTTGATTGCTTTGTAAAAGAATCATAAGAGGAGAGACTAGGTCGATTAGGCGATGGCCTACTGGGGAGGCGATGGCCTAGTGGGGAGGCGATGGCCTAGTGGGGAGGCGATGGCCTAGAGGTGTTATCACTGGACGATTAATCCAGAATCTCAGCTAATGTTTTGGGGTCATAGAACATAGAACATAGAAAAACTACAGCACAATACAGGCCCTTCAGCCCATAAAGTTGGGCCGAACATGTCCCTACCTTACCAATTACTAGGCTCACCTGTAACCCTCTATCTTGCTATCCAATAAATAATATCTGGAATTAAGAATCTACTGGTGACCATGAAATCATTGTCGATTGTCGGAAAAACCCATCTGGTTCACTAATGTCCCTTTGGGAAGGAAACTTGGTCTGGCCTCCATGTGACTCCAGAGCCACAGCAATGTGGTAGACTTTCAACTGCCTTCAAAGGGCAACTGGGGATGGGCAACAACTGCCGGCCCAGCCAGCAACACCATGTCCCACAAATGAATAAAAAAAATATTCACTGGAATTTAGAAGAATGAGAGAGGATCTCATAGAAACTTATTAAATTGTTGCAGTGTTAGGCAGGGTAGATTCAGAAAGAATGTTCCCGATGGTGGGGGAGTCCAGAACTAGGGGTCATAGTTTGGGGATAAGGGGTAAACCTTTTAGAACTGAGGTGAGGAGAAATTTCTTCACCCAGAGAGTGGGGAATGTGTGGAATTCACTGCCACACAATGTCGTTGAGGCCAAAACATGGTCTGATTTCAAGAAGAAATTAGATGTAGCTCTTGGGGCTAAAGGGATCATGGGATATGGGGGGGAAGGGGGGGATCAAGACATTGAATTCGCTAATCGACCATGATCATAATGAATGGCGGAGCAGGCTCAAAGGGCCAAATGGCCTATTCCTGCTTCTAGTTTGCATGTTTCTAAATATGTATTCTGCAATTTTTTTCATTCAGTAAAAATCAGGGCCAAATGGTTTTTCTTTAAAAAAAACATTTTGTGCGTGTACAGCTTGTTTGGTACAATAGTATTTAAAGTGGTTCTCTGTCATGCTTGTACAATTAAATATACCAATTGAGGTTGGGTCGGGTCTGAATTTAAGTTTCAGGGTGTTCCACTGCACCACACAACCCATCAAGAGAATAATGTGGCTAATAGATAGTACATTCAGTTTGTCATGAATTCTCTTTTCACACACCAGCCTGTTACCTACTTGGTACTTGAACAATTCAGATCTGATGCTTCAAATTCAGATCCAAATTCAAACTCAATCCAAACTCAAGTGGATCGAATCAACCACCCTTTTCAAATATTAACTATCTTTTTCCAACAAGGAAATCCTCTGTAAGGGCTCCAGAATGCAATCTTATCTTCAATATTGCCGTGATTAATAGGAATTGTCAAAGCAAAAGACAACTGTAAGTTACTGACTATTTCAACGCGACACCTTAGTTATCCATCTTGTGTAGAGTTGTTTGACTTTTCATTCCTCTGCACCACAGGGAGATCGTGGCGCAGTCGTAATGTCTCAGGGCTAGTAATTGAATGGCCCAGTTGAAAGCTCGGGGCGTATGAGTTCAAATCCCTCCACATCAGCTGGTGGAGTTTAAATTCAATAAATCAATCCGCAATATAAAGCGAGTCTCAGTAACTGTGACCATGGCAACTGTCATCAATTGTTGTAAAAACCCACCTGGTTCATAAATATCCTTCATAGAGGGAAGTTTAGCCTCAATGTGACCCCAGACCCACGCCGCTTAAGAAGAATTCATCGCAAAATAATAATAGCAAGCTTCCATCACACAATTTCTGAGCTGTTTTTAACGTAACCAAGGTTAAGTTACTGTGACATATAGAGCATTAATTTCAGCAATTAAATTGGTCTTTGTTCATGGGGCGGTACAATAGCACAGTGGCTAGCACTGCTGCCGCACAGTGCCAGGGACCCCGTGTCTGCATGGGTGCTCAGGTTTCCTCACACAATCCAAAGATGTGTGGGTTAGGTTGATTGGCCATGCTAAATTGTCCCTTCGTATCCGGGAGACCAGCAAGGTAAATATGTGGGGCTACGGGGATAGCGCCCGGGTGGGTGCAGACTCAATGGGCCAAATGGCCTTCTTCTGCACTATAGGGATTCATAGAATCATTGAATCCATACAGTGCAGAAGGAGGCCATTCAGCCCATCGAGTCTGCACTGACCACAATTCCACCAGGCTATATTCCCGTAACCCCACATATTTACCCTTCTAATCCCCTGACGCTGAGGGGCAATTTAGCATGGCCAATCCACCTAACCTGCACATCTTTGGACTGTGGGAGGAAACCGGAGCACCCGGAGGAAACCCACGCAGACACCAGGAGAACATGCAAACTCCACACAGACAGTGACCCGAGGCCAGAATTGAACTCAGGTCCCTGGCACTGTGAGACAGCAATGCTAACCACTGTGCCATCATGCCACCCAAAATGTGATTCTATGATTCATGGGAAGTGAACATTGTTGACAAAGTTACCATTTGTTGCCCGTCCCTAACTGCCCTTGAGAAGGTGATGGTGAACTACCTCCTTGAAGTGCTATAATCCATGTTAAAATAGGTTATATACAGGTGAAGTGGATGGGCAAAAATTTGGCTGGTGGAGTACAATGTGGGAAAATGTGAACGTGTCCACCTTGGCAGGAAGAATAGAAAAGCAGCGTACTATTTAAATGGAGAGAAATTAAAGCTCGACACTTGTTACAGAGGGATCTGGGTGTCCTGGTGCATGAATAACAAAATGTAATTATGCAGGTGCAGCAAGTGATGAGGAAGGCAAAGAGAATGTTGTCATTTATTGCAAGGGAAATGGAATATAAAAAGAGGGAAGTTTTGCAACAGTTGCACAGGGCCTTTGTCAGACCACGCTTTTGGTGTCCATTTTTGAAAAAGGATGTAATTGAGTTAGAAACAATTCAGAGAAGGTTCACTTGACCCATTCCTGGGATGAGGGGCTTATCTTATGAAGAATGGTTGGACAGGTTGGGACTATACCCATTGGAATTGAAAAGAATGATTGGTGATCTTATGGAAACATAAAGGAGGCGATTCTCCTGCTGCGCTAATTAATTACTTAGTTTCGCAAATGCTGCCTGCCCCTAATTTCTGACTTATTAGCTTGCCCCTTTGAGTTGGTCTGAGCAAAAGAACGTTGGATAAGAGGCTTTTTGTAATCTTCCACCTAAACAAGTATAAGCAGAATTGGAAACTCCTTTATTTGTTCAAATCATTTTAAAATGCCACCGATGTTATAAATGTAATTTCACACCCAGAATGGGTGGGTCCTCATTCAGAGACATTGAGAGTGTACAAACTCGAGCCACAATACGTTAATTTGTAGCTGACCCCAGAAAGTCCAATGGGGTTCAGTGCCAAAGCAAAGAGGTTGGAACCTTTGCCACACTCCCAATGACGATTGAGTAACTGAGTGAAGTCTGGCCTGGAGTCACTCATGATTTCCAATACAATTCGCCCCTTGTTGATTAGACCATGCCGATGTCCTAAGGAAGGCTCAATGAGTTTGCTTGGCAAACATTAAAGATCATTATTTAGTCAACTGCTTTCGCAATATTTCTGCATTCAACCCCTTCCCTGCAAAAAAAACTTTAAAGAACACAAATAAAAGAAATGCTAACTCAAGTGCAATAATAAAATATATACAATGCTCCCTTTGACATCCATATGAAAATCAGCCTCCGGTGAGTGGGAAGATTATAATAAGAATGTTTACTGTTCATATTTTCTCTTTCTGATGGGAGACCTATAAACAAGATGCGTCATAGCCAGGACGATGAAATGTCAGTGTTGTAATGAGATATACCACATCTCAACAATGTTTAAACAACAAAAGTGGTGAAAGAGGATTTTAAGTTTAACATTTTCCACTGACAATCTTCTGTTCCATTTATTCAGGATGATCTAAAGCTCTATTATATCCTACAGTGCCCCTCATTTCCAGTTGCTCAAAGATGTGGAAGTGTGTACATTCGAAACAGGCTCATCCATCTATATCTCTGGTGGGAGCATTTGCCATCACACTGTTTTCACTTTATTATGACCCCCACACAAAAGGTGGGTGGACGTGGAGTAATCGTACACATTCATTAAGCAGGTTCTATTGGTTTCCTTCCTGACTGACTTTCTGGCTACCATTCAGATTTCAGAAGAGCCTGCCGTGATATATCAACTAATGAGAAATTCCGTGGAAACTTTCAGGAAATAAAATATATGTTAATGGTGCAACATTTGCTTAATCTCATTTAACCTCTGTTTACCACTCACAGTTTCTCGGCAAGCCCTCCACTGGAAGGAAAATAAACACAAATGGGAATAAGCTGATTTTCCAAATCCTTATTTTCCATCGGGTATAGCTTAGATGAAATTGGAAGACATCCTGTCCCGCGCTCCAGGTATGTTCTCAATTTTAAAAAAGTCAAACCCACCTGTGGAATATTATGCAACAAATGGTTCTGTCGTTATGCAACTGAGAATTTCAAGGATTGAATTCGGGTAACCCGAAGTGAAAAAAATTGATAATTTTGAATGCACAAAGTCCAATATGCAATCCATTCTCCCCACAAGTACATTGTCTTTTGAACTCTCTAACAATTCTCTAATTAAATCTCTTGCAGATTTGGTGATCCTTGGGCATTAAGTTGATCTTTCTCTGCACCCTAGCTATGACTGTAACACTACATTCCCCACTCTCTCCTTTCCTTCTCTATAGAACACAGAACATAGAACATTACAGCGCAGTACAGGCCCTTCGGCCCTCGATGTTGCGCCGACCAGTGGTACCAATCTAAAGCCCCTCTAATCTACACTATTCCAATATCATCCATATGTTTATCCAATAACCATTTGAATGCTCTTAATGTTGACAAGCCCACTACTGCTGCAGGCAGGGCATTCCACGCCCTTACTACTCTCTGAGTAAAGAACCTACCTCTAACATCTGTCCTATATCTCTCACCCCTCAATTTAAAGCTATGTCCCCTCGTGCTAGCCAACACCATCCGAGGAAAAAGGCTCTCACTATCCACCCTATCTAATCCTCTGATCATCTTGTATGCCTCTATTAAGTCACCTCTTAACCTTCTTCTCTCTAACGAAAACAACCTCAAGCCCCTCAGCCTTTCCTCATACGATTTTCCCACCATACCAGGCAACATTCTGGTAAATCTCCTCTGCACCCTTTCCAACACTTCCACATCTTTCCTATAATGCGGCGACCAGAACTGTACGCAATACTCCAAATGCGGCCGCACCAGAGTTTTGTACAGTTGCAGCATGACCTCCTGGCTCCGAAACTCAATCCCTCTACCAGTAAAAGCTAACGCACCGTACGCCTTCTTAACAACCCTATCAACCTGGGTGCCAACTTTCAGGGATCTATGCACATGGACACCCAGATCCCTCTGTTCATCCACACTACCAAGTATCTTACCATTAGCCCAGTACTCTGTATTCTGTATGCACGGGCTGGCATGGTGGCACAGTGGTTAGCACTGCTGCCTCACAGCGCCAGGGACCCAGGGTTTGATTCCCAACTTGGGTCACTGTCCGTGTGGAGTTTGTACATTCTCCCCGTGTCTGCATGGGTTTCCTTCGGGTGCTCCGATTTCCTCCCACAGTCCGAAAGACGTGCTGGTTAGGTGCATTGGCCGTGCTAAATTCTCCCTCAGTGTACCTGAACAGGTGCCGGAGTGTGGTGACTCGGGGATTTTCACAGTAACTTCATTGCAGTGTTAATGGAAGCCTACTTGTGACGAATAAATAAACTTTAACTTTGTCTGTATAGCGCGCAAGAAACAATACTTTTCACTGTATACTAATACATGTGAAAATAATAAATCAAATCAAATGAAATAAAAAAAATCAAAAGTCTTCAGCTTCAAAGGGTTCCAAGGGACATGAGGGAAAATTGGAAAGACGTAATTGCCAGAGGTTTTATCTATTGCATAAAGCATTTCGCTACAAGCTAAATGAATTGATAGCAGACAGCAATTAATGGGTTTGATCTCATTGTCATTCGAGACATGGTGGCAGAGCGGCCAAAGTTTGAAAACTATATTCCAGACTTTTGGGAGCAGTAGACAGAATGGAAAAAGAGTGGCAGGGTGTGAGAAATGTTCAGAAACCCAGAATCAGATAAAGGCAATAGAATGACAAAATCGTAGCTCAAAAGATTAAGATTAGAATCATTTTAGGCAGAGCTAAGAAACAGCAAGGGACAGAAAGCATTGAAGGGGGTAATTTATATGCCCCTAACAGGAGCCATGGTCCCAAAGTTTTAGTCAGGAAGTTCGAGGTGTATGTAACAAAAATAACACAGTGATCATGTGTGACATTAATGTTCATGCAGACTAGGCAATCCAATTACAGCATTGCATATCAGATAATTTTACAAATCAGTATGTTGAGGATCCAACACAGGGAAGTCTCTTTTTGATCCACTTCTCAAGAGCAGTTACTGCTGACCAAGCTTTGACACCAAGGCACATAAGGTCAGAACATATGACCAGAAACTTGATCAAGATAGGTATTGAGGAAAGCTTTAAAGAAGGAATTCCAGGATTCAGGGCTTAAGCAGCTGAAGACAAGTCTGCCAATAGTGGAAGGAATAAAGCCAGGAATGTGCAAAAGGCCAGAATTCAGGTTCACTAATGTCCTTTAGGGAAGGAAATCTGCCGTCCTTACCTGGTCTGGCCTACATGTGACTCCAGAGCCACAGCAATGTGGTTGACTCTTAACTACCCTCTGAAATGGCCCAGCAAACCACTCAGTTCAATGATAACTAGAGATGGGCAGTAAATGTTGGCCATCCAGCGTCAATTTCAGAGGGCAGTTGAGAGCCAGAAGGGCCTGTTTCCATGCTGTAAACCTCTATAACTCTATGACTCTAATTAGGAATGAGCAATTAATGCTGGCCTACCCAGCGATGCCCATATCCCTGGAATGATTTTTTTGAAGTATCTTGACCACTCATGTGAGGTCATTTTATTTATTTTTTGCATTGCTGCCACACCCATGATGCCAGACTCCCAACATTCACCTCCAGGGTGATGTGCTCCCATTTCCTCTTCAGGCTGTTTCTCATTGACTTCTTCCCCAGTCGAGGAAGTGTTGCCTCCCTCTGGAGTCCACCATGTTGGCCAGAGGATTTATCTCTTTATCCTATCTTACTTTCCCACTCTTTATTTTGTTCTCCTACGTTGAATCATTGGACTGGTTTGGACCATCAGTCTTGGGTTGGTGGAGACTGGGGTGGGTGGTGTGGAGGAGATGGGGAATGGGATGAGGCTTGCTAATTTAAATGACCATGATCTGCATTCAGTGCAAAACAAACTGCTGAGTGGCTACACTGCTCAGCACAGGGTCTAACTTCATTGGAGTTATACATTTAAAGGGCAGGTGCATTATGGCTACAGCAAGTTCTGGAAACAGCTGGGGCTAAGTCACTGAGCAGGAAGAATAGGTTTGAGAAAGGGGAGACCTTACTCCAATGTTCTCTAATGCAGATCGGAATGCCTTGGTGTAAAAAAGTGGACAGGAAGTGAGAGGTCAGGGGTCCAGGACAGTTACTCAACATGGCACTGGAAGCACCTGTTAAAGTTAGTTTATTTATTAGTCACAAGTAAGGCTTACATTAACACTGCAATGAAGTTACTGTGAAATTCCCCTAGTTGCCACACTCCGGCACCTGTTCGGGTCACTGCACCCGAACCAGCACGTCTTTCAGAATGTGGGAGGAAACCAGAGCACCCGGAGGAAACCCACGCAGACACGGGGAGAACGTGCAAACCCCGCACTGACAGTGACCCATGTCGGGAATCGAACCTGGGTCCCTGGAGCTGTGAAGCAGCAGCGCTAACCACTGTGCCACCGTGCCATGCTATCAATGGAAGCAGCCTAGCCATAAGGAGCTGAGTGCCGTGCAGGAAGATGTTTAATGATCTCACACTAGGTGAAGGTCAGTGAATGCATCATCAATGTCTTATCCTTAAAAATGAACCACCGACCACACACACTGCTCCATTCATCATCCTCCTTCACTCTCCCACCAACGGTTTCTAACAAGCACGACACAGATCTTAATACTCACAGCCTCACCTCACTGTTGCACGCTATCACCAGATATCTCAGCTCACACACTCTGCCAGCCATTCAACCGTGACAGGTACATAACCCAAACACACTGCGCCACCACACTCACTGACAGATTTCCCTCTCCCCTGCAGAACAAGGCAGGGCACAACCACAGACAGTGATGCCTAACTGACAATATCTCCCTAACTATGGCACAGACAGTGCTGATCTTCACTGAACCAACCAAGGCTAAGAGTGATTTTAAATCTTTCTTTAAAGTTCATTTATTAGTGTCACAAGTAGGTGTATATTAACACTGCAATAAAGTTACTGTGAAAACCCCTAGTTGGCACACTCCGATACCTGTTCGGGTATACTGAGGGAGAATTTAGCACGGCCAATGCACCTAACCAGCACTTTTCAGACTGAGGGAGCACCTGGAGAAAACCCACACAGACACAGGGAGAACGTGCAGACTCTGCACAGACAGTGACCCAAGCCGGGAATCGAACCCAGGTCCCTGGCGCTGTGAGGCAGCAGTGCTAACCACTGTGCCACCGTGCCACCCAGGTAAGAGATGCCCCGCACCTACCGTACCAATTGGCTCACACCGCACTTCCCTATCCTCACTCATCTAATATACAAAGCTGCAGGTGGTGTAAGCATGCGCCTTTCGCCTTCTCCCACTCCCCTCAGTGGCTGAGCACTTGGTATTCAAACAGTTTTGATGCAAAGTACTGCTGCATTGCACATCATTAACTTCAGGTTGCACAGTCTGGCAGATTTCCCACACTGGTAAATCATTTCTGCAGGTGGTCTAAACATGTTCATTTAATTACTGACACGGAAGACACAATTAAGTTTAGACACACCAGAAACTGCAACCTGTTTACCTTCTGTACCTTTTGGTTGTTAGAGGATAAATTGGCCCATCTCACTGCTGCTACTCAATGGGAAAACCTATTGGAAAATCCCATGCGCCTGGCTTTTGATTATGCAGTCACTGGGAATGCAGAAGGAGACTATTTCCACTTGTTAGTCATACTCAAAGGACACCTTCATCTCCACCAACAGACAGGTTTTCAACATTTTTTAGCAAGTTTGCTGAAATGATTGACCTGATACATGGGGGAACCACCATTCAGGAACGCTGGTGAGCTATGCACTTGGTACACAGTCCGGTGTCACATTGCAATGCGACATTCCGAGATGTCTAAATGTAATATTTGGAAACTGACCAGGGTGGTTCTCAGGAGCAGCAAGAAACACTTTGGATTAGTAAGCTAGTACCTTAGCCTGTACCTCCAATACACTAAATGGCACCTTCACCATTGTCAAGATACATTGATTCAGATCTCCCTGGTCTCTGACCATCCAGAGTACGATGTGGGGATGCCGGCGTTGGACTGGGGTGAACACAGTAAGAGTTTTAACAACACCAGGTTAAAGTCCAACAGGTTTATTTGGTAGCAAACAGCATTAGCTTTCGGAGCGCTGCTCCTTCGTCAGATGGAGTGGAAATGCATTTCCACTCCATCTGACGAAGGAGCAGCGCTCTGAAAGCTAATGGTGTTTGCTACCAAATAAACCTGTTGGACTTTAACCTGGTGTTGTTAAAACTCTTACTGTATCCAGAGTACAGACATACCCAATATGGGAGATGTGCTGTTGGAATCCTCAGAATTCCCAAAACAAGGACTCTGGGAATTCTCCTCAGAAGTCAGAATTTGCGATGGGCAATTCTCCTGCTCCACTGGATTCTCCGAAAATGTCTCTGACTCCAAATTAGAATCCAAGACTTCAGATGGCTCTGGAACACTTACCTACATAGTTCCGCAGGAACAGAGAGCGGCACGGTAGCACTGCTGCTTCACAGCTCCAGAGACCTGGGTTCGATTCCCGGCTCGGGTCACCGTCTGCGTGGAATTTGCACATTCTCCTCGTGTTTGTGTGGGTTTTCTCTGGGTGCTCCGGTTTCCTCCCACAGTCCAAAAATGTGTGGGTTAGGTTGATTGGATGTGCTAAAAAGATTGCCCTTAGTGTCCTGAAATGCATATGTTAGAGGGATTAGTGGGTAAATATGTAGGGATATTCTGACCTTTTGCCCCTTTTTACGAGAACACAGGGGCGGCCCGGTGGCGCAGTGGTTATTGCTGCCTCACAGAGCTCAAATCTGGCCTCGGGTCACTGTCTGTGAGGAGTTTGCACTTTCTCTCCATGTCTGCGTAGGTTTCCTCCAGGTGCTCCGGTTCCCCCCCACAGTCCAAAAGACAAGTGAGTCAGGTTGATTGGCCATACTAAATTGCCCCCTAATGTCTGGTGGATTAGCAGGGTGAATACATGGAGTAACGGGGATAGGGCCTCGGCGGGATTGTTGCAGGGTAGACATGATGGGCCAAATGGCCTCCTTCTGCACGGTAAGATTCTATGATTCTATGATAAGATAGAAGGAGTAGGAAATTTGGCCCTTCAAGCCTGCCCCGCCATTCAATACAATCATGGCTGATCTACATCGGTCTCAACTCCTTCACTGTGCCATTTCCCCATCGCGCCTCTGTTCCTCAATCAATTAAATATCTATCCACCTCCACTTTGAATACTTCTAATGATCCAGCCTCCATCATCCTTTGGGGCAGAGAATTCCAGAGATTCATAGAATCATAGAATCCCTACAGTGCAGAAGGAGGCCATTCAGCCCACCAAGTCTGCACTGACCGCAATCCCACCCAGGCCATATTCCCATAACCTATCAACCAAATCTGCACATAATCAACCTAACCTGCACATGTTTGGACTGTGGGAGGAGACCGGAGCACCCGGAGGAAACCCACGCAGACACGGGAAGAACGTGCAGACTCCACACAGACAGTGGCCCGAGGCCAGAATTGAATCCAGTTCCCTGGCGCTGTGAGGCAGCAGAGCTGACCACTGTGCCACCGTGCCGCCCCATCATTGCAATGACAACGAGATGTCATGCTCCTTGCTGCCTGCGCTGCTTAACTGCGAGATGCCAGAACTGCTTATCTGACCCTGGAAGCTAGTGTTTCAATAACAACGGAGAGGTATTGGAGTCTCTTTTCAGAGCAAGGCCTGAACAGATGCTCTGAGCATGTTGGCCTGAACGGTTCCAAGAGCTGCAATTAAAATTTCAGCCAAAGAAAGTCCTAATTTTTCAGTTATTTTGAAGGCTGCTTTGACCTTGCTCTGCAGCAAGTCTCCGTAATCCACCCGATTTAACTTCCTCCATGTTAATGTTGCACCTGTACATTCTGAAAATGTGGATGATGAATAATCCATCGCTGCAATGTGATGCAAGACTTCGTGACACATTGTAGTGAAACAGTGATGAGTGTGCAGCTCATCATTCTGAGTACACCATGTCTCCCCACATGGCAGGTTTCTGTGGACAGTGCACTTTAACAGACACATTCGGAAAGATCTTAAAGTCGTGACTTCACCCTCAGCCCGGCTCTCCCGCAATGGCCAGGAACACACTTTGCCATCATGTAAATGACCTCAGTGAGCGGGCTATTGGGAATATCGCTGTGCTGGGTGAAAATCATACCCCATCTGACAATTCCTCCCCTGCCTCAGGTACATCCACGCCTACCCCCTGTTGCAAGATCCAACTCAAATGGTTTTGTTGGCATGGCAAATGTGAATAAATGACACCAAAATCTGATTAGTTAATAAATGAATGCACTTGATTACTGACAGAGAGCTTTCTTGCATGTGGACTGCGGCTCAGTTGGCAGTGCTTTCATCTCTGAGGTGGAAAGTTGTCGGTTCAAATCCCACAAGGTGAGTCTCACGTTGGAGGCAGACAAGAGATTACCCTCCCCCCCCATTACCTCATGGACTTGAAGGACGGCACAGTGACACAATGGTTTGCACTGGTGCCTCACAGTGCCAGGGATCCGGGTTCAATTCTGTACGAAGCTTGTTTCTGGACGAAGGTTTTTTCGTCGATAATCTTGTATGAAATGATCACGATTCCGTCACATTAATAATTGGAATTCTATGGCATCAATAATGAGGATTCTATTATGACAATGCTCAGAGTCCTATCTCTAACCCTAGGGCGGCACGGTAGCACAGTGGTTAGCACTGCTGCCTCACAGCACCATGGACCCGGGTTCGACTCCCATCTTGGGTCACTGTCTGTGTGGAGTTTGCACATTCTCCCCATGTCTGTGTGGGTTTCCTCCGGGTGCTCCGGTTTACTCCCACTCTCCAAAGATGTGCGGGTTAGGTTGACTGGCCATTCTAAATTGACCCTAGTGTCAGCGGGATTAGCAGGGTAAATGTGCGGGTTACGGGAATAGGACCTGGGTGGGATTGTGATCGATGCAGACTCGATGGGCCGAATGGCCTCCTTCTGTACTGTAGGGATTCTATGATTCTCTGTCCTTGTACTGAATTTACAGGGCATCCAAACAGACTTCTTCCTTTCCCCCTGTCTCCCAGGTCCAGCCTCTCTTCCACCCAACCCACCCGCCTTCCAGTCTCTGCACAGCTTGTGCTCCTGGCACCCAGCATGAGTGAAGTTGAGAGCAGCCCCCACCACCCACTGCTCCTCCTCCGCCCCCCCCACCCCCCCACCCCCGAGACAGAGAAAACAGAAACTAGTGACCTCCTAAGCTCCCCAGCTGCGCATCACTCATATCATGTGGTTGACTCTCGCGAATGGGCCATAAATGCTGGCCCAGCCAGCGACGCCCACATCCCATGGACAAATTAAAAACAATACAGCCGTAAAATTGGATGTTCAGATTTCCAGCTGACGAGGACGTCAATTCAAAGAGGGAGCCTCATTCCGACAAGGAGGCCTCTTAATGCAATGAGATGCTAATACCTGCAAAACGTCTTCCCGACATTGCTCATTGAGGGTGGTACGGTGGCACAGTGGTTACCGCTGCTGCCTCACAGCACCAGGGACCCGGGTTCAATTCCCGGCTTGGGTCAATGTCTGTGCAAAGTTTGCACGTTCTCCCCATGTCTGCTTGGGTTTCCTCCGGATGCTCGGGTTTCCTCCCACAGTCTGAAAGACGTGCTGGTTAGGTGCATTGGCCACGTTAAATTCTCCCTCAGTGTACCCGAACAGGCACCGGAGTGTGGTGACTAGGGGATTTTCACAGTAACTTCATTACAGTGTTAATGTGAGTCTACTTGTGACACTAATAGATTACCTCCAACTTTAACTAACTTTAACTTTAAACTTGTTGGGGACTAGCAGGGTAAATATGTGGGGTTACGTGGACAGGCCCTAGGTGGGATTGTTATCAGTACAGGCTCAATGGGCCAACTGGCCTCCTTCTGAACTGTAGGGATTCTGTGATTCATCAGGAATCTCGACCCACCTTTCGTGTCTCGAGAACTTAATTCCTCAAGCTCATCCCGACTGATTTTCGGCCTCTCACCAAATGAAATTCCCTTTCTTGCCAAACTTCACACGCCTGGTGGGACCAAAAGATTCCACCCCAGCTCTTGAGTACAAAGATAATAGGCTAATACTCCAGTGTGGGACTAAGGGAGTGCTGCACTGCCAGAGGTACCATCTTTCAGGTGAAATTTCAAAACTGAAGCCTTATCCACTGCCTGGCATTGATGGAAAAGATCCCATGGCAGTATCCTGAAAAAGAGTAGGATATTCTTCTTGATAGAAGTCTACAAAATTATGAGAGGCATGGACAGAGTGAATAGTCAGAAGTTTTTTTCGAGGGTGGAAGAGTCAATTACTGGGGGGTGCAGGTTTAAGGTGCGAGGGGCAAGGTTTAAAGGAAATGTACGAGGCAGATTTTTTACACAGAGATTAGTGGGTGCCTGGAACTCGTTGCCGGGGGAGGCAGTGGAAGTGGATATGGTAGTGACTTTTAAGGGGCATCTTGACAAAAGGATGGGAATAGAGGGATATGATCCCTGGAAGAGTAGGGGGTTTTAGTTCAGTCGGGCAGCATGGTCAGTGCAGGCTTGGAGAGTCGAAGGGCTTGTTCCTGTACTGGAATTTTCTTTGTTCTTTATTTATCCCTGGTGCCATGGTTAATAGTTATCCCTCAATCAACATTGCAGATTATTTTGTCATTATCACATTGCTTTTATGGAACACTGGCAGCCATATTGCTCAATTTCAATAATAATTGCACCTGAAGTAAGCAACGCCATAATCGAGCAGATGGTCCATCCAGGCTAGGCTGGAGTCAATGATCAGGGTAGCCCCTGAGGTTTAACCGAGGCGTCGCCTGATGCAATATTTCAAAACCGTCTCGGCCTTTTGGCTGAGATCAAGCGTCAGATCAAGTCCAAGATGGGATGCAATGCCTTGTCTTGTCAGCTTGGATCTTGCTTGTCCCTCTCGTGTGGACCATGAATTGGATTCAATGTGGATGGAATAATTTTTTTTTTTAAAAACGCTTCGGAATGTCCGACGGTTTTGAAAACTGTTCCAGGAACGTAAGTCTTCCTTCTTAAATTATCTCAATGCTCACAAGTCAGGGAACTGCCATCCAGGTATGATAGAAGAAAAACTAGCCTCCTATCGGCACAGTAGAGCAGTGGTTAGCACTGCTGCTTCACAGCTCCAGGGTCCCGGGTTCGATTCCCGGCTCGGGTCACTGTCTGTGTGGAGTTTACACATTCTCATCGTGTCTGCGTGGGTTTCCTCCGGGTGCTCCGGTTTCCTCCCACAGTCCAAAGACGTGCGGGTTAGGTTGATTGGCCAGGTTAAAAATTGCCCCTTAGAATCCTGAGATGTGTAGGTTAGAGGGATTAGCGGGTAAATATGTGGGGGTAGGGCCTGGGTGGGATTGTGGTCGGTGCAGACTTGATGGGCCAAATGGTCTCCTTCAGCCCTGTAGGGTTTCTATGATTCTATCAATGGGAATGTTTGTTTTTTATGCAAGTCAATGGTTCAAGGAAATGTCACTTTTAAGCTGGAAATACAGTCTTAATTAGGCAATAAAATATCAAATGAAAGTGTGTATCCTTACCTCAAGAAATCTTGGTGAAGGTCCAAACAGGGAGGGCACGGTGGCACTGCTGCCTCACAGCGTCAGGGACCCAGGTTCAATTCCTGGCTTGAGTCACTGCCTGTGTGGAGTTTGCACATTTTCCCTGGGTTTTCTCCGGGTGCTCCGGTGTCCTCCCACAGTCGTAGAGATGTGCTAGTTAGTTGCATTGGCCATGCTAAATTCTCCCTCATTCTGCCAGTGGCGACTAGGGGATTTTCACAGAAACTTCATTGCAGTGTTAATGTAAGCCTACTTGTGGCACTAATAAAGAAACTTAAAATACCATGAATGGCATAATTTTGAAGTCTGGTCATTGCAGGAAATACAGCATCCATTTTGTGCACAGCAAGCTTCAACAGACAACAATGACATCATGAGCCAGCAATTTGTTTTTGGAGGGGGGTAAATATTAACCAAAATACCCAAGGAGAACTATGTTTTATTTTCAAATTTTGCTATGGGATGTTCATGTCCCCGAAGGGAGCTGAACAGACAGGGCTTCTTGTTTAGCATCTCAACTGAAAAGGATACAGCACGACGTAAAATTCATTAAAGAGTCACCTCCTCCCAAGACTGGGAGGTGCTGCAGATGAGCAATAAATCAACACAAGAGTTTGCTCGAATTTGGTTAAACAGGCAAGCTTCCAATGAGAACTATAAATTGTTAAAGTCAAACTGAGGCCAGAGGAGTGAAAGGTACCACAGAGAAAGGTGAGACGCTGTTCTCTGAGCTTTGTTAAGCTTCAGTGGAACAGAGTAGATGCCCCAGATCAGACGTGCACAGAGACTTGAACTGACAGATCACACTTGCGAACAGATCGGTTTGACAGATGATTCCCTCATCCGCCTCAGGTTTTTCAAGGAGAGGAGGAGATCCCAACATGAGAAGTGAACACGGTGTACCAGACTGGGGAAGCACATCCATTGACTCTGTCTACATTTCCCGCTGCCTCGGCAAAGCCGCCAGCATAATTAAGGACTCCACGCACCCCGGACATTCTCTCTTCCACCTTCTTCCGTCGGGAAAAAGATACAAAAGTCTGAGGTCACGTATCAACCGACTCCAGAACAGCTTCTTCCCTGCTGCTGTCAGACTTCTGAATGGACTTACCTTGCATTAAGTTGATCTTTCTCTAGCTATGACTGTAACACTACATTCTGCACTCTCTCATTTCCTTCTCTATGAACGGTATGCTCTGTCTGCACTGCGCACAAGAAACAATACTTTTCACTGTATATTAATACATCTGACAACAATAAATCAAATCAAACATGCAAGTTGCTGTCACAAACAAAAATGTTGGTGTCTCGAGATAGCAGTGTGTGAGGAAGTGAACATTATACCTGCACTTGCATGGGAAGGAGAGGAGGTGGTAGGAATGGGGGAATGGCGAACCAGGCTCTCAACAGATGGATCAGCCCATCTGAAATGCTGCGAAGCAAGGGAATGGGATTTGATTTGATTTGATTTATTATTGTCACTTGTATTGGAATACAGTGAAAAGTATTGTTCCTGGCACGCTATACAGACAAAGCATACCGTTCATCGAGTACATAGGGGAGAAAGAAAGGAGAGGGTGCAGAATGTGGTGTTACAGTCACAGATAGGGTGTAGACAAAGATCAACTTAATATATGGTAGGTCCATTCAAAACTCTGATACAGCAGGGAAGAAGCTGCTTTTCAGTCAGTCGGTACATGACCTCACACTTTTGTACCTTTTTCCTAATGGAAGAAGTTGGAAGAGAGAATGTCCAGGGTGCATGGGGTCCTTAATTATGCTGGCTGCTTTTCCGAGGCAGCGGCAAGTGTAGAGAGAGTCAATGGATGGGAGGTTGGTTTGCATAATGGACTGGGCTACTTTCACAACCTTTTATAGTTTCTTGCTGTCTTGCTCAAAGCAGGAGCCATACCAAGCTGTGATACATCCAAAAAGGATGCTTTCTATGCTGCATCTGTAAAGGTTGGTGAGAGTTGTAGCGGATAAGTCACATTTCCTTCACCTCTTGAGAAAGTAGTGGGCTTTTGTTTGATGGTGGGATTGTGTCAGAGGTGGCAAAAATGGTAGGAGTTCATCCATTGAATGGAAAGACTGGCAGGGTGTAAGGTAAGGGTGAGGGTCTATAAGGATGTTTCTGCTATGGGTGAGAGGCACAAGGGCAGAAGTGTGAGCAGTGAGATAGCTTCTGTCAAGGCTCCATACAGCCACAGTGGAGGAGAAGTCATGACTGAGTGTAAATAAAAGGACATTTGTTATGTGGTATCATCAAGCAGAAGTGGTAGAGACAGCAAAAGTGGGAATGGAGTCCTTGCAGGAAGTGAGATGGGAAGAATTCTAAGTAGTTGTGGGAGGCAGTACACGTGTAATAGAGAAAACGCTGGAAAATCTCAGCAGGTCTGGCAGCATCTGGAAGGAGAGAAAAGAGCTGACGTTTTGAGTCCAGATGACCCTTTGTCAAAGCTTTCTCTCCTTACAGATGCTGCCAGACCTGCTGAGATTTTCCAGCATTTTCTCTTTTGGTTTCAGATGCCAGCATCCGCAGTGATTTGCTTTTATCGCTGTAATAGATGTCAGTGCATGAAAAAAAAGGAAATCTTCCTCTATCAAAGTATGAAGAAAGGGTCAGGACCCCGAGTTTTGCCGAGAGTGCCTTGTTTTTTTAAACCCAAATGTCTGAGGAATGAGGAATGATTCTTCTCTTAATGGTTGTCTGGTCTTTCAGTACTTGCCCCTGGCACAGACGCACACCCTTTGGAAGTGAAAATGCTGTAATTCTTCCTCAGCACAGGTGGTGGCTGGGAGAGGTGCGGTCAAGGTGCCACACACAATAGCTGAAAGCATTTCCGGAGACTGCAAAAGTGCTGAGAGCAACTGAAACATTCTGCAAACAGGCTTTCATCAGAACAGAAAAGGACATTTATGGGAACAAGTAACTCTGACAGGTCACGGCATTGTTTATTTGCCATTCAGAAGCAGAAGTACACAACTGGCCAACATCTGTGTTTGAGGAGTGGCAGGCACAGACTTGTTTCAATCTGTAAACTAACCCTATTAAACTCCTCGTTCTGTTGAAGGTACCAATTTCCAGCGTCTGCGCTATCTTCCTCCCGGGTCCTTTAAATTGTAAACTTCCACATTCTCCCGGATGAAATGAGCAATTGTACAAAGTTTCATGGAGAAAAGTTACGGTTGTGGCCTGCTCCACGCATAATCTAGAAAGAACTGCTCATTAAAAAGGAAAAGAAGCAGAATGCAACTTCACGCTATTCAACAGGATTTTTTAATTAAACCTAAATATAGATTTACACCAAAGAGCATAAGCCATGAATTCAACTTTTTTAAAATGAACGCTGGAGGCTCCTTTGACTGAACCACTTGCAAAATGCTTAACATTTTTGAAATAGACATTTTTGTGTTCTCAATCTGACTTCAAAGGAGTATCGTTGCATTGAGATTAGAAGGAGAAAACATTAATATGTTGTGATACATTTCACAGATGACCTATGATAGACCCAGGCCAAAACCCAGCTCTCTCATTAGTAATTACGGGTGATTGTTGTTTTTGGTGAATAGATGCATTGAAGGAGTGCTACCATCACCGGATTTTGAATGGGCCCCATTGAGGGAATGCGATGGAACATTCCTTCATCTAATTGCCTGGTGGGCAAAGTCCTTCTGAAAAGCTCTCATTAACGCAGGGTGTGTGCTAATCAGGCTGCTCACTTGTGTATCTTTGAAGAAGGTAACTGTGCGGCTAAGTACTTAACCCCTGAGTTGATCCAGATGTAACTCTACATTCTGCACTCTCAGTTCACCTTCTGATTTCAGCTTCTCTGCCGTTTGGCCATTCACACCTTCTATTCTCTCTATGGGCTGCCATTAGCAGCATTTCCCCTTGTTTTTGTGGCTGTGACTCACCTTTCATTCCCTCACCCTGCAGTATAAATATCTCCCACATTCTATTCATTTTAACTTTGACAAAGGGTCACCTGGACTCGAAATGTCAGCTCTTTTCTCTCCTTACAGATGCTGCCAGACCTGCTGAGATTTTCCAGCATTTCCTCTTTTGGTTTCAGATTCCAGCATCCGCAGTAATTTGCTTTTATCAAGGAATCTCTCCTTCCCTTTTCTATGAACAGTATGCTTTGTCTGTGTAGCGTGCAAGAAACAATACTTTTCACTGTATATTGGTACACTTGACAATAATAAATCAAATCAAAATGTTTGCAACATCAGCTTTACAGGCAGGAATTTTCAAAATGTTTACGTCCATCTTCAGATTTGGTTTTTATTGCTTCGGCGTCACAGACTGACATCAATATTCCACCAACATTCACAAATGTGGCTAACAACGTAATAATGACTAGATAACCTGTTCTGTGATATTGACTGAGGGGTAGGTGGACACTGGAGCCAGGACTCCCTTGCCGCTTCTTCAAAAGTAGAAATTTCCGAGGGATCTTTTTAGGAGAGGCGATGGACTCATGTCATTATCGCTAGATCATTAATCCAGAAACTCAGCTAATGTTCTGGCCACCCGGGTTCGAATCCCGCCAGGGCAGGTGATGGAATTTGAATTCGATTTTTAAAAATCTGGAATCAAGAATCTACTGATGACCATGAAACCATTGTCGATTGTCAGAAAAACCCATCAGCTTCACTAATGTCCTTTAGGGAAGGAAATCTGCCATCCTTACCTGGTCTGGCCTACATGTGACTCCAGAGCCACAGCAATGTGTTTGACTCTCAATTGCCCTCGGGCAAGTAGAGAGGGGCAGTAAATGCTGGCCAGCCAGCGACGCCCATGTCCCATGAATGATTAAACTAAAAAGGCAGACGGGACCTCAATTTAATGCCTCATCCAAAACTCCATACATTCCACAGTGCAGTGCTCCCTCAGTACTGCCAACATTGATTGTAAGGAACTCAAACCGGGGCTTGAAACTGGAGGTTCAGACGTAAGGCTACAACTAAGGTGCCCCTGACTTTATTGCAATTTCTGGTTAAAAGCTCAACAGATATTTGGCACATCCTAAGGTGTTAAATAAATATTGAAGAGTTAAATGAGCACAAATAGAAGGTAACACTTTGGGAGGTCAGCGCAGGAACTACCACTGTCCAGCTTGCTCAGAAATATGTAGGGAGGATAATGAATGACAATCAAGGTAACCTAAAGAACTAAAAACTCTCAGAGCAGACTCATATCCGCACAGAATCATAGAAAATTACAGCACAGAAAAATGGTATTTGGCCCATCATTTGTGTGCTATTCTTTGAAAGAGCAATCATGCTGATTTCCACACCCCTGTTTTTTTAACACTGACTCTACACATTCCACATCCTCAAGCAACTCCTTTCTAAAACCATTTACGCAACCGCTTTCACTGCTTAAGAGTGATCCAGATCCCATGCCATGGGTGGCACAGTGGCACAGTGGGTGGGATTGCTGCCTCACAGCTTCAGAGACCTGGGTTTAATTCCAGCCTTGGGTGACTGTGTGGAGTTTGCATAATCTCCCCGTGTTTGCGTGGGTTTCCTCCGGGTGCTCCAGTTTCCTCCCACACTCCAAAGATGCGTAGGTTAGGCGGATTGGCCATGTGTGGGGTTACGAGGATAGATGGCACTGGAGGGGATGCAGAGGAGATTCACCAGGTTGATTCTGGAGTTGAGAGGGTTGGCTTATGAGGAGAACCTGAGTAGACTGGGGCTATACTCATTGGAATTTAGAAGAATGAGAGGAGATCTTATAGAAACATAAGATTGTGAAGGGAATAGAGAAGATAGAAGCAGAGAGGTTGTTTCCACTGGCAGGTGAAACGAGAACTTGGGGGCATGGCCTCAAAATAAAGGGGAGCAGATTTGGAACTGAGTTAAGGAGGAACTTCTTCACCCAGAGGGTTGTGAATCTGTGGAATTCCCTGCCCAGTGAAGCAGTTGAGGCTACCTCATTGAATGTTTTTAAGGCAAGGATAGATACATTTTTGAACAGTAAAGGAATTAAGGATTATGGTGAGCGGGCGGGTAAGTGGAGCTGAGTCCACAAAAAAATCAGCCACGATCTTATTGAATGGCGGAGCAGGTTCGAGGGGCCATATGGCCTACTCCTGCTCCTAATTCTTATATTCTTATGTTATGTCCTAGAGCAGGGAAGAGAGCCAAGTAAGCTACTCTGTCAGAGAGTTGGTGCAGAGTCGATGGGCTGAATGGCCTCTTCTGCACTGTAGGGATTCTATGATTCTATGAACTGTAAAGAAAAAAATCTTCCAATTTCCCTCTCTAGATCTCTTGTCAATGATTTTAAATCTATGATGTCTGGTTTATTGACCCAATCACTAGAGGGAGTTGTTTACTTTTGGTCTACTCTATCGAAACTCCTCATCATCTTGAATAGGTATTAATCAAGTCACCTCCTAACCGTTTCTGTCCTAACTTTACCAACTTCTTCTCATGACCAAAGCCCCTCATTCCTGATTATGTCTTGGCAAACCTCACCTTTTCTAAGGCCTGTCAGTCTTTCCTGAAATCTGGTGCCCAGAATAGTTCACAAAACTGCAGCTGAAGATCTTCACAGTACTAGATAACCTCTCACTCAGAACACTGGTCCCTTCCCCTTCACCTCAGAGAATGTCCTGCATCTGCCCAGTGACATCCTTCACCCTGTCACCAGGTTGGCCACGTAATGTTCAGAAGTCATTTTTACAGTTCTAGAAATGCCGTCTTCTGCTTCTAACTATTGAATCACCCATGATAACTGCCTTTCTACTCTTCTCTGCCCCTACGCACAGTCAAAAGTCTTGTGGTGTTGGGGGGAGGGGGAGCTTGATTTTTCCTTTATAGTTCCAAAGAGACATCACCCACCCCAACACTCGAAACTGAGAAATGATGAGTGAATGTCATTGGCTTGGGGGGATGCCTGCACTTCCTGTGTCTTCCTCCGACCCTGCCTGAACCCCCCTCATCCCCACCTATGACTATGGGGCCACCACCTCCTGGAACACACAAGACAGGAAACTCTCAGATTCCCAGTTCAGCCAACTGCTCCTCAAGTCCTAGACTGATAATCCAGAGTTCCAGCGTCATGATCAGGTTCGAATCCCACCATGGGAGATGGCGAAATCTGAATTCAATAAAAAGTCTACTGGTGACCATGAAACCATTGTCGATTGTTGCAAAAATCCATCTGGTTCACGAATGTCATTTTGGAAAGGAAATCTGCTATCCTTACCTTGTCTGGCCTACACGTGATTCCACACCCACAGCAATGTGGTTGACTCTTAAATGGCCCTCTGAAATGACTTAGCGAGCCACTCAGTTCAAGGGCAATTAGGGATGGGGATTAAATGCTGGCCCAGCCAGCAATGCCAACATCTCATGAACACATTTTTTTAAATCAATTAGATTCATCAGGCAGTTCATGGGTGTCAAAAATTCAACGATTAAAATGGCAAGAGGTCCGTACGTCCAGAAACACTGCAGATAGGGCCCTGAGGGTCTTGTTAGCTACCAGCTTCCCTGTCGTACGCAAACCCAGGAAGTGTGGGCTGCAGCAGGAGAGGAATGAATGGAAAAGATTAAACAGACGGCACTGCATTATCAACACTGCAGGCAGACAGGACAAAATACAAATAACTAAACAGCACTAAAACAGTCACACACCAGGATAAAAATTAAAGTTTATTTATTAGTCACAAGTAGGCTTACATTCACACTGTAATGAAGTTACTGCAAAAATCCCCTAGTCGCCACACTCCGGCGCCTGTTCGGGTACACTGAGGGAGAATTTAGTATGGGCAATGCACCTAACCCACACGTTTTTGGACTGTGGGAGGAAACCGGAGCACCCGGAGGAAATCCACGCAGACACAGGGAGAATGTGCAAACTCCACACAGTTACCCAAGCCATGAATTGAACCTGTGTCCCTGTTGTGTTTTGAGGCAGCAGTGCTAGCCACAGCGCAGCCACTGTGCAGGAGGTATCAGTCCAAGGATTCAGCAACAATAAGAAAATTGATATCAATTATCAAGGCTCCAAAAGGTCTAGAGGAACAATTGTGCCCCTAGAGGCTTAATCAAATATTCAGGAGATGGGACAATTAACACCCCATCAAAATCAGCTTGACAAAAAAATGCTTTGATATTGTAAACTGGTGGACAGGAGATGTCCACAAAGCAATTAAAGCTGAAGCACTCAAGACAATGGAACCGTATAATGCAATAAAAAACAGAACTGTAACTAATTCAAAGCAACAATCTGATGAGCTAATCGAAATGTAGCAATTTGTAACGCAAAAAAGTATAAGAATATGTGAGAACTGATGATCAGTAGAGTGGCGCGGTAGCAAGCTGTGGTTACAGCCACGAGTTCTGCTCTCCCTCATGCTCATTCATTCATTCATTCCCTCCTACATTCCCCATTCGCACCAAGTGGGCAGGGTTAAAATTGGCACTATCATTTCTTTAGCTGATATTAGTGCAGCAAGGGTGGGCACAGTCTGCAGTCTTAAAGCAATGGATCGTTCAAGGAAGTCCAACCTGATTGTATTTATATACGACATCTTCTGGTTCAAGTATTGCTGACCTTCCATTTGTTGTACATGTTTAGCAACATTGTGAGGGAGAATGCTTCTGGCATTCCAGTTAAAGACTCTTATCGAGTAGCTGTAGTGTTGATGTGTGTGGGTAATAAGAAGGTTAATCATTCTGACTGGAAGCAGCCTGTCCATGTTTTACTTGAAAGTACTTCATTCTTTACTCTATTTCTGATACACGAGTTGCATCATTGGACAATAGAAGTAAGATAAGTAAATTAAAGCAATTACATGTTATTTGTGCTGTTGTTTACAAAGCACAGCTATTTATCTTGTTTTGCTGATTAATGATCTTCTCCACAGTATTTCACTTGTAGTTGTGAGTAACTCCAAGAAAGCAGACCTGGTATAGGCTAATTATCGATGACTCCTGCAATCAAAACACCTCAGAATAATTCAACTCTGTACAGTTTGTTCTTTTGAATAATTTCTTTGCTATTATTGCGTCAATGGTGTTGCTTACTTTACCCAAAATCTCTTAATAAAATCATAGAATTCCTACAGTGCAGAAGGAGGCCACTTGGCCCATCAAGCCCGCATCGACCCTCTGACAGTGCATCTTCCGCAGGCCCACTCCACCCTATGTCTGCAAACCCACACATTTACCCCGCTAATTCCCCTAACCTACACAACTCAGCTACTGTTCTGGGGACACAGGTTCGAATCCCACTACAGCAGATGGTGGAATTTGAATTCAATAAAAAATATCTGGAATTAAGAATCTACTGATGACCATGAAACCATTGGCAATTGTTGCAAAAACCATCTGGTCCACTAATGTCCTTGAGGGAAGGAAATCTGCCGTCCTTACCCAGTCTGGCCTACATGTGACTCCAGAGCCACAACAATGTGGTTGACATTCAACTGCCCTCTGGGCAACTAGGGATGGGCAATAAATGCTGGCCAGCCAGCGATGCCCATGTCCCACAAATGAATAAAAATTTTTTATGACCAATCCACATAACCCACATATTTTTGGACTGTAGGATGAAACCGGAGCACCCGGAGGAAACACACGCAGACACATGGAGAACGTGCAAACTCCACACAGACAGTCACCCAAGGCCAGAATCGAACCCAGTTCCCTGGAGCTGTGAGGCAGCAGTGCTGACCACTGTGTCACTGTGCCATAAGTGGCTGTTAATTGTCCATGTCAGGGACCCAAGTGGAGATGAGGTGGGAAGGTCAATCAAAGAACTTTACTGCCAGAACTTGCTTACGGTGAAGGCGAGAACGCATTGAGGTATTGGTTCTGATACCAAGGGTGGGATTTTCCAGCCATGCTCACCCCAAGGCTGGAAATTCCTGCCCGAGATCAATGAACCTTTGGATGGTCCGCCCCACCTGCTATGATTCCCGTGGCAGGCGGGACGGGAAAATTCTACCCCAAATCTTCAGTCCCGCCAACTTCTTCCTCACCTCTTGCAGGAGCAGAAGATTGATGCATTCACACAAGGCGAGGTGAACTTGCCAGCATTAAGCTGGTGGTATCCACCTTTTTCAACCATTACCCCATCTTTCCAGTGTTAATTTTGCAACTGATTGCCTTTAGATTCAGAGGGTGGAATTTGATGAGGACAGCCAGGATCTTGACGCCCTCTGCAAGAACTGGTAACACCTCCCCGCCGATCCAGTGTCCAGCAGTCCCGAGGAAATTAAGCCCCTTATTGACAGCTGAAACCCTGGCATCCGGACTCCAGGCCCCATGGGGGAGGTTTAATCGCAGGACTTCTCCCAGTTGAGTGGACATCCTGGCCCCAGCCTGCCAGCCGATCATAGGTGGCAGCCCTCCATTAATGGCAGTGCCACCAGGAGAGCTGGTTGCTGCCTTATGGGCCTTCGCCAGCTATCATCATTGCATCCCTGGAGAAAGGTTCCTCCAATGCGATTTTCAAGTTTGCTGGTGACATCACCACAATGACAAGGCAGAGTACAGGAATAAGATAGAGAATCTGGTGAACTGGTGTGGCAACCAGTTCTCCCTCAACGTCAGCGAAATGAAGGAGATTGTCACCGACTTCAGGAAGCAAAAAGGAGAACATGCCCCTGTCTACATCAACGGGGACGAAGGAGAAAGGGTCGAGAGCTTCAAGTTTTTAGGTGTCCAGATCACCAGCAACCTGTCCTGGTCCCCCCATGCCGACACTATCCAACGCCTCTACTTTCTCAGAAGAGAAAAGAAATTTGGCATGTCAGCTATGACGCTCACCAACTTTTACATCGAGGGCCGAAGGGCCTGTACTGCGCTGTAATGTTCTATGTTCTATGTTTACAGATGCACCATAGAAAGCATTCTTTCTGGTTGTATCACAGCTTGGAATGGCTCCTACTCTGCCCAAGACCGTAAGGGACTACAAAAGGTCGTGAATGTAGCCCAATCCATCACTCAAATCAGCCTCCCATCCATTGACACTGTCTACACTTCCCGCTGCCTCGGCAAAGCAGCCAGCATAATCAAGGACCCCACACACCCCGGACATTCTCTCTTCCACCTTCTTCCATCGGGAAAAAGATTCAAAAGTCTGAGGTCACGTACCAACCGACTCAAAAACAGCTTCTTCCCTGCTGCTGTCAGACTTTTGAATGGACTTACCTTGCATTAAGTTGATCTTTCTCCACACCCTAGCTATGACTATAATACTACATTCTGCACTCTCTCCTTTCATTCTCTATGAGCGGTATGCTTTGGCTGTATAGCGCGCAAGAAACAATACTTTTCACTGTCTGTTAATACATGTGACAATAATAAATCAAATCAAATCAAATCAAAAAGGTTTCATCAGGGAGAGATGGAGGTCGCGGGCTTGGGGTTGTCAGAAAGGGAAGGGGAGGTATCTCAGAGGAAGTAACAGCGGCTGCCTCTCTCCAGCATCCCCATCGTGCCCCCCCCCCTCACCCTTACCTCCCCCCCCCCCCACCCCGCCCCTTAATTAGTGACGGGTTCCCCAGTCAGACACTGAGTGCCTCCAGCTGAGGGACTACGCCCCCCCCACCCCTCCCCCCACCCTGCTGCAGAAACCCAACTAGAGTTTGCCCATCAGTTTCCCCACGTGGTAGGGACAGGACATACCGACAGTGACAGGATGAGGCCCTTAGCTGGACATCTGACCCCTGTGTGGGGGGACAGACATTAAATTCCAGGAGTCATTTTGCCAAAGCAGGAGGTTATTCAGCCCATCAATTGCATTCTAGTTCTCTGGAAAACAATCCATCCAGTCCCATTCTCCTGCCATAGAGTCATGACAATTTTCCATTGTACAATCTTCCATGGAGGTCTATTTTTTGAGAATTTTACCCCAAAGTTTAGGTGACTGGAACCAAGCTCTGGTTCAACCCCGAATAATGATATTGCCGAAGGAAGTCATAGAGAGTTTTCTGGAAAGCCAAGGAAACTGTTGCCACGGCGATATAGCCTGTCAGCGAACACATACATTGAGGTGTGGAATGTCAAAGCAATAGAAACAGCCATTGGGCCACCATGAACATCTGATGGATAAATATTTCAAAAACAAAAGGAAGATTAATCAACAAAACCAAGACTTTATGTTAAACTCTGGGCCTGTGAAAACAATAAGGGATGGTGTCTGTGTGGTGAGACACCACACAACTGTGTGGTGTCTCACCATTCCAGATGTAGCCACAGCCAGGATGAACGCAGATTGGTGAATTGGTTACCATAATCCAGTCTCCATTGCAGATTCCCTGTGAGCACGGCCTCCCACTAGTGATGGATCATCACCCCTGGGGAGCTCTGCAGCAATTGTCACGTACCACTTGGCAGGCGGAGCACATGTTCAGAATGGAAAGCAGGGCAAAATATTTCAGCGTGCATGCAAGGTACAGATGTTCCCTTAAAGGGTCAGCTCCTCTGAATAGGAATGGTTCAAGATGGCGACATTTTTAAGGTAATTCAAGTTTAATCAAAATTAATTGAAGGTTTAGTTATTCTATCAAACATAATATCACACAATAGCCCAAAGATGTGCGGGTTAGGTTGATTGGCCATGCTAAATTGACCCTAGGTTTGGGGGGGAATAACAGGGTAAATATGTGGGGTCACGGGGATAGGGTGGGGTGGTTGTCGGTGCAGACTCGATTTGCTGAATGGCCTCCTTCTGTACTGTAGGGATTCTAGGATTCTATGAGAATGTGCAATATTTACTTTCCTCTTTGCCAAATCTGGGGTGACACGGTGGCACAGTGGTTAGCACCTCTGCCTCACAGCGTCAGGGACCCGGGTTCGATTCCCGGCTTGGGTCACTGTCTGTGCGGAGTCTGCACATTCTCCCCGTGTCTGCATGGGTTTCCTCCGGGTGCTCCGGTTTCCTCCCACAGTCGGGAAGACGTGCTGGTTAAGTGCATTGGCCATGCTAAATTCTCCCTCAGTGTACCTGAGCAGGTGCTAGAGCGTGGTGACTAGGGGATTTTCACAGTAACTTCATTGCAGTGTTAATGTAATGTAAGTATTGTGACACTAATAAAAAAAATAATTTTTAATGATTGGTGACATGTTGCACAATGTGCTAAAAGCATATTTTTCAATGGGAATTTTATCTCGTCACATCAGTTGAAATTCTCTTGCAAGAAAGACGGCCTTTGATATGGTTGGATCAAACTAAGAAATGCTTAGGGATTGATTGTCCCCATACTGGGATTATATTCTAGAACAGCGAACAATAGACAGGAAATCAGAAAAGTGTTTTGTGAACAATTTGGAGAAGTCTGAAACTGTAACACAGTGATGTAACAGTGAAAGCTTCAATTACCCTGTGATCAATGGGAATGACATTAAACCTCCCTCTCTCTCTCTTCAGGTACCATGTCCTCAGAAGGTGTTGGTGACCACCTTGTTCTTTCGAAAGATCATTCGCTGTCTACCTCGATCTCTTTTACCATCGATTTTTCCCATCAGCGTCAGTTAGACTTTCAAAATCATGATTCTTAACTAAACCGCCAAGAAATTCCAATTGTCACAACCCGAGATAAAATTAAAATTAAATATTACTATCAAAATGGGGAGATGGGTCTTCAGATCATATAGTCCTTGACTTTGAAGCGTTCTTGTAGTATTTTCCTTTCATTCATTCTTGGGGCATGGGCCTTGCTGGATGGGCCAGCATTTAGAATCATAGAAATTCTACAGTGCAGAAGGAGGCCATTCAGCCTATCGAGCCTGCACCGACAACAATCCCACCCAGGCCCTATACCCGTAACCCCACATACTTACCTCGCTAATCCTTCTAACCTACGCCTCCTGGGACACGAAGGGGCAATTTAGCATTGCCAATGCGCCTAACCCGCACACCTTTGGACTGTGGGAGGAAACCGGAATACCCAGAGGAAACCCATGCAGACACGGGGAGAACGTGCAAACTCCACACAGACAGTGACCCAAGCCGGGAATCGAACCCAGGTCCCTGGGGCTGTGAGGCAGCAGTGCTAACCACTGTGCCACCCATCCCGAGTTGCCCTTGAACTGAGTGGCTTGCTCGGCCATTTCAAGGGGAAGTTGAGAGTCAACTACATTGTTGTGGCTCTGGAGTCACATGTCGGCCAGACCAGGTAAGGGTGTTGACTCGAGAGAGGAATTGATCTCCCCTGACCCACCCCCACTTTGCAATGTGAAAAACGACACCCTTCACCAAAGGAATCATTCAGGGATTTTATGGCATTATTCCGGGGGCAGGAGGTGGGGAGAGAGAGGTTGCATATGGAAATGTGCACAGTAGCTCTGTGGGTATGGTAGTTAACAAGCAACGGTCGTGAATTCAAATGGTGCCATGGTAGCTGGATTACCGTTGTAAAGCTGATTGATCCCTTAGTGGCTTCCTCTTGAGAAGGGAAATTTCTACCCACGCCTTGGCTGCTGCACGCATGTCTCCAATCACAAACGCGTGCGGGACTCTCAATGCCCTCTGAAGTTGTGCCCAAGTTGTGAGAGCGTTTTGTTTATTAATCCTTCATGTGACGGAGGCGTCACTGGCAAGGCCAGCATTTGTTGGCCACCCCTAATAGCCCTTGAACTGAGTGAGAGGGCAGTTGGAAATCAGTCACATTGCTGCAAGTCTTGAGTCACAGGTAGGCCAGGCCAAGCAAGGCTGGTGGATTTGAACCCATGTCCCACAGCATTAGTCTGGACCCTTGGATTATGAGTCCAACAACTTTACCACCATGCCTCTGTCCATCAAACAACCAAGTTTTTCTTCAATGGGTGTAAATTGAGAAAGATAGATACTCAGCGAGACCTTGGAGTCCTTGTGCATCAGTCACTGAAAGTAAGCGCGCAGGTACAGCAGGCAGTAAGAAGGTAAATGATATGTTGGCCTTCATAGCAAGAGAAATGGAGTATAGGAATAGAGGTGTTTTGCTGCAAATGTATCGGGCGTTGGTGAGGCCCCTATCTGGAGTATTGTGTGCAGTTTTGGTGTCCTTATCTGAGGAAGTATGTCCTTGCTATAGAGGGAGCACAGCGAAGGTTTATCAGGCTGATTCCTGGGATGGCAGGTCTGTTATATGAGGAGACACTAAGTCGGTTAGGATTATATTCACTGGAGTTAGAAGAGTGAGAGGGGATCTCATAGAAATTTATAAAATTCTAACAGGGTTAGATAGGGTAGATTTAGAAAGAATGTTCCCAATGGTGGGGGAGTCCAGAACTAAGGGTCATAGTTTGAGGATAAGGGGATAAACTTTTAGGACTGAGGTGAGGAGAAATTTCTTCACCCAGAGGGTGGTGAATGTGTGGAATTCACTCCCACAGAAAGTAGTTGAGGCCAAAACCTTCTCTGATTTCAAGAAGAAATTAGATAGAGCTCTTGGGGCTAAAGGGACCAAGGAATATGGAGGGGAAGGGGAGATCAGGAAATTGAATTTGATGATAAGCCATGATCAAAATGAATGGCGGAGCAAGCGCGAAAGGCCGAATGGCCTACTCCTGCTTCTAGTTTCTATATTTCTATGTTTCAACCAATTGTCTGGGATCTGACATCAGCAGCCCTCAGACTGTTCTGTCCATCCCCGCAGAGTAGACCAAAGGGGCTGGGAACAGTAATGTGGGAATAGTGATGTAGTCAAATGGGCTTGAACCTTGGAGTCTTCAACATTGATTTTATATCCTAAGACTCTGGGACAAACAATAAGAAACCGTGGCGTGGCGGCACAGTGGTCAGCACTGCTGCCTCACAACTACAGGGACCTGGGCTCAATCCCAGCCTTAGGTGACTGTCTGTGTGAAGTTTGCACATTCTCCCCATTTCTGCATGGGTTTAAAGTTTATTAATTTATTAGATAGTGTCACAAGCGGGCTTACATTAACACTGCAATGAAGTTACTGTGAAAATCCCCTAGTTGCCACACTCCAGCGCCTGTTCGGGTACACTGAGGGAGAATTTAGCGTGGCTAATGCATCTAACCAGCACGTCTTTCTGACTGTGGGAGGAAACCCACACAGACACGGGGAGAACATGCAGGCTCCACACAGACAGTGACCCAAGCCAGGAATCGAACCCAGGTTCCCGGCGCTTTGAGGCAGTAGTGCTAACCGCTGTGCCACCGTGCCCCTCCGGGTACTCTAGTTTCCTCCCACAGTCCAAAGATGTATAGGTTAGGAGGATTGGCCATGCTAAGTTTCCCCTTAGTGTCCTAAGATGTGTAGGTTAGATGAATTAGCCATGGTAAATACATGGGGTTACGGGGATAAGGTTCTCTGTCAGAGAGTGGGTGCAGATTCAATGGGCTGAATGGCTTCTCCTGCACTGTAGGGATTGTCTGATTCTGTGATATGCTGTTTACAACCATCGCATCCCAGCTACAGAAATCGTGATCCTCCATGTTAAACAGCACTGAGTAGAAAAATGAAGCTATATGTTTAAATCGTGTGCTTTTGTGTAGAAGCGAGGCCATTGCAAGCAGCATGCACCCAGGTTAAATTAATGTTTGCGAAGGATTTTTCATTTCTTTGTGTGAAAATGAATCATCCTCACGGTGAATTGAAATCTATTGGTGAAATATACCACAAACATGCTGCGATAGTTTGATGAATGCCATCCTGCAATGCATTTGGAACAAAAATCAAAAAACCCTCAAGGGTCATTCAACTACAGTCAGGTGGGTGGAGGTTCATGTGGAGCCCAAAAACACTGGCATAGACCCATTGGGCTGAATATACTTTATTCAAAAGATGTATTAATTGTAGGGATACGGTTGTTGCCGGCATGACTTTCATTGCTCATCCCGAACGTCCTTGCAGAAGATGGCATGTGTCACATTCATGAACTGCTGCAGAAAACAGGAATGAGATACACTCTGGGTTGGCAATGTGAATGGGTCAGCAGTATTGGCATTTATGGAAAGTTACTGGGGTAATGTTCTGTCCTCATCCAGCAGGGACAAATCCAACCTGAAGCAAAAACAGAAAATGCAGGAAAATCTCAGCAGGTCTGACAGCACCTGTGGGGAGAGAGAATAGAGCCAATGTTTTGAGTCTGGATGTTCTGGCGAGGGGGTCATCTAGACTCAAAACCTTGGCTCTATTCTCTCCCCACAGTTGCGGTCAGTCCTGCTGAGATTTTTCAGCCTTTTCTGTTTTTGTTTCAGATTCCAGCGTCCGCAGTATTTTGCTTTTCTCAAATCCAGTCTGACCTCATCAACTTCCTCCCAGTTATCATAAAGTGATGGAAGACGGAATCTACATAAAGCCCACTGTAGAAACTCCACAAGACTCCTTCGACAGCACCTTCCTAACCCATAGCCTCTACCACTTCGCAGGACAAGGGCAACATGGGAATGCCATCAGCTTCCAAATCAAACAAAATTAGAAATGTATCACTGTATATTCATCGATGCTGGTGGAAATCCTGGAATTCCCTACTTAACAGCACCATGGGAGTTCCATTGTGTGTCACACAGCCTGCAGTGGTTTAAGAAGTCGGCTCACATCACCTTCTCAAAAAGCATTCGAGATGAACGATAAATGTTGACCTTAAAACGACACCCACGACCCTTGAGTTAATACATTTTTTAAAAAACCATTCAGCCCAACTGTTCTGTGCCGGTGTCCATGCTCCATACAAGCTCCCCACATATGCCCCTCCCCACACACACACTCACACACACAGACACACATACACACACACACGCACGCACACACACGCACGCACGCACGCACACACACACACGCACGCACACACACACACGCATGCACGCACACACACACACATATACTCTCACACACACACACACTCACACACACTTACACACACGCATACACACTCACACACACACGCACACGCACACACACACACACACTCACACACACACACGCACACACGCACACACACGCGCACACACAACACACTCACACACACACTCACACACACACACGCACACACGCACACACACGCGCACACACTCACACACACTCACACACACACGCGCACACACACACGTACACACACTCAGACACTCACACACACTCACACACACACACTCACACAAACTCACACACTCACACACACACGCGCACACACAACACACTCACACACACACGCGCACACACAACACACACACACACGTACACACACTCACACACTCACACACACTCACACTCACACACACACACTCACACACTCACACACACACGCACACTCTTTATGTTATCTCACCAAACCTTTTACTTGAATCATTCTGAGCCTTTTCTACTTTAATTCTGAATCCATTACAAGATGCCGGGCATCAAATTATGTTACAGCCCCAGCCGATATCACTACTGGACATGTCAGGTCCCAGGATGAAATCCGGCTTAATAGATCCCAAATGTTAGTTTTGATTGGAGACATGGATGAATAGAATCACAGGACTACCGAAGAACTTTTAACAAAGGAATAAAACAGTTATTAAACAAGAAAAGATTAACTATGATACATTACTCCTTCAGCCCAGCTGCACCCTGATGCATTTGCACTGATTTGTAAGGATAACACAAGTTACAAAATCTATCTTATACTCTAATGTTCTCAGGAAGTACACAGTCCATGGAAACCAATAAGCAAACTGTGTCAAATACACCATACCCCAAAACCAAGTGACAGATACCAGCCAATACAACTTATGTGGATTTCTCATCAAATACGAGCCCCCCCCCCCTCCCCCGCACCCCCCAGCCAGATGATTGTCACACTGTGAACCAACTGATCTCACTGGAACTCTGACTTTCACACGAGGCTGTCCAATTACCACTCTCAAAGAATACACTTTGGAAACTTCTCAAGGCTATTCAAGGCTATCTCTCAGATGCTTTCACCAAGGATCCACATCCAGGATTTCAAACTCTCCTTTCAGAATTCCTCTCCCTTGGACCACCACATGCATTCAAGCTTCCACGCAATCTCTCAGGTACCCAGTCACACCATCAGAATACCACTGTTTCACAGGCTGTACTAAGATGTCACCAATGTTAGGATGTCTGACTTCTTGCTAGCCAACTTCTCCCAGTCTGCTCCTTTCAGCCCAATCTTTGCCTGGAAGACTCTCACTCTGCTCCTGACTTCACTGAACAGAACTCTCGTTCCCTGGTTTCTGACGGTTCGTTAGCTTCTGGGGCATGCTTCCTGTCCCTCTGAGCAGGCAATGTCTGTGGCAAGCTTCTTGTTTCTGGGTTACCTGGTTCTGACTGAACTCAAATGCTTCCGCTTTTCAGCGTAGGCCTCTGGTTGCTAAACAGCAGCTTAGCTTATTTAAACTGTAATTGCTTTTGCATCATGAAAGCTCAGTTTCAATGCAGGCAACGTTTAATATGAAACCTAAACTTACAGATAGGCACCTTTCTTCAATGTGAAGCTAAACTAAGGATTTGACCTTTTCTTAGCGCACCAATACAGAATAACAAATTAACCTTAAATTAAACCATATCTCATTTTTAATACCCACAAATACAAAGACTTTTTTTTATTCACAGGATGTGGGCAATAACCATCACAATTTGCCCTTTAACTGAGTGGCTTGCCAGGCCATTTCAGAGGGCAGTTAAGAGTCAACCACCTTGCTGTGGCTCTGAAGTCACAGGTAGGCCAGACTAGGAAAGGACGGTAGATTTCCTTTCCTAAAGGACATTAGCTTAGTTTAGTTTATTTTATTAGTGTCACAAGTAGGCTTATATCAACACTGCAATGAAGTTACTGTGAAAATCCCCGAGTCGCCACACTCCAGCGCCTGTTGGGGTACACCAAGGGAGAACTTAGCATGGCCAATGCACCTAACCAGCATGTCTTTCATACTTTGGGAGGAAACTGGAGCACCCGGAGGAAACCCATGCAGACACGGGGAGAATGTGCAGACTCCACACAGACAGTGACCCAAGCCAGGAATCGAACCTGGTTCCTGGATGTGAGGCAGATTACTGAACCAGATGGGTTTTTCCAACAATCGACAATGGTTTCATGGTCATTAAAGAACAAAGAACAATACAGCACAGGAACAGGCCCTTCGGCCCTCCAAGCCTGCGCCGCTCATGTGCCCACTAGAACATTCTTTTGTATCCCTCTATTCCCAGTCTGTTCATGTGGCTATCTAGATAAGTCTTAAATGATCCCAGCGTGTCCACCTCAATCACCTTGCTTGGCAGTGCATTCCAGGCCCCCACCACCCTCTGTGCAAAATACGTCCCTCTGATGTCTCTTTTGAACCTTGCCCCCCTCACCTTGAACCTTCGTCACCTCCGACCTGAGAAAAAGCTTCCCACTGTTCACCCTATCTATGCCCTTCATCATTTTATACACCTCTATTAGGTCGCCCCTCACCCTCCATCTTTCCAGGGAGAACAACTCCAGTTTACCCAATCTCTCCTCATATCTAAGACCCACCATACCAGGCAACATCCTGGTAAACCTTCCCTGTACTCTCTCCAAAGCCTCCACGTCCTTCTGGTAGTGTGGCGACCAGAACTGGGCGCAGCATTCCAAATGTGGCCGAACCAACGTTCTATCCAGCCGCAACATCATATGCCAACTTTTATATTCCATGCCCCGTCCAATAAGGCAAGCATGCCATCTGCCTTCTTGACCACCCTCTCCACCTGTGCTGCCACCTTTAAGGATCTGTGGACTTGTACACCCAGGTCCCTCTGTGTGTCTATACTCCTGATGGTTCTGCCATTTATTTTATAGCTCCCCCTTACATTAGATCTACCGAAATGCATCACTCCGCATTTATCTGGATTAAATTCCATCTGCCATTTCTCTGCCCAATGTTCCAGCCTACCTATATCCTGTTGTATTCTCTGACAATGTTCATCACTATCCGCAACTCCAGCAATCTTCATGTCGTCCGCAAACTTACTGATCATCAGTAGACTTTTAATTCCAGATTTTTATTGAATTCAAATTTCACCATCTGCCGTGGTGGGATTTGAACCCAGGTACCCGGAGCATTACCCCGGGTCTTTGGATTATTAGTCCAGTGACAATACCACTGTGTCACCACCTCCTCAAAGATAGATTACTTAAACTACCTCTATTTCCTAACAGCCACAATAGCACTTTGTCAGTTCTTCTGGAGTGCTTATACTTCAATGCAAGGAGCGTAGCAGGTAAAACAGACGAACTTGGGGCCTTAATGCGCACGAGGAATTTGGATGTGGTTGCGGTGACGGAGACTTGGTTGAAAGAGGGACAGGACTGGCAGCTGAATATTCCAGGGTACAAGTGTTTTAGGCGAGACAGAGGAGGGGCCAAAAGAGGTGGGGGAGTAGCGGTATTGGTTGGAGAGCATATTACAGCGGTGCAGAGGGAGGACAATTCGGAGGAGTCGTGTAGCGAGTCACTCTGGGTGGAGCTTAGAAACAGGAAAGGCGCAGTCACTATGTTGGGGGTGTACTACAGGCCCCCCAACAGCCCAAGGGAAGTGGAAGAATGGATATGTCAGGAGATACTGGATAGGTGCAGGAAATATAGGGTTGTTGTAGTGGGAGACTTCAATTTCCCTGGTATAGACTGGAAATCGCTGAGGGCAGGGACTCTGGATGGTGAGGCATTTGTAAAATGTGTACAGGAGGGTTCGTTGGAACAATATGTGGACAGCCCAACTAGAGAGGGGGCTATACTGGACCTGGTGCTGGGGAATGAACCCGGTCAGGTCTTCAAAGTTTTGGTCGGGGAACATGTGGCAAATAGTGACCACAATTCTGTTAGCTTTAGGATAGTGATGGAAAAGGATGAGTGGTGTCCCAAGGGTAAGGTGTTGGATTGGGGGAAGGCTAACTTTATTGGGATCAGGCAGAAATTGGCAGCTCTTGATTGGGAGAGGCTGTTTGAGGGTAAATCCACATCTGGTATGTGGCAGTCTTTTAAGGAACGGTTGTTAGGGCTACAGGACAAGCATGTGCCTGTAAAAAAGAAGGATAGGAAGGGTAGGATTAGAGAACCGTGGATAACCAGGGAAATTGAGGGACTGGTCAAAAGGAAAAGAGAGGCGTATGTTAGGTCCAAGCAGCTAAAAACGGAGGGAGCTCTGGAGGAGTATAATGAAAGTAGGAAAATACTCAAACGGGGAATTAGAAGAGCAAAAAGGGGTCACGAAATGTTCTTGGCAGACAGGATTAAGGAGAATCCCAAGGCATTTTATTCATACGTTAGGAACAAAAGGGTTGTAAGGGAAAAAATCGGACCTCTCAGGGACAAAAGTGGGGACTTATGCTTGGAGCCCAAAGAGGTAGGGGAGATCCTAAATGAATACTTTGCGTCGGTATTCACTAAGGAGAGGGATGTGTTGACTGGGAGTGTCTCGGAGGGGAGTGTTGAACCGTTGGAGAAAATCTCCATTACAAAGGAGGAAGTGTTAGGTTTGTTAGAGAATATAAAGACTGACAAATCCCCAGGGCCTGATGGAATCTATCCAAGGCTGCCCAGGGAGACGAGAGGTGAAATCGTTGGGCCTCTGACGCAAATCTTTGTCTCGTCACTGGACACAGGTGAGGTCCCAGAGGATTGGAGGATAGCCAATGTGGTCCCGTTATTTAAGAAGGGTAGGAAGGATAACCCGGGTAATTATAGGCCGGTGAGCTTGACGTCCGTGGTGGGGAAGTTGTTGGAGAAGATTCTTAAAGATAGGATGTATGCGCATTTAGAAAGGAATAAACTCATTAACGATAGTCAACATGGTTTTGTGAGAGGGAGGTCATGCCTCACGAACCTGGTGGTGTTTTTTGAAGAAGTGACCAAAATGGTTGACGAAGGAAGGGCCGTGGATGTTGTCTATATGGACTTTAGTAAAGCGTTTGACAAAGTCCCTCATGGTAGGCTAGTGAAAAAGGTTGGATCCCATGGGATAAAGGGGGAGGTGGCTAGATGGGTGGAGAACTGGCTTGGTCATAGAAGACAGAGGGTGGTAGTGGAAGGGTCTTTTTCCGGCTGGAGGCCTGTGACTAGTGGTGTACCGCAGGGCTCTGTATTGGGACCTCTGCTGTTTGTGATTTATATAAATGATCTGGAAGAAGGAGTAACTGGGGTGATCAGTAAGTTTGCGGACGACACAAAACTGGCAGGACTTGCAGATAGTGAGGAACATTGTCAGAGGCTACAGAAGGATATAGATAGGCTGGAAATTTGGGCAAGGAAATGGCAGATGGAGTTCAATCCTGATAAATGCGAAGTGATGCATTTTGGTGGGAATAATGTAGGGAGGAGCTACACGATAAATGGAAGAACCATAAAGGGTGTAGAGACGCAGAGGGACCTGGGTGTGCAAGTCCACAGATCTTTGAAGGTGACGTCACAGGTGGAGAAGGTGGTGAAGAAGGCATATGGCATGCTTGCCTTTATAGGACGGGGCATAGAGTATAAAAGTTGGGGTCTGATGTTGCAGATGTATAGAACGTTGGTTCGGCCGCATTTGGAATACTGCGTCCAGTTCTGGTCGCCACACTACCAGAAGGACGTGGAGGCTTTGGAGAGAGTACAGAGGAGGTTTACCAGGATGTTGCCTGGTATGGAGGGGCTTGGTTATGAGGAGAGATTGGGGAAACTGGGGTTGTTCTCCTTGGAAAGACGGAGGATGAGGGGAGACTTAATAGAGGTGTATAAAATTATGAAAGGCATAGATAGGGTGAACGGTGGGAAGCTTTTCCCCGGGTCGGTGGTGACGTTCACGAGGGGTCATAGGTTCAAGGTGAAGGGGGGGAGGTTTAACACAGATATCAGAAGGACATATTTCACACAGAGGGTCGTGGGGGCCTGGAATGTGTTGCCGGGCAAGGTGGTGGAGGCGGACACACTGGGAACGTTTAAGACTTATCTAGACAGCTATATGAACGGAGTGGGAATGGAGGGATACAAAAGAGTGATCTAGTTTGGACCAGGGAGCGGCGCGGGCTAATTGTTCCTGGTTTCTCGTTTCAAGGCTTCATTCTACGATCATCTTGCTGGTGCCAGTACAGAGTGAGACTGCGGATAGTTGGGAACCTGTCTCGGGGGCAGGGGAATCATATGGTGTTCGTGGAAGTGGAAATGACTAGGGTTGGGAAGCATTTTCCGATCGGGGCCATTGTGATCTCCTGGACTCGTTTCGATCGCCTCAGGGGGTCGGAGAGGAATTTCCCAGATTTTTTTTCCCCATATTGGCCCTGGGGTTTTTCACTCTGGGTTTTCGCCTCTCCCTGGAGATCACATGGTCTGGAATGGGGGGGTGGGGGTAAGTTAATAGGTTGTAATGAACAAAGCATCGTAGCTGTGAGGGACAGCTCGGTGGATAGGATATTGGTATGTAGATAGGCTGGAAAATTGGGCGGGGATCCTGGATTCAGGATTCAATCCTGGACCGGGGAGCGGCGCGGGCTTGGAGGGCCGAAGGGCCTGTTCCTGTGCTGTATTGTTCTTTGTTCTTTGTTCTTTGTTCATCAAGGTATTTCATTTTTTAGCATGAAGGTGATTCAGTTTCACACAAAGAAATGAAAAATCCTCCCAAACATTACATTTAATCAAGGTGCAAACTTCTGATCTTCTTCTAAACAAAAAGACAATTCCTGACCTCCTTACTAAAATGTGTAAATTTCATTTGAGAGTACCCCAAATCCAGATTAGCAGAACACAGCAAGGTGGCACAGCGGTTGGCACTGCTGCCTCACAGCGCCAGGGACACGGGTTCAATCCAGCCTTGGATCATTGTCCACGTGGAGTTTGCACATTCTCCCCGTGTCTGCGTGGGTTTCCTCCGGGTGCTCCGGTTTCCTCCCACCCTCCAAAGACTGGGGATTAGGGGATTTTCGCAGTAACTTTATTGTAGTGTTAATGGAAGCCTACTTGCGACACTAATATATAAACTTTAAGATGTGCGGGTTAGGTGGATTAGCCATGCTCAATTGTCCCTTAGCGTCCCAAGATGTGCAGGTTAAATGGGATGGTAAATGTGTAGGGTTACAGGGATAGCTCAGTGGAGAGGGCCGGGGTAAAATACTCTGTCAGAGAGTCAATACAGACTCAATGGGCCGAATGGCCTCCTACTGAACTGTAGGGTTTTATGATTCTAATTAAATCAAAAAAACTCAGAATCTGCCAAGGCCCTTTGCAAAGTCCTAATATTAAGAAACGCTGATTGGTTTGCAATATCAGTAACAGTCATTGAAAAAAAATCCAATTATTTGCAAATCAAAACGAGGTAAACGGCAGGTGCTGAAAATAGGAAATAGAAAAAACATGCTGGGAATGCACGGTGCGGGTCAGACAACATCTGCCAGAAAGGGCAGCACGGTGGCACAGTGGTTAGCACTGCTGCCTCACAGCGCCAAGGACCCAGGTTCAATTCCCGGCTTGGGGCACTGTCTGTGTGGAGTCTGCACATTCTCCCCGTGTCTGCATGGGTTTCCTCCGGGTGCTCCGGTTTCCTCCCACAGTCCGAAAGACATGCTGGTTAGGTGCATTGGCCGTGCTAAATTCTCCCTCAGTGTACCCGAACAGGCACCAGAGTGTGGCGACTAGGGGATTTTCACAGTAACTTCACTGCAGTGTTAATGTAAGCCTATTTTGTGACACTGATAAATAAGACTTTAAACTTTCAAAGCAGAAGATAAGTTAACATTTCAGGCAAGTGCTTTACAATGCCTGACAACCAGAAGCAAACAGCTAATCTGGAGCAAGTTGTGTTTTCGTGTTTGCAGGTACTGAAAGACATGCAAGAATCATTCCAAACCATAACTTGTGCTGAAGGATAGATATCTGCTCAGACACAGCAAATAGAGAAGAGGCATCGTTACTGAGGGCAATTCTGACTCAACAGACTGACTAAGCTCTCTCTGACTTTGATCCTGGCTGTCGTTGTCCACATTTCCCCTCTTCCGTGTCTTCTAATGAAGACAGATATCTGTTATTGTAACACACTGTTGTCCCAGTGGCTCTGACTCACCCCACTTGCTGACCTACCATTTACTCTGGCAATTAAGAACTGGTGAATTCCTCAATCTTACTGAACAAGATACGTCACCACCAGAAATCTGCATGGATATGAGTAAGGCAGCAACTAAGAGAACGACGCATTAAAATGAGATTAGCAATTAAAATCAACCCAAAAAAATTGTTGCACGATCAAAACAGCAGCTTGGTTCATGAAGGTCTCCATTATTGTGTGTCCTTGTGCACCAGCTGCTGAAGGTAAGCAGGCAGATACAGCAGGCAGTAAAGAAGGCAGATGGCATGTTGACCTTCATTGCGAGAGGTTTCGAGTACAGGAACAATTATACAGGGCCTTGGTGAGGCCACACCGAGAGTATCGTGTGCAGTTTTGGTCTCCTTTTCTGAGGAAGGATGTTCTTGCTCTCGAGGGAGTGCAGCGAAGGTTTACCAGGTTGATTCCGGGGATGGCGGGACTGATGTATGAGGAGAGATAGACTAGGTTAGGGTTGTTTTCACTCGAGTTCAGACGAATGAGGGGGGAATCTCATGGAGACTTATAAAATTCTAACAGGACTAGACAGGGTAGATGTAGGGAGGATGTTCCCGATGGTGGGGGGAGTCCAGAACAAGGGATCACAATCTGAGGATTCATGGTAGACCATTTAGGACAGAGATGAGGAGATATTTCTTCACACAAAAAGTGGCGAGCCTGTGGAATTCATTACCACAGGAAGTCGTTGATGCCAAAACACTGAATGTATTCAAGAGGCGGCTGGATATAGCACTTGGGGCGAATGGGATCAAAGGTTATGGAGAGAAAGCAGGATTAGCCAATTGAGTTGAGTGATCAGCCATGATCGTGATGAATGGCAGAGCAGACTCAAAGGGCCAAATGGCCTCCTCCTGCTCCTATCTTCTGTGTTTTTATGTTTCTACTACATATGGCAAAAACATCCTCCGATCTTGTCCGCGGCTGGGATTCTCCGGTGCCACTGAAGTGAATGGAGTTTCGGCTGAGCGTCAATTTCTTCATCCTCGCAGTGGGGCGGGAACGGACAGGATCAGAAAATCCCGCCCTTGGATCCATCAACTATTTGGCCTGAATGTTCATAAAGTCGGAGTGTGGTTCCATGTCTCAGCTTAGCAGGTCCAAGAGTCCGGAGTCCAAAGGTTCCGCCCCCAACCCTTGCACCCACCTTTTTCCCAGGTGGGGAGTTGAGTGGGAGGGGGGGGGAGTGGAGGATGGGAGCGGGAGAGGGTGGTGGTCAGCGTGAGTGGGAGGTTTTTCAAATGTCCGCAGTTCACAGAGACAGCAGCGCACACACAGGTGCAGGTCCCTTCCATCAGAAGCAATTCTGGTCACCCAGATTTCTGAAACACGACTCACGGGCTCTGGATATTTGAAGGAGAAACCGAAAGCTGCTGGAGTTATTTGGAGAAGTTAGATAATAAAACCGTAAAACCATAAAAAGTAGGAACAGGCCATTCAGCCTCTCGAACCTGCTCCACCATTCAATAGGATCATGGCTGATCCGACATTCCTCACATCCACTCTCCTGCCCTTTCCCCATAATCCTTGACTCCCTTACTGATCAAGAGTCTATCTCAAAATATACACAAAGTCTCTTTCCCCACAGCTCTCTGTGGCAGAGATTCCAAAGAGTCACAACCCACTGACAGAATCCCTTCTCAACTCAGTCTTAAATTGGGGTGGGCACAGGAAGAAGTCTCACAACACCAGGTTAAAGTCCAACAGGTGAGTGAGTCACCTGAGGAAGGGGCAGCGCTCCGAAAGCTCGTGATTCCAAATAAACCTGTTGAATTTTAGCCTGGTGTTGTGAGACTTCTTATTGTGCCCACTCTTAAATTGACACCTCTTTATTCTGAGACTATGCCCTCTGGCTCCCCATGAGGAGAAACTTCCTCTGAGCATTTACCCTGCAAAGCCCCCTAAGAGTCCGATACATTTCAGTGCGATCACCTCTCATTCTTCTAAATTCCAATGCCTAGAGTCCCAACCTGTTTAATCTTTCCCCATCAGACAATCCTCCATGCCAGGGATCATCCTAGTGAACCTCCTCTGAACTGCTTCCAACAAAATAAAATCATTTGTGAAATATTGATTCCTAAGTGTTCCAATTTCTCATTCTCTGGCTATCATTTCTGAACTGCCTCTCGCTTTCGTTAAGTAAGGGGACCTGAACTTCTCGCAATATTCCAATGTGGTCTCACCAGTACCTTGTACAGTTGCAGCAAGACTTCCCAACTCTTGTACCCTTTTCGAAAGGTAGGGTATCCCTTTGGAAGAGATCAGGTACCCCTTCAGCATTATTAAGAGTATACATTAATGTACACGAAAAGTGGATACATTTGGAACTATCAATCTGCCAATTCATTTCGGTCGCCTGCCTAATTTGGAACTTTAGTTTGTTTCATCTTATCATGGCTCCTGAGGTCTGCCCATGATGGAAATTTTGGAAAACAAAGACAGCTAGCTTGCAGTTGAAAAAGAAGTAGCGCTTGCAGTGTCAACAGTCATTTGTTGACATAAGCCTGAAGGTTATCTTTATAGGATTAGTGCTGATTGGATGCTTCCATTGTATGTTGGCCTATCATTATCACAGTGGGGGTTGTAAATTCAGTTTGATTGACAGCTCAGAGCAGTAATAAAGTTACTCGCTATCTTTGATGTGGGGCTATGAATACAATTTTTTGTTTTCATAAGGGATTAATATTTGAAATAAATGCTTGTTTTGTGAGGGGTTAGGTGCTTGCAGCAATGAAATGGGTTTTTATCTCCAGGAGTGTTTTTTTTTAACAAAGTAAAGTGTGTAATAGATACTTTGAACTTTAGTTTGTTTCATCTTATCATGGCTCCTGAGGTCTGCCCATGATGGATAATGAATGCATTGGCATGGGGGTGAATGAGAAAGGATTAGTGTGTGGGAGACATGGGTTGGAATGAGTTGCCCACGAAGTTGACATGGGGTTTGAAGGGCCAGGGCAAGTGGGTAGAGTGACATAGGTTGACATGGAGAGTATGAGGTGCTGTGGGTGATGGGCGGGAAAATGAGGTAGCACAAGTTGGCATGAATGGGGCATGGAGAATGTGAGGGTATGTGAATGATGAGAATGTAAGTTCTGTTTTTGTTTTTTTAGCAACTGGGACAAAGTCCCAGAGCACCAAGGCAGACCTTCTAAACACCCATCTTCACACCTGGCAATCCCAACGGCTGATTCCGAACCCTTTCCAAGGTGGCGAATGCAACTACAGTCAACAACTGCACCCACCCCCATTCCCAAATAAAATCCGATGGGTTGGGGCAATTTCTGCCGAGTTTGCTGGGTGAAGTTGGGAATTTTCCCAACGCCAGTCTCCCAGCTCATGAGTAAATATTTGACCTTTTATAACTGGACGTCTCCCCTTTATTTTGTGTTCAGAATTTATTAGCACATTTCTCACTGATGTCATTTGCTTGCACTATAAACTGAAGACACTCAATCTAAAATAATAATAGGTTACATTTAATTTGGGAAGTCTGTAGTACAGTGGTTAGAAACATATTAACAGGGGTATTCAATTCCTCTTGCAATGAAGGCCAACATACAATTTCCCTTCCTAACTGCTTGCTGTACCTGTATATCACTCTCTGCGTCAACATTTCCCAATCTATCACCATTTAAGTAATACTCTGCCATTCTATTTTTCCTACTGAAGTGAATAACTTCACATTTATCCGCATTATACTGCAGCTGCCATGTATTTTTCCACACACTCAACTTGTCTAAATCACCTTGAAGCTCTTTCATATCCTCCTCACCACTCACATTCCCACCAAGACTACTGGAGAAATAAATACAAGAAATAGAAGCAGGAATGGCCACAGGCCCTTCCAACCTGCTCCGCTATTCAATACAATCCTGGCTGATCTATGCCGGCCTCAACTCCTTTTTTGTGCCATTTCCCCGTCATCCTCTATTCCTTGATCTATCAAATATTTATCCACCTCCACTTTAAATACTTCTAAAGATTCAACCTACACCATCCTTTGGGGCAGGGAACTCCAAGATTCACCACACTCCGCAATAAGCAATTTCTACATACCTCAGTTTTAAATGACCAGCCAATAAATCCCCAGGGCCTGATAATCTACAACCCAGGTTACTTAAAAGTCATAGAGTCATAGAGGTTTACAGCATGGAAACAGGCCCTTCGGCCCAACTGGTCCATGCCACACCATTTTTTTAAACCCCTAAGCTAGTCCCAATTGCCTGCATTTGGCCCATATCCCTCTATACCCATCTTACCCATGTAACTGTCTAAATGCTTTTTAAAAGACAAAATTGCACCTGCCTCTACTACTACCTCTGGCAGCTGGTTCCAGACACTCACCACCCTCTGTGTGAAAAAAAATGCCCCTTTGGACCCTTTTGTATCTCTCCCCTCTCACCTTAAACTTATGTCCTCTAGTTTTAGACTTCCTTACCTTTGGGAAAAGATATTGACTATCTAGCTGATCTATGACCCTCATTATTTTATAGACCACTATAAGGTCACCCCTCAGCTTCCTACGCTCCAGAGAAAAAAGTCCCAGTCTATCCAGCCTCTCCTTTATAACTCAAACCATCAAGTCCCGGTAGCATCCTGGTAAATCTTTTCTGCACTCTTTGTAGTTTAATAATATCCTTTCTATAATAGGGTGACCAGAACTGTACACAGTATTCCAAGTGTGACCTTACCAATATCTTGTACAAGTTCAACAAAACCTCCCAGCTCCTGTATTCAATGTTCTAAAGGAGGTGGCAATTGAAATAGTGGATGTGTTGGTTGTCATTTTCCAAAATTCTGAAGATTCTGGAACAGCCCCAGCTGATTGGAGGATGGCAAATGTAATTCCGCTGTTTATAATGGTAGCATGGAGAAAACAGGTCGGCATAAATGCCAGTCAGTAAATTTGGAAATATTACTTATGGTAATATTACTCCCCTAATCCAAGTCATTGATATATATTACTCAAGAACTAATTCCTGCAGGACCCCACATGACACTTCAAAAAAGGCCCATTGATTCCTACTCTCCTGTCTGCTAACTCATGCTCAACCGTACCAGTATAACCGTACTGTACCGGTATATTACCCCCACTCCCATTAGTTATAATTTTTCACACAAACCTCTGATCTGGACTTTATCAAAAGCTTTCTGAAAATCCAAACACATCACACCCACGGTTTCATCCTTCTTTATTCCACTAGTTACATCCTCAAAAAACTCCAGTATGTTTCTCTTTCATAAATCCATGTTGACTTTGTCTGGTCCTGTTAATAATTTCTAAGTGACCTGTCCTTGCATCCTTTATATCCTTTATAGTGGACTCCAGCATTTTCCTGCTCGTGACATTAAGCTAATGGGTCTGTTATTCCCTGACAATCAATGCATCCGTAACGTCCATGGCCACCTTGTTCGGTACCCTGGGATTTACATCATCAGGCCCTGGGGATTTATTGGCTTTCAGTCCTGTTAATTTCTCCAGCACTATTTTTTCTAGAAATCCTAATTTCCTTTAATTCCTTGGTTCCTTAGCATTTCTTGGAAGTCATTTGTGTCTTCCTCCAAGGAGACAAAACTGAAGTAGTTGTTTAATTACTCTGCCATTTCCTTGTTCTCAGTTATAAGTTCTCCTGTTTCAGGTTGTAAGGGATTATTTGGATTTTTTTCTCTTTTTCTAACTATGATAACAGGGACTTTACAGCCACATTCGTCCCAAAACCATAAAAGCCCATCTGAGGTCATAGACATAGACATAGACACCCTACAGTGCAGAAGGAGGCCATTCGGCCCATCGAGTCTGCACCGACCACAATCCCACCCAGGCCCTACCCCCACATATTTTACCCGCTAATCCCTCTAACCTACGCATCCCAGGATTCTAAGGGGCAATTTTTAACCTGGCCAATCAACCTAACCCGCACATCTTTGGACCTTCCCATGGTCCGCCCCCTCACCCGCTATGATTCCTGTGGCGGTCAGGACAGGAAAATTCTCTCCGTAGTTTCTTTTTAACCATATCTCATTCAACCAATTTTTCAGAAATTGACTCCCACTGTGCTAATCTTGTCACTTTCCAAAAGCCTTCTTTATAGTGTTGCTAAATATTGGATCCATTCGTTCCAAAATATAACTTGTTGGGATTGTTCCAAACAATTTTTTAACAGCTGCGATGCATACATACATTGTAGTTGTGTCCCTGCCTCTGAGCGCGAGCTCTGCGTTTCATTCCCACCCCCAGATAAAGGTGCGTTCATAACACAACCAACCAAGTTGACTATCAATCTGGAAATCCTTCTAACACACAACAATGGCAGGCGGTGAGAACGGGCAAGATTCCTGGTCAGCCATGTGACAGAGAGAATGTTGGCAACTCTTCGATCACTATCCAGAGCTCCAGACTACAATATACATGTAAACGTGCAGCAAACACAGATTCCCTGAATGATAACCCACAACCACTACATATAATTTGCATTTTTTGAAATTAGAACCCATTCATAGAATCAGAAGCTATGGCCAAAATGTCCATCTAAGCTAACCCCATTTGCCTGCATTTGGCCCATATCCCTCTAAATCTTTCCTACCCATGTATCCTTTCAAATGTTACCTCAACCACTTCCTCCAGCAGCTCATTCCACATACATACCACCCTCAACAGCTCCTCTACCAACCACTTTCTGGAAGCACTGACCACCCAATGCAAATCTTACCCGCAACAGCCAATCAGCATTGCCGCTCTGCTGCTTTCTGCTGGGCACTTCGAGAACTTGAATTTCTCATGTCAGCCTATTTTTTTTGTCAGCCTATTTGTTTTATTCATCCATGGGATATGGATGTCGCTGGCTGGGCCAGCATCTATTGCTCATCCCTGAGGGCATTTAAGAGTCAACCACGTTGCTGTGGATTTGGAATCATGTGTAGGCCAGATCGGGTAAGGACGGCAGATTTCCTTCCCGAATGGACATTTGTGAACCAGATGGGTTTTTCAGACAATCAACAATGGTTTCATGGCCATCAATAGATTCTTAATTCCAGATTTTTATTGAATGCAAATTACACAAATGGTGAGATGTCTCCATCAGAAAATCCCACTCATTAACAGTTTTTCCTTCAAAAACCAAACACTGTACTTACCATTCCTTATTTTTAAAAAATATCTAATGGAATGTGGCGGAATGTGAACCCCTGCCCCGAGGGCATTATCCTGGGACTCTGGATTACTAGTCCAGTGACAATACCACTACACCACCATCTGCTGTACTGAGAGCATGATGTGTTGTTGATGTGGTATTCATGCTTTCACTGACCCTTTCATTCAAAGGGCTTTAATTTTGCTTATTAATCTACTACATGGCACTTTGGCAAAAGCCTTTTACACAACATCAACCACATTATCCTAATCAATCTTTTCCAGTGCTCCATCAAAGAACTCGACCAAGTTAATCAAACCCGATTTGCCTTTAATAAATCCATGCTGGCTTTCTCTTATTAGCCAAATAGAACATTGTATCAACATCACAAATGCTTCAGAGGCATCTTGGCGGCAATGCAGATACTGATGTGAGCCTCAGATGTATTTCTATTCAGGGTGAGAATTAACCATTAGCGGCAAGCAGACTGCTGCAAATTCTCAATTCCAACACAAACAATGGGCAGGATTTTCCAGACTCTCCTGCTGGTAGGATCTTCCAGTCCTGCTGACGCCCCCCCTGCTGTGGGTTCCCCTTTGAGTTATTCATTATTGTTGCATGAATATATGAATATTGTTGCATGAATTAGCATACAGTGAAAAGTATTGTTTCTTGCGCGCTATACAGACAAAACATACCGTTCTTAGAGAAGGAAACGAGAGAGTGCAGAATGTAGTGTTACTGTCATAGCTAGGGTGTAGAGAAAGATCAATTTGATGTAAGGTAAGCCCATTCAAAAGTCTGACAGCAGCAGGGAAGAAGCTGTTCTTGAGTCGGTTGGTATGTGAACTCAGACTTTTGTATCTTTTTCCCGAAGGAAGAAAATGGAAGAGAGAATGTCCGGGTGCGTGGAGTCCTTAATTATGCTGGCTGCTTTGTCGAGCCAGTGGGAAGTGTGGACAGAGTCAATGGATGGGAGGCTGGTTTGTGTGATGGATTGGGCTACATTCATGACCTTTTGTAGTTCCTTGCGGTCTAGGGCAGAGCAGGAGCCATACCAAGCTGTGATACAACCAGAAAGAATGCTTTCTATGGTGTATCTGTAAAAGTTGGTGAGAGTCGTAGCTGACATGCCAAATGTGCATTTGGCATGCCAGCTGCGCTGGAGGGTGCAAACAATGGGAAACTCTGTTGTCGGTGAGGGGATCAGAAGATGCTGGCACTGGCCAATGGCGGGCTGGCTCCTTCAGAAAAACCTGCCCATTAACAGCTGTTGCCTCAGAAACCTAACTGTACTTAACCAATCCATGACTTTAAAAATTATTTCATGGAATGTGGCCATTGTTGGCTGGACCAGCATTTGTTGCCCATCCCTAATTGCCCTTAAGAAGGTGATGGTAGGCCACCTTCTCAAAGCACTGCAGTCCGTGTGGTGTACGTACACCCACAGTGCTGATTTTGACTTTTCTGTAGCAGTTTGGTACAACTGAGTGACTAGCTAGGCCATTTCGAAAGATAGTTAAGAGTGAAGCTCATTACTATGGTTTGGCATCAGCCCATAGGCCAGATCAGGTAAGGACTTCCTCAGAGGCATTCATGAAGCACATAACCACAGAATCATAGAATCCCTACAGTGCAGAAGCAGGCCATTCAGCCCATCAAATCTGCATTGATCACAATCCTCTTGGCCCTATCCCCGTAACCCCACGTATTTACTCTGCAAGACCCCTGACACAAAGGGGCAATTTAACACGGCCAATCAACCTAACCAGCACGTCTTTCGGACTGTGGGAGGAGACCGGAACACCCAGAGGAAACCCACGCAGACACGGGGAGAACGTGCAAACTCCTCACAGACAGTGACCCAAGCCGGGAATCGAACTCGGGCCCCTGGCGCTATGAGGCAGCAGTGTTAACCACTGGGCCACCGTGCCACTCATCACTGGGTTTGAGCCTGTGTCCAAGGATTACTAGTCTAGTGATATCACCAGCAGCAACATATTGGCACTGAAGTGAAGACTCTTCACTGTGTATCTCTGTGATCAGTAGTGGTCGCCTCATGGCCTTCTATAACCTCCTCATTGTTTCACGTGATTAATGATGGTTTATTGCAATGTACCCAGTGTATCAGACCTTTTGGTATTTCCTCAAGCTAGCCAAGGAATGGCTGTCAGCATCTGGAACTTATATTTTTAGAATGCTCAGTGCATTATTTTGCACTTGTTTCTGTCAGGTTGACTCCTGATGAGCGTCCGTTCCAAACGCTGACAGAAATGGCGCTGACCACCCCGCCATTCCCGCACTCTCGAAGCTGCTGTCACCTTCCCCTATTTACTGATTCACCGCTCCCTTACATCTTTTGAAAAATGACCAATGCCTCATCAGTGAATCTAGAATTTTGGGGTTCTCCTTTCTATCTGAACATGTTTAACATGGAGTCAGACTGATTTCCCACTCTCCCCCCATTATGGATGCCCCTGTGGACTAAGAGGCGTAAGGAATCATGAGGTCGGCTTGAATAGTCCAAAACTGGGAGCTGGTTATTGAAGGTGAGCACTCACTCACAGTCAGGTCCAAGATTGCTCAGCAGAGTCCCGCACTGGATGGAGCTAATAACCCAGGGGTCAACTGATCTGTACTCTTAAAGAGGCAGTCCGCACCTCACACCCCAACACACAATGTATATATGTCACAGTGGCACAGTAGTTAGATGGGCAGAATGGTGGCACTGTGGTTAGCACTGCTGCCTCACAGCGCCAGGGACCCGGGTTCAATACCGGCTTTGGGTGACTGTCTGTGTGGAGTTTGCACGTTCTCCCTGTGTCTGCATGAGTTTCCTCCGGGTGCTCCAGTTTCCTCCCACAGTCCAAAAGATGTGCGGGTTAGGTTGATTGACCATAAATTGCCCCTTAGTGTCAGGGAGATTAGGAGGGTAAATATGTGGGATTACGGGGAAAGGACCTGGGTGGGATTGTTTTCGGTGCAGACTCGATGGGCCAAATGGCCTCTTCTGCACTGTAGATTCTATGATTCTATGGTCAGACCTCTGTGGATGATCTGCAGTGCGAGCAAACATCTCTCTGGCACTTGTATTTCTCCAGAAAGCATTTAAATGGTGCTCAAAGCCTCATTGAGTTCAGGCCTCCTGCCAGCAAGAAGCAGTTGATGATTTGAGTACTAGGTTTCTCAGCTTGTGCTTGCAGGAACTAATCGGCAGGTTCCCATGAGCATCCCTCTTTGGTTCAGGCAGTTTATTTCATTTGTGCAATGGCACACAGGTCTAAAGTTCAAATCCACCTCATTAACATGTTTTTGAGTTCAAGAAACTAAATGCAATCAAAGCCCGTTACAGTCGCCAAGGGTCCCTCAAGGGTCTTGACGCTTTGTGACTCATTATTCTCCATTAAAATTTAGATACCTTTCTTACTTCACCAAGTGGTATCCTTTCTTCTGGAGAGTTTGGGGATCTTTCAGGATAAAGGAATAGAACAAAGAACAGTACAGCACAGGAACAGGCCCTTTGGCCCTCCAAGCCTGCGCCGATCATGATGCCTGTCTAAACTAAAACCGTATGCACTTACAGAGTCCGTATCCTTCCATTCCCATCCTATTCATGTATTTGTCTAGTTGTTAATGTTAATAAGTAACTTTGTTTAAAGTTTATTTATTTATTAATGTCACAAGTGGCTTACATTAACACTGCAATGAAGTTACTGTGAAAATCCCCTAGTTCCCACATGCTGGCTTAAAGTTTACTATTAAAGTTTATTTATTAGTCACAAGTAGGCTTACATTAACACTGCAGTGAAGTTACTGTGAAAATCCCCTGGTCACCACACGTCAGTGCCTGTTTGGGTACACCGAGGGAGAATTTAGCATGGCCAATGCACCTAACCAGCACGTCTTTCAGACTGTGGGAGGAAACCGGAGGAAGCCCACACAGACACGGGGAGAACGTGTAAACTCCACACAGGCAGTGACCCAAGCTGGGAATCGAACCCAGGTCACTGGCGCTGTGAGGCAGCAGTGCTAACCACTGTGCCGCTTCATAACAGTCGTCTGCTAATATAAATGTACACTATTAGTAATGAACTTCGAACAGCACGAAAACAAACAACTATGGATATTAATTGGAGGGCTGCTCCAAATTATTGCAGTCATATCGTAATACTATAATGTACTGTGCATCTGCTGGTCATAGGCTGAGCTCAGAACCATCTGTCCAATTAGTGATTTCTTTTACAGTTAGCCTTAACAAGAAATTATTTTTCAATGACACATGTCACATAAGCAACAAAACATGGAAACAAGGTTATCCTTTGACTTTGATTGAGGCATTTTATTGCATGCAATTTTCATTTGCTTAAACGAAATGGGGATTTTTATCACCACAAAAACAGAAAATGCTGGAAAATCTCAGCAGGTCTGACAGCATCTGTGGGGAGAGGGAATAGACATGATGTGGAGATGCCGGCATTGGACCGGGCTAAACATAGTGAGAAGTCTCACAACACCAGGTTAAAGTCCAACAGGTTTATTTGGTAGCAAACGCCACCAGCTTTCGGAGCGCTGCTCCTTCGTCAGGTGAGTGGGAGTTCTGTTCACAAACAGGGCACATAAAGACACAAACTCAATTTACAGAATAATGATTAAAATGCGAGTCTTTACAGCTAATCAAGTCTTAAAGGTACAGACAATGTGAGTGGAGAGAGCTTTAAGCACAGGTTAAAGAGATGTGTATTGTCTCCAGACAGGACAGTTAGTGAGATTTTGCAAGTCCAGGCAAGTTGTGGGGGTTACAGATAGTGTGACATGAACCCAAGATCCCGGTTGAGGCCGCCCTCATGTGTGCGGAATTTGGCTATCAGTTTCTGCTCAGCGACTCTGCGTTGTTGTGTGTCGTGAAGGCCGCCTTGGAGAACGCTTACCCAAAGATGAGGAAGAACTTCTTCACTCAGAGAGTTGTGAACCTGTGGAATTCTCTACCACAGAAAGCTGTTGGGGGCAGTTCATTAGAAATGTGCAGGAGGGAGCTGGACGTGGCCCTTGTGGCTAACGGGATCAAGGGGTGTGGAGAGAAAGTGGGAGTGGGATACTGAAAGTGCGTGATCAGCCATGATCATATTGAATGGCGGAGCAGGCTTGAAAGGCCGAATGGCCTACTCCTGAACCTATTTTCTATGTCTCTATGTATGTGTATGTGTGTCTGTGTGTGTGTGTGTGTGTCTCTGTGTGTGTGTCTGTGTGTGTGTGTGTGTGTGTCTCTGTCTGTGTGTCTGTGTGTGTGGGTATGTAGCACCAGATTTCTCATCAAGTTATTTGTAAGTAGGCCTGGTCTATTTTGCTGAATTTCTGCCCACCAGACAGAACAGCCAAAAAGCCCTCAATCTGCGGGAAGTGGATATTGTTCAGCGCACTACACTGGGGTTAATAGTAGCCTTTAAATCTCCACCAATGTCTTTTGGAATAACGTCAGCTCTACTCCTGTTTCAAGGGGCCATGGACAAGATCTGGAGTGGCTTGCCTGGATTCAGTGCTATCTTGATGACATTGTGCTAATGGGAGAGACTGGTGAGGATCTTCTCAAGAATTGGATGTCACCCTACAAAGACTAAAGGAGTAAGGTCTACGGGTTCACAAAGACAAACGTGAGTTTTTTCTGCCCCCTGTGGAATACTTGGGGTACATCATTGATGCTGCCCTCCAGAGTCAATGGCTATTGTGGATGCTTCAGCTCCTCAGAATATTGGCCAATTTTGCTCATTCTTTGGGTTGCTGGATCATTACGGGAGATTCATTCCACAGCTAGGTACCCTGCTGAAACCCTGCCTGAACTCCTGTGTCAGAACGAAGCCTGCGAATGGGCAGAAGCCTGTGACGCTGCGTTGAAGAAGGTTAAAACAGCACTGACAGATTCAGAGCGACTGACACACTTTAACCAGTGAATTGTGGGATCTTTCAGTTTGACAGTGATACAGGACAGTTGTGATGTTAATTGCCTCCTGTGTCCACATGTGTATGGATTGATCCTCACTCACACACACACACTCACTCACACACACACACACTCACTCACACACGCACACTCACTCACACACACACACACTCACTCACACACACACACTCACTCACACACACACACTCACTCACACACACTCACTCACTCACACACACTCACTCACTCACACTCACTCACACACTCACTCACACACACTCACTCACTCACACACACTCACTCACCCAATCATCCCAAGTGCAGAATGGCAGCAGGTCCCTCCACCCCAACCGATCTCCCCCTCAATAGACCCTGCCCCTTCCCTCTGGTCCTGCCCACCTGGCACCGCCCGATGCCTGGGGGGGCAGTGCCAAGATGTCCCTTGGGCAGTGCCAGGGTGTCAGGCTGGCACTGCCAGGCTGGCACTGCCCTAGGGGCACTCCCCACTTACCCCCAACCTCCCGGGGGAGCACCACTGGCCTCTCTTCCCTCCAGCAGGTTTGACCGCCTGTTCCCCTTTAGTGGGGAGCAGGGGTAAACCCCACTGAAATGAACCACTCCCGATGGGGGGTGCTGGAGATGCTAATGGGCCCGGAGGCTTCAGTCCTGGGCCCGCTAATCGGATGTAAATGCCGATTTCCATATTGAAATCACCTCCGCGCCAATCTCCGGCGCGGACCTGACTACGCTGGAAATTTTAGTTGCGGAAACTCACGGAGGCCGTGGCACCCAGCGGGAAACCCGCGAAACGGCCTCCGCAGATCTCTCCCGGCCCGTGCGCCACCCGAGCAGCGCGGCAGGCTGGGAGATTCGCCCCCACACATTCTGAACTCAAATGACATTTCATAAGCTCGGGATCACGGAGGGAAACTAATTTTGTGAAAATATCAAACAATGCTGCCCTAGTGATGTCCTGATACGGCACCATGTTTGAATTGGTCATGGCATGTTAGAAATGCAAAAATAAATTCCAGATTACAGTGGACAAAGCAAGCTATTGGAAAGTGCATTTCCTCAGTCTTTCATGCCTGGGTGCTTTGTGCATCGGCTTTTAATAATGAAACTGGCACGAACAGTCATTCATTTAATAGTCAGTAATTAAATCCTTAAGAAAATGACTTTGTATTTAACATTTTATTCCTTTCAGTTGAGGAGTTGTGACTGGCTGCATTAGCTACTGAATGACTGGTTAGTGCTGTGTGGCTCGATATGCTGCATCAATGTAGGTAATGTCTGGTATTAGAGAAATTAGATAGATATTGATACAACAGCTTACCGATCAATTGCCAAGGCCTTCAGCACAATTCTCTTCCATGAATTGAAGGTGATAACATCTTATGACAATACTTTTGCTTGGGCATTTGCATATCATGATAGTCTTACAGTTCCTCCGAACATTTGGGAAAATACCAGGAATTAGATTGCACTTTTTGCAAACAATCGTGCGTCTGTAAGTCAGTACACATGTCATGGGTGATGATTCCCGCAGTGGGTGTAATCAGAAGGTGCGGCACGGTGGCACAATGGGACCCGGGTTCGATTCCCGGCTCGGGTCACTGTCTGTGCGGAGTTTGCACGTTCTCCCCGCGTCTGTGTGGGGTTTCCTCCGGGTTCTCCGGTTTCCTCCCACAGTCCAAAGATGTATGGGTTAGGTTGATTGGCCATGCTAAATTGCTCCTTAGTGTCAGTGAATTTAGCAGGGTAAATACATGGGGTTATGGGGATAGGGCCTGGGTGGAATTGTTGTCGGTGCAGGCTCGGTGGGCCAAATGTCCTCCTTCTGCACTGTATGGTTTCTATAAGAATTTAGGCCTACAGCCAGTGATCGAGGGAGACGATGGCCTGATGGTATTATTGCCAAGCTATCAATCCAGATACTCAGCGAATGTTTTGAGGACCCGGATTTGAATCCCACCACAGAATTGGAATTCAATTTTAAAAATCTGGAATTAAGAATCCACTGATGACCATGAAATCATTGTCGATTGTCAGAAAAACCCATCTGGTTCAATAATGTCCTTTAGGGAAGGAAATCTGCCGTCCTTACCTGGTCTGGCCTACATGTGACTCCAGAGCCACAGCAATGTGGTTGACTTTCAACCACCCTCCAAGGGCAACTAGGGATGGGCAATAAATGCTGGCCAGCCAGTGATGGCCATGTTCCACAAATGCATTAAAAAAAAGTTTGGTAGCTTCATTGGGAACAGTGTCTTGGTGCTCCCAACGGGGCCATGGGTTTCCCGGTGGTGGGGGGGGGGGGGGGGCGCGCATAGAATGGGAAACCCCGAAGACAGTGGTAAGCAATGGCCTAGTGGTATTATTGCTAGACTATTAATCCAGAAACTCAGCTGATGTTCTGGGGACCCGGGTTCGAATCCCACCACGGCAGATGGTGAATTTGAATTCAATAAATTCTGGAATTAAGAATCTACTGATGACCATGAAACTATTGTCAATTGTTGTAAAAACCCATCCGGTTCACTAATGTCCTTTAGGGAAGGAAATCTGCCAGCCTTACCTGGTCTGGCCTACATGTGACTCCAGAGCCACAGCAATGATGTTGACTCTCAACTGCCCTCGGCCAACTAGGGATGGGCAACAAATTCTGGACAGCCAGTAATTCCCATGTCTCATGAATGAATTTTTAAAAAGGATCAGAAGACCCAGTTGCCGGCCAAAGGTGGCCCACCTCTGCCACTGTGAAACACATCCCGGTGGGAGCATGGAGATTCCTGCTCTTTGTGTTTTAAATTGAGATGCACAAGAAACTCGTCAAAAGCCTGAACTACAATCAAAACTACTGGAGCCACAACCAAGTTAAGCTTTCTTTTCTTCATCATTTGCCCTGAGGATCACTCAGGGAGTCTGAGTTGCTATGGCAACATGCTTACATGTTGTACCTGGAGATATGAATAGTGAAGGTAGAGTCTCCAACTTTGTTTCCATCATCTGATTGGTTAGGTAAGCCTCCCGCTTTTACCACCTGCCAATGGCATGTGTTGGAAGGATTTTGCAGGTTGACATTCAACCTGTTATGGCCGTGTTATGAATGCACCTTCCTTGGCCATCAAGACTTTGAGTGGGACCCGACCCAGAGCTTCTGGCCTGGAGGCAGGGTCACTTATACCCCAGTAGCACACTGGCACAGTGGTTAGCACTGCTGCCTCACAGCGCCAGGGACCCGGGTTCAATACCCAGCATGGGTCACTGTCTGTGTGGAGTTTGCACGTTCTCCCTGTGTCTGCCTGGGTTTCCTCCGGCTGCTCTGGTTTCCTCCCACAGTCCGAAAGGCATGCTGGTTAGATGCACTGGCCATGCTAAATTCTCCCTCAGTGTACCTGAACAGGTGCCAGAGTGTGGCGACTAGTGGATTTTCACAGTATCTTCATTGCTGTGTTAATGTAAGTCTACTTATGACACTAATAAATAAACTAAACTAAACTTCACAACCTGATCTCTCACTTACACAAATACATCCTTTTAATCTAAAATAAACATAACATTAACCATGGAATCCCGTGTCAAAAGCCGGAATTATTTGCAGGCATCAACTTTGGCAAATATTTTGGAACTCATGCACATGGAGTTATCTTAAAGAGAAGAATTAAAACTTCTGTTTCAACACTCAAGCACCCTGTCACAGAATACCCACCCTTGGTACAAGACAACATGAGCTAAAGTTTTAAAGTTTAGTTATTATTGCCACAAGTAAGCTTACATTAACACTGCAATGAAGTTACTGTGAAAATCCCCGAGTCGCCTCCGGCACCTGATCGGCTACACTGAGGGAGAATTTAGCATGGCCGATGCACCTAACCAGCACGTCTTTTGGACTGTGGGAGGAAACCAGAGCACCCGGAGGAAACCCACGCAGACACGTGGAGAACGTGCAGACTCCACACAGACAGTGACCCAAGCCAGGAATTGGACCCGGGTCCCTGGCGCTGTGAGGCAGCAGTGCGAACCACTGTGCCATCGTACCACCCTTTCTGAAGCTGCTTACTGCCTTTAGATGCTTTGCCTTGGTCACTGGCCATTAGTCCATTTTCCATAGAAGAAAGAAGGCTGAGGGGTGACTCGATTAAGGTATACAAAATTATGAGGGGGAGAGATAGAGTGGACAGGATAAAATTGCTTCCCTTGGCAGAGAATTCTGGAACCAGGGGACATAGATTCAAGATAAGTGGCAGAAGGTGTAGAAGGGACATGGGTAAGAACATTTTTACGCAGTGCCTGGAACTCACTGCCCGAGTTGGTAGTAGAGGCAGAGGGACATTAAGCTATTTAAGAAAGTGCCTGGATCAGCACCTCAAGTGCTGTAAGCTGGGGCCATGGGCCGGGTGCAGGAAAGTGGGATTAGCAAGGGCACCTGGGTGTCCTTGGGCTGCCATGGACAAATGGGCCAAATGGCCTCATTCTGTGCCGTAACCTTTCGATGATTCTATGGTTCTAGTCGCCCATTTAATTCCCTTCTGAATCCTCAGCCTCTGTTTGCTGCACTAGGTGGCAGTCTGTTCCATAATTATACAATGCTAACATGAAGTTAAATAAAGCTCAACGGTATATTAATGTTTAATAATTTCATTGAAATTTTAAGTAGATAATGAATATAAACTTTAACTCCACCTTAATTAACAGTCTTGTTGAGTCAAGTGCAGTTTGAGTGGCAGATTTCCTTTTATTCATTCATCGGTATTGGGTGTCACTGGCTATCCATCCCTAATAGCCCTTGAGAAGTTGGTAGTGCGCTGCCTTCTTGAATCACTGCTGTCCATGTAGTGTAGGTACACCCACAGTGCTGTTAGGGAGGGAGTTCCAGGATTTAGACCCAGCGACAGTGAAGGAACATATTTCCAAGTCAGGATGGTGAGTGGCTTGGCGGGGAACCTCCAGCTGCTGGTGTTCCCAGCTATTATTAGCTGGCCTTGAACATCCAGGTGGTAGACGTCACGAGTTTGGAAAGTCCTGTCCAATGAGCCCCGGTGGGTTGCTGCTGTGCCTCTCATAAATGGTAAACATCACTGCCACTGTGCCTGGGTGGTGGAAGCTGTGAATGTCTCAGTTGGTGGATGGGCTTCTTTGTCCTGGATATTGTTGAGCTTCTTGAGTGGTTTGGAGCTGCACTCATCTGGGCAAGAGGAGAATATTCCCTTACACTCCTGACTTGTGCCTTGTAGATGGTTATCATGTTCTGGGAGTCAGGAGGTGAGTTACTCACCTCGGAATTCCCAGTCTCTAACTTGCTCCTGTTGGCACTGTTTTTATATGGCTGTTCAGGTTAGTTTTTGGTCAATAGTAACTCCCAGGATGTTGATAATAGAGGTGTCACTGATGGTAATGCCATTAACCCTCCACCATAGTGGATCGGATCTCAAACAATGATAAGACAGATTACAGGAATGAGATAGAGAATCTGGTGAACTGGTGCGACAACAATAATCTCGACCTTAATGTCAACAAAACGAAGGAGATAGTCATCGACTTCAGGAAGTGTAAAGGAGGACGTGCCCCTGTCTACATCAATGGGGATGAAGTAGAAAGGGTCGAGAGCTTCAGGTTTCTAGGTGTCCAGATCAACAACAACCTGTCCTGGTCCCTCCATGCCGACGCTATAGTTAAGAAATCCCACCAATGCCTCTCCTTTCTCAGGAGGCTAAGGAAATTTGGCATGTCCACTATGACTCTCACCAACTTTTACAGATGCACCATAGAAAGCATTCTTTCTGGTTGTATCACAGCCTGGTATGGCTCCTGCTCTTTCCAAGACCGCAAAAAACTACAAATGACTGTGAACGAAGCTCAGTCCATCACTCAAACCAGCCTCCCATCCATTGACTCTGTCTACACTTCCCATTGCCTCGGAAAAGCAGCCAGCCTAATCACACACCCCGGACATTCTCTCTTTCACCTCCTTCCATTGGGAAAAAGATACAAAAGTCTGAGGTCGCGTACCAACTGACTCAAGAACAGCTTCCTCCTTGCTGCCGTTAGACTTCTAAATGGACTTACCTTGCATTAAGTTGATCTTTCTCTACACCGTAGCTATGGCTGTAACACTACATTCTGCACTCTCTCGTTTCCTTCTCTATGAACGGTATGCTTTGGCTGTATAGCACACAAGAAACAATACTTTTCATTGTATGCTAATACATGTGACAACAATAAATCAAATGACAACAATGGTCACCAGTAGATTCTTAATTCCAAATATATATTTTTTTAACTGAGTTCAGATTTCACCTTCTGCCATTGGTGGGATTTGAACCTGGATCCCCAGAACATTGGCTGAGCTTCTGGATTAACCAGGGGACAACACCACTGGTTAGGCCAAAGCCTCCCCTGTAGGCAAAGAAGTATTATATCATAAACAAACTTTTCACGTTTAATCAATGTTCTTTTCTTGTTGTTAAAACTGATTGGAGTTCCAGTGACACTGTTCCCTCAAGTTTTCTGAAAATAAAACAAAAGTTATGATCTTTTGAGCCAGGCTTCCATTCTGGAATCTCCAGTAGTGACACCAACTGGGATCACAGCACAGTCGTGTGGTGAGCAAAATCAATTGTTGACACAGCTGTGATGTGTGCAAATCTATTGTGGACTCTCTTGTGTGAAACGTAAAATTGATTATCCAGACACCCGTGTACTGTGCAAATTGGTTGTCGACTCACTCGTGTCGAAGACAAAATCAATTGTCGATTTGCTAGCGTGCAATGCAAAACCGATTGTCAATTCACTTGTGTGTAAATGCAAAGAAGGCAGGAGCGGGAACATCTCTCTCAGCTTTGCTGGAAGAAATTAATGGTCCGGTGACACTGTTCCTCCACATTCTCTAAACAAAAAGCCAAAGTTACGATCTTTTGAATTGGAGTTCTATTCTGGAATCTCTCCAGCAGTAACACCAACCGGGATTGTAACACGCAGTTGTGGGGTGTCCAAAATCGATTGCCGATTCAATCGAACGGAAAGCAGAATCGATTTTCGACTCACTCGGGTGCGCAATGTAAAATTGATTGTCGATTCCCTCGTGTGGAAAAAAATGGCTGCCGATTTATTCGAGGGTCCGATTGTATCGTGTGCAAAATTACTTGTCAATTCAATCGTGTGGAATTCAGAGTAGTTTGTCGTCGCCGTGGTGTACAAAATCGATTGTCAAATCTGACATGTGGAAAGCAAAATGGATTGACAACTCACTGATGTGGAATACCAAATCCATTGCTGACTCACTTGTCTGGAAAGCAAAATTGATTCATCTGTGTTGAATGCAAAATCGAATATTGACCCACTCTCGGAATGCAAAACTGGTAGTGAAATTACTCGGGAAATAGAATAGAATAGAATATAGAACTTTATTGTCCGCACAAAAGTGGAAATCTATCTTTGGATGCACCCCCAGTTTAACACATAATCATGCAGTCATTAGTTAAAAACAGTGAACATTTCATGTTTCCCTACATTTGTACATATATAACATCCATCCCAAACAAACACAACTCATTGCACTCTGCTACTAAAGCACTTACTGCATTTACATTATGTTATTTAGTAAATTTATAGCATTGGGGGCAAAAGACCTCTGGAAGAGATTATTCCTGGCAATAAGCATTCTAAAGGGTCGGCCTGAAGGGAGCCTTTCAAACTGAAGATATAAAGAGCGAGAGGGATCGCCGGTGATGATCTGAGCTTTCCTCTCAGCTGCGTTGTTATCGGTTATCGAGCTGTGTCTGCTGCCAGTCAATGATTTTACCTGCAGTATCTAGCCAGCTTCCTCTGCTTTTCACACTCAGGTCACCACACCAGACTGTCATTTTGAATGTTGGGGTGCTCTCCACCAGACCTGTGCATACCCTCTCAAAACACATCGACTCACTCTGTAATGAGACTGTGCCTTTCGGAAATGTGTTTTTATCATGTTTCTTATATGGGATACATTTAAAAGTCAGCTCTGTTTGATAATCGATTCTTTTGTCTGGAATGCAAAATCAATTGTCGATTCACTTGCCTGGAATGCAAAATCAATTATCCATTCACATGTCTGAAATGCATAATTGTTTGATGATTCATCTGTCTGAAATGTGACAATACTGTGCTTTTTAAAAATGTATTTTAGTCATGTTCCTGTGCTGAATGTGTTTGCTAGTCCCATTCATTTTAGCAGAGCCATTTTGTCTGGAGCCAGAAGCACTGTACTATCACTGTAGAAACATAATTGGTCTTAATTGCTCCAATGTTTGTTTAATTTGAACTAATACAGGGTTCCGTTGTTTTCTGTTATCCGCTGGGGTATTGCAGAGTAATGCCTGACTGGGTTGATTGACAAGTAAGGTTATATGACTGGGTACAGCTAGGCTTTCACAGAGAACTCAAGGCTGTCTGCTTTTGGGAGTTTTAGAGAGAGATTGCTTTCTTTGTGTTTGAAGTGGAATCTGCCATGAAATAAGCCTTTTAGCTAAGATTCTCCAGCCTGGGCTGGAACTTTCACTGGAAGCTGCTGCATGAAGACTGTCTGGATCACTCTCCAGAAGTGTCAAAAGGCTGGACATCTTGTACCTACGTCAGCATCTTTGGTTTCTGTGCTAACTGGTTCTAATCGATTGTCGATTCACTTATCTGGAATACATAATTGATTGTCGATTCAAACTGGTGACAAAGTCGATTGTCGAATCAGTAATGAAGTGTACAGAATCTATTGTTAACTCAGCTGTGTTTCTTTTGCAAATTCAGCTGTCGATCCTATCGTGTGGTGTGCAATTCAAAATCGATTTTCGGGTCTCTCGTGTGGAACGCAGAATCGATTTTCCACTCACTCCTTTGGCGTGCAAAGTAGATTGTTGATTCACTTGTGTGGTAATTCAAAATCAGCTCTCAACTGGCTTGTGTGGGCTGAAAAATCCACTGTTAGTCCACACGTGTGGAATGGAAAACCAGCAGTCAATTCACTCATCTGGAAGTCAAACTCCATTGTCCAGTCACTTGTGATGTCAGTGAAATCCATTGCCAAATCACTCGTGTGGATTGAACAAGTGATTGCTGATTCACTCGTACTGAATGCAAAATCCACGGTCAATTCACTCATGTGAATTGAAAAATCATTTGTCAGATAAATCAGAGAATCTCTACAGTGCAGGAAGAGGCCATTCAGCCCATCGAGCCTGCACCATTAACAATCCCACCCATGGCCTATACCCGTAACCCCGCGTAGTTACCCTACTAATCCCCCTGACACTGAGGGGCAATTGACCCTGGCCGATTAATCTAGCCTGAACATCTTTGGTTTGCAAAAGTCATTATTAAGTCATTGGTACGGTGTGCAAATATGATTGCCGACTGACTAGTGTGGTGTGCAAAATCGCTCGCCATCTCACTCATACGGAATTCAAAATCGAGTGTTGACTCAGTCTTCTGGTGCTCAAAGCCGATTATAAACTCACTCGTGTGCCTTGCAATATTAATCATTGATTCACTCCCGGGGTGTGCAAGATCATTTGTCGATGCGTTGTGTGTGAATTGGAAAGTTGTTTGTGGGCTCACTCGTGTGGGTTGCAAAGTCAATTGACTGCTCCCTCGTGTGGTATGCAGAATTAATTGTCAGTTCATTAATCTGGAATGCAAAATGGATTGTCAATTCGCTCATGCGTTCTGTAAAATGAATTGCCGCTTGGTTCATGCGGTGCGCAAAATCGATTGTGAATGCACTCGTATGCTGCGCAAAAATCGATTGTCAGCTTATTTATGCGGTGTGTAACATTGATTGTCGAGTCAGTCACGTGGTGTGAAAAATTCATTGTCGATTCCATCGTGTGAAGTGCAACATCGATTTTTGACTCACTTCTGTGGAATACAGAATCGCTTGTCCACTCACTCCAGTGGGGGGGAAACTACATTGTCTACTCACTCACGTGGAATGCAAAATCCCTGTCAATCCACTCATTGGTGTGCAAAAAATTAATTGTGATTTCACTGGTACAGAATAAAGTGTTGACTGTATGCAAAATGGATCGCTGATTTTCTTGTGTGAAATATAAAATTGACTTTTGATTCTGTCGTGTGGAATGTAAAATCAATTGTTGACTCATAGACTCTCTACAGTGCAGAAGGAGGCCATTTGGCCCATCGAGTCTGTACCAATCACAATCCCACCCAGGCCCTATTCCTGCAACCCCCATGTTTACCCTACTAATCTCCCTGACACTAAGGGGCAATTCAGCATGGCCAATCAACCTAACCCACACATCTTTGGACTGTGGGAGGAAACTGGAGCACCCGGAGGAAACCTACACAGGCAGGGGGAGAATATGCATATGTTAGAGGGATTAGCGGGTAAAATATATAGGGGTATGGGGGTAGGGCCTCGTGGGATTGTGGTCGGTGCAGAATCGATGGGCCGAATGGCCTCTTTCTGCACTGTAGGGTTTCTATGTTTCCACACAGACAGAAGATAGAAGTCTACAAGGTTATGAGGGGCATGGACAGAGTGGATAGTCAGAAGCTTTTTCGTAGGGTGGAAGAGTCAATAGCTCGGGGGCACAGGTTTAAGGTGCGAGGGGCAAGGTTTAAAGGAGATGTACGAGGCAAATCTTTTACACAGAGGGTGGTGGGTGCCTAGAACTCACTGCCGGGGGAGGTAGTGGAAGCAGATACGATAGTGACATTTAAGGAGCGTCTTGACAAATACATGAATAGGCTGGAATAGAGGGATATGGTCCCTGGAAGGGTAGGGTTTTTAGTTCAGTCGGGCAACATGGTCGGTGCAGGCTTGCAATGTTGAAGGGCCTATTCCTGTGCTGTAATTTTCTTTGTTCTTTGTTCTTTGTTAGTGACCCGAGGCCGGAATTGAACCCAGGTCCCTGGCGCTGTGAGGCAGCAGTGGTAACCACTGCGCCACCGTGCCACCCACTTGTGATGTTTTCAAATCCAATTGTTTACTCACTCTCCTGGAACGTGATGTTAATTATCGACTCACTTTTATGGTGTTAGAAATCAATCGTTGACTCACTCATGTGGTGTGCAAAATCGAATGTCGAATCATGCGTGTGGAGTCGACTGACGTGTGTGGAATGCAGAATAGATTGTCGACTAACACGTGTGATGTACAAAATTCATTGGTAACTCACTCGTGTGGAATGCAAAACTAATTGTCAACTCAGTCATGCGACTGTTGAACTGAGAGTCGGTTCACTTGAATGTGTGCAAAATCGATATTTAGTTCACTCGTGAGGAATGGAAAATCAACTGCCAGCTCACTCGAGTATTGTTTAAAATTAAGCATCGTCTCACTCGCGTGAAAAATCAATTGTCCACATTCTCCTGTGGAATAAAATTCGATTGCCAACCATCTCATCTGGCGTGGCCAAATCAATTGTCTGTTCACTCATGTAGAATACAAAATCTTTTGCTGATTCACTCGTCTGGTGTTTTTTGTATTCATTCATGGGACATGGGCATCTCTGGCTAGGCCAGCATTTATTGCCCATCCCTAGTTGCCCCTTGAGAAGGTGGTGGTGAGCTGCCTTCTTGAATCGCTGCAGTTAACGTGCTGTGGGTTGCCCTTAGGAAAGGAATTCCAGGATTTTGACCCAGCGACTGCGAAGGAACGGCGATGTATTTCCAAGTCAGGATGGTGAGTGGCTTGGAGGGGAACTTGCAGGTGTTGGTGTTCCCACGTATCTGCTGCCCTTGTCCTTCCAGATGAAAGTGGTCGTTCATTTGGAAGATGCTGTCTAAGGAACTTCGGTGAATCACAAAATCCATTGTCAATTCATTCATGTAGAGTGTGAAATCGATCATCGATTGACTGCGATGCTGAATGTTATGGTTCAGGTTAGAAACTCTAAAGTGTTTTATGAAGCCCTCCTGGATCACACGTTTTGCATCTTGAATTTGGCTAGGATAAGCATGATATGTTCCATTTCAGGTATGATTCAAAAGACCCAGTCAGGAGCTTTTATCAAACAAAGTTTATTTAAGAATATAGTTAACATGTACAATAAGAAAAATAGCAAGAACGTTTAACAATTACAAACAAGAAACAAAATAACCACTATAATGTAGTATTAACAAAGATATCCAATGTGTTCCAATCAAACCAAAACCCTTGCCATAGACAAAACCCTTAAAACAGGTTCAATACAGCAAAGTCTACTGTTCACGGGATAATGGAAATTGAGTCCTTTGGTTGAAGTCTGCAGTTCTCTGGATTTACTCCAAACAGTTTGAAGACAAGACAGCTTTCCAAAACTCCAGAGAGACTCTGGTCCAGCCCCCAACAACAGCAGATTTTCACCCTTCAGGGAAACAAGAGAATTCCCAAAGGAAAAAAAAAGCAGGGAGAGGGAGAAAACAGTTATTTTTAGCTTGCTGTCCCTTCTAAAACTAAAACTCAAACCTGTAGCTCCAAACTGAAAATGAGAGAACAAAACTGTCCAAAAACACCTGACTGTCCTCCTAATAATGCAGAATCAACAAGTGAATCCCAGAGTAAACACAAACAACCCCATTTAAATCACTTAAGACACAATAAAAGGACTAATCAAAGTCAAGCCGGCAATAATGACATCACTGAATTTGTGAGAGCCGCAGAAATCATGTTCTTTTCAAAAAACCTTTCTTAAAGGTACAGTAACATCACATGTGCAAAATCGATTGTTGATTCATTCATGTGATGCGGAAAATCAATTGTCAACTGACTGCTTTGAAATCTGATCGTTGATTCATTCAAGTGAAATGCAAAATCAATTGTTGGTTCCCTCCTCTGGAATTCAAAATCAATGGTCCAGTCCCTCAGGGGTCACTGTCTGAGGATTCAGGGTAGACCATTTAGGACGGGGATGAGGAGACATTTCTTCACCCAAAGAGTGGTGAGCCTGTGGAATTCATTACCACAGGAAGTAGTTGCTGCCAAAACATTGAATGTATTCAAGAGGCGGCTGGATATAGCACTTGGGGTGAATGGGATCAAAGGTTATGGGGAGAAAGCAGGATTAGGCTATTGAGTTGGACGATCAGCCATGATCGTGATGAATGGTGGAGCAGACTCGAAGGGCCAAATGGCCTCCCCCTGCTCCTATCTTCTATGTTTCTATGTTTCTCATACAGAATGCAAATTCGACTTCCCACCCACTCGGGTGGAATGTAAAAGCAATTGTTTAAAGTTTAAAGTAAAGTTTACAAGTCACAAGTAAGGCTTACATTAACACTACAATGAAGTTACTGTGAAATCCCCCTCACTAGTGGGGAATGCCACACTGATTTTCGATTCACTCGTGTGGTCCGCGTGTTCCATTGTTGGCAGATATGTGTTGAGTTCAAATCTGATTCTCAATTATTTGTTGACCCATTGGTGTGGGACCACCCGTCTGGTGTGTAAATCCAATTGTCGCTTCACTTGTCTGGAATGTAGAATCGATTGTCGCTTCACTCGTGAGCAGTGAAACATCGATTGTCGACTGAGTTTACCCGTGTTTAAAATCAGCTGTCGACTTACACCTGTGGAATGCAAAATCAAATGTCAAATCACGCGTGTGGAGATGGCTGACGTGTGCGGAATGCAGAATAGACTAACACGTGTGGTGTGCAAAGTAAATTATGAACTCACTCGTGTGGAATGGGTATAGAGGGATATGGGCCAAATGCGGGCAATTGGGACTAGCTTAGGGGTTTAAAAAGAAAGGGCAGCATGGATGTGTTGGGCTGAAGGGCCTGTTTCCATGCTGTAAACCTCTAGGACTCTATGATTCTATGCAAAGTCAATTGCCAGCTGGTGTGCAAACTGATTGTGAAGTCACTGGTGTAAAAGTGATATGTAGTTCACTCGAATGTCTGCAAAACCCATTTTTGGTTCACTCGTGTGGAACACTAATCTGACTGTCGTCTCACTCAGGTGGTTGGCAAAATCATCCGTCAGTTCAGTTCTGTGGAATTCAAAATCAATGGTAAACTTACTCCTGCGTAACGCTGAAGTGATTCTCAATTCCCTTGCGTGGAATTCAAAATTGTTTGTTGAAGCACTGATGTGGGATGAGAAATCGACTGTGGGCTCACTTGTATAATGTGTAAAATTACCACCCGTTCCACTCATCCAGTGTGGATTGCTGTGGGTGCAATGCAAACCCGATTGCCAACTCATTCATGTTAGGTGGGTTGGCTATGCTAAATTGCCCCTTAGGTGGGTAGTTTGGATGGATTAACCATGGAAAAATGTGTGGGGTTACAGGGATAGGGCGGGGGAGAGGGCCTGGGTCAGATATTCCATGCAGACTCGATGGGCCAAGTGGCCTCTTCTGCACCGTAGGGATTCTATGATTCTACGCGATGTGCTGAATCAATTGTCGATTCAATTATGCGGAATGCAAATTTGATTAATCTTTCACTCGCATGTGTGTGCGCCCGATCGATTGTCGGTTTGGTGTGTAAAAATTGTTTGCCAGAGAGGTGTGTAAAATCAATTATCAATTCACTCATTTAGAAAGCAAATTCAAATGTCCACTCACCTCTGTACAGCACGCAAGAAACAATACTTTTCACAGTATACTAATACATGTGACAATAACAAATCAAATCAAATCTGTGATGTGCAAAATCAATTGTCAATTCATGATTGCGGAATACAAAATTGATTGTCGAATTACTTGTGTGGAATGAAAATTGATTGGTGACTTACTCTTGTGGGGTACAAAATAACAATTGTCAACTTACTCGAGTGATCTGCACAAGCTATTGTTGACTGATTCATCCAGTGTCCAAAACTGATTGTCAATTCACTCCGGCAGAATATAAAATTGATTTTTTAAATATTCGTTCATGGGATGTGGGCATCGCCGGCTGGGCCAGTGTTTATTGCCCATCTCTGGGAGCATTGATCCACAGCAATGTGGCTCTGGAGTCACATGTAGGCCAGGCCAGGTAAGGACGGCAGATTTCCTTCCCTAAAGGACATGAGCGAACCAGATGGGATTTTACTACAATCATTTCATGGTCATCATTGGATTTTTAATTCCAGATTTTTTTATTCAATTCAAATTTCACCACCTGCCGTGGCAGGATTTGAACCCGGGTCCTCACAGCATTACCCTGAGTTTCCAGATCACTAGTCCAGTGATAATACCTCTACACCACTGTCTTTGTCGATTTCAATTTTGCATTCCAAAGTGGTGAATTGTCAATTCACTGTGGAATTCCAAAATTGATTGTCAATTCACTGGGGGGGCAATGCGTAAAGGGTCACTTATTGACTAGTGTGGTGTGCAAAATCGATTGTCAACTCACTGATTTGGTGACAAAATCTATTGTCAATTGACTCTCCTGATGTCCAAAATTGATTTTTGATTCGCAATTGTGGAATGCAAAATTGATTGTCGAATTAATCATGTGGATTGGAAATCAATCGCTGATGCACTCGTATGGGGTACAATATTGATTACCAGTTCACTCCTATGGAGTCGACTAGAGTAATGGTTGAGAAAACAAGTGCAGATATCTAAAGAACAGCTAGTTATGGAAACTAGAGAAGAGAACATTTCCAGTAAGTCTGAAGTTAAAGGAACGAGGAGGAACAGAGCAGCGTTCTGCAGAAACAGATAGAGCTGAGGAGAAGTTGGCTAATGAGAGGCTAGAAGGTTATCGGAAAAGATTCTAAAGTTTGTGAGATCTTAGTGTAGCCTGTGGAACATGAGTTGAAATAATTGTGGGAATCGTTGCAATTGGTGGCTGGATTGTGCAAAGTATTTAAGACAAAGGAAACCTTAAAGGAGAGGTGGAAAACCTGGAGCTGGATTCTTTATTAAAGCAATGGAGTGAAAGAGTTTGTCGTAAGGATAGTTGGAAAGCCAGGAGCTGCATTCCTTATTAAAACAGTGGAGTGAGAGATTTGGTTGAGAGGATAGTTAGAAAAACTGGAGCGGATTCTTAATGTACATAGCTGATGGAAAGCATTGTTTGAAAGAAGATTTTAAAATGTGTATTTTCGGGAGTTGAGTTTGGGAACCCTCATGTGACAATCATCTGGGGAGGGAGTATGAGAGAAATCCATGAAAGATTGGTTGCGTGGCATCGGCCATTTGATTCAGAATGGGGTGTTATTTTTGGCTACTGGATATACTAGTGAACCTCAGGGGGGAGTAAAGAAGCACTGCTTTATAATCAAATGTTCCATGTTTAATTTTTTTTTTCTCTTGTTAAAAATTAATTAGCAGTCCCAGACTCTGTTCCTCCGTATTTTCTAAAAGCAAAGTAAAAGCTTTTGAACCTGGGTTCTGTTCTGGAATCTTCCTGTCTAGCAGAAACAGCAACTGGGATCGTAACATACATGGGGACTGTAGAGGGAATTCAAAATGTGGAGCAAGGCTTATCAGCTGATGATTACTAATCATTTGTTGAGATATTTTTGAAATGTGGAAATGAGGATACTGAATGCTGAATAGTAAAACTTGGTCTCGGATTTATTGCTACACGATGGGATCTGTGAATCCTTTGAAAAAAAGTAAGTAAAGACTATTTATTAGTGTCACAAGTAGGCTTACATTAACACTGCAAAGAAATTACTGTGAAAATCCCCGAGTCGCCACACTCCAGCACCCGTTCGGGTACATGGAGGAAAGATTTAGCATGACCGATGCACCTAACCTGCACATCTTTCGGACTGTGGGAGGAAACCAGAGCACCCGGAGGAAACCCACACAGGCACGGGGAGAACGTACAGACTCCGCACAGACAGTGACCCAAGCCGGGAATCGAACCATGGTCCCTGGCAGCAATGCTAACCACTGTGCCACCGTGCTGTCACTTAGCTGGCGCAGCAGCCAATATGCACACAAACTCCTATAAGATTAACCAAAATGATTGGAATTCCTATTCAGATATATCAGACATAAAACTAATCGTAACGTGTGAATCGACGCTCAATTTTTGCGTTCCACCTGATTTATTCAATTATTGATTTTGCATTCCAAACAAGTGAGTTGAGAATCGATAGTGCACGGACACAAGTGAATCTTCAATTGATTTTAAATTCCACACAAGTGAGTCAACAACCTATTTTGCATTCCAGACAAGGGAGGCGACAATCGTTCTTGCATTCCTCACGAATAAATTGATGGACGCCTCTGCATCCCGCATGATTTTCCTTTCTGTTAAGCACAATAAAAAAAAGTCAAACAGACTGAACGACTGGCTACCAATTTGCCATCGCCCTTTGGCGCTGCAATCCAAGTTACCCCATTTAGCTGTTAATTCAGTGAATGGATGTAAATCTCACAGTGAAACACATCTCAATTAGAGCGGTAATGTGTCGTGAACAATAACAAAACTGTGTGCGTATATTGGCTGCTGCATTCCCTTGTAGACCTTTTCTAATCACTGCCCCGCAGTGGCAGAGAGAATTGAGTGTGTGTAAAGTGATCTCTCTCTTCACCATGTCCTTGGTTGATACTAACTTCAAAGCTCCAGGAACAGCACCTTGTACGTCATCATCAGCCTACTGAACTCAACATCAATCTTAGATTCTAACCTTCGCCTCCATCTTTTTTCATGTTCTTGTTTTTGTGCTGCTGCATCGCTCTTTATTTTGTTTCTTTATCCCTTCATGTTACGTTCAGGTAGTGTTTAAGTAGCAATTCCCACCTCATTTGGACAAAATCTTTGGCTGTAATTTTACGGCCATTCATTCCGGTGGGATTTTCCCATCCCGCTGCCATAACAGAGATTTGGCTTGTCGCCAAATTCTCCGACTTCGCTGCAGCGCGCGCATGGCGTGAATGGCCAGTAAGATCGCACCCTTATTGTTTCTTCACTCAGTTCATAAGTTCATAAGATATAGGAGCAGAATTAGGCCATTCAGCCCATTGAGTCTGCTCTGCCATTGATCATGGCTGATATGCTCCTCATCCCTATTTTTCTGCCTTCTCCACATAACCCTTCAACCCATTACCAATTAAATATCTGTCTAAGTCCTCCTTAAATTTACTCACTGTCTCAACATCCACTGTACTTTGGGGTTGTGAATTCCACAGATTCACAACCCTTTGGGAGAAGTAGTTTCTCCTACACTCTGTTTTAAATTTGCTACCCCTTATCCTCAGACTATGATCTCTCATCCTAGAATTCCCCACAAGAGGAAGCATCCGCTCCACGACTACGTTATCCACACCTTTTATCATCTGGTACTACATCCCTGGATCTGGGCATCACTGGCTGGCCAGCATTTATTGCCCATCCTGAGTTCCCTGCTCCACAGGTGCTGGACTTTTCCTGTCATAGAAATCATAGAAACCCTACAGTGCAGAAGGAGGCCATTCGGCCCATCGAGTCTGCACCGACCACAATCCCACCCAGGCCCTACCCCCACATATTTACCTGCTAATCCCACTAAGCTACGCATCTCAGGACTCTAAGGGGCAATTTTTTTAACCTGGCCAATCAACCTAACCCGCACATCTTTGGACTGTGGGAGGAAACCGGAGCACCCAGAGGAAACCCACGCAGACACGAGGAGAATGTGCAAACTCCACACAGACAGTGACCCGAGCCGGGAATTGAACCCGGGACCCTGGAGCTGTGAAGCAGCAGTGCTAACCACTGTGCTACCGTGCCGCCCTCATTTTTGTTCTTATTCTGAGGTTTCCAGCATCTGAAGTATTTTGCTTTTGTATCTGTCCTTTTTTTAATGGTTTTGTCAGAGTTTCTGCACTAATCAGTGTGGGGTGGTCAGGGTGACTCTCCTGGTACAGTCTGTACGAACTGTGAGGAGGCTTCTAAACAGAATGGAGAAAGGCATAAACCTCTGGAAAAATCAAACCAGTCCAAAGATGTGCAAGTTAGGTAGATTGGCCATGCTAAATTGTCCCTTAGTGTCCTGAGATGTGCAAGTTAGGTGGATTGGCCATGCTAAATTGCCCCTTTATGTCTGGAGATGTGTAGGTTAGGTGGATCAGCAATGTTAAATACACAGGGTTACATGGGGATAAACTGGGGCGGGGGGGGCAGTGGGCCTGGCGTAAAATGCTCTTTGTCGAAGAGTCAGTGCAGACTTGATGGGCTGAATGGCCTCCTTCTGCACTGTCAGAATCCTATGATCCTCTGCGTTAGAGGCTCCAGTGATGAGTGCTTTCAAAGGAGTGTCCCTTTAAGCAGCATCTTGAGCATTTGTAGTGAGGCACACACAAATGTCTACCTCTGTCCGTGATGAGGCATTAGGACCCTGATTGAAATATATGAATAAGGCTCCAGTCTGGTTCCTGCAGGAACTGATCCAGATGGCAGCAGACAGATCGGGAGCTGAAACTGAGCAGTTCATTGTGATTCTGGGAGCGTTGCTGTCCCACTCCACACCGAGTCACTGATAATCAGACCCAATGAGTGGGATTTCCACTCCCCCCCAGGGCCGGCTTTGCGGCTCGGACGTGGCCTGCCATTGGTTGGCAGTGGGATCAAATTCTAGTTGTCCGCACCCTCCGGGGCCAGGGCTCCGGTGGTGGGCGCTCACCCTCGACAGGATCTGTGCCAGGGCACGGTGGCACAGTAGTTAGCACTGCTGCCTCACAGCACCAGGGACCCGGGTTTGATTCCCGGCTCGGGTCACTGTCTGTGTGGTGTTTGCACATCCTTCCCGTGTCTGCGTGGGTTTCCTCCAGGTGCTCCGGTTTCCTCCCACAGTCCGAAAGACGTGCTGGTTAGGCGCTTTGACCCGAACAGGCACCGGACTGTGACGACCAGGGGAATTTCACAGTAACTTCATTGCAGTGTTAATGTAAGCCTCAATTGTGACTAATAAATAAACTTTAACTTTAAGATTCTGCTGACAGGAATGGCCGGAAAATCCCGCCCTTTGACCAGAAGCAACAACGCCTGCGACGGAGGTGGAGGAATAATGTTTTGAATCAGATATCGAAGAAGATCTGTGCACATGTAGCCAGCCGCACTCGGAGGACTCGGGAGGTCTGCTCGTGACGCAACCGGAGGATTGGGGCTCAAAAATCTCTCCCTTATGTTCAAAAGCCAAACTTAGTGATGCTGATCACAATCTTAACCCAAAGCCGATGATGCAGGAGGCCAGAAGGGCAGCATCCCCATCAGAGCAGCAAACTCCTTTCATTCCAGTGGAGCACTTTCCTGAATGAACAATCAAACCCCAGAGCTGTACCAATAAGCTTCCTGATAAACAACCAAGACAGAAAGATCTTTACCTTAATTCAACTCTACACGCAGAATCACGCCAGATCCGTTACGAATGTAGCCTTCGTAAGGCTTCAGTTTTTTAATTAAATGATCGATGAAAGACAGGAATCCCAGAGGGTTGTTGAAACCTCTCTCTCGCATCTATCCTCATTCACAGGATTGCTCAGATTCTTCCCAGTGGAGCTTTGGACCAATTCAGTGAAAAGAAAATTGCTGCTTACATCGAATGTTTAAAAACCAGTACCGGACGGAGGTTAGAAGCAAATGCAATCTCAATTAGAGCCTTTACCAGTGCAAATAGCACAGTCCCTGCAAATGTAGATTTAGGAGCCCAAACCTTGCACCATTGCAGAGATATTTTCCTCATGGTTGTCTGGCGAATCAACATTTCAGTTTTATAGATTTAAAAATGAGATCCACTCCACATTTCCAAGAACGTTAATAAAGCTAAAGTAACTCACACAATAATATAAAATGTTCCATGTAATCAACGTCCTCGACTGAATATCTTGTTAAGTATATTTTTGCTTAATGAATGGAAATTGAAAATCTCCAATTATTTTCGGCCTGTAATCACCATAAATGAGCTGAATGCATTTTAGCGATAAATTCGAACAAAGTGAATGCCTTTGCAAGCTCAAGTTTGCAGATATAATTGATGTAATTGAAACTTACAGAATTCTGAGAGGCTCACTTAGAGTGGATGTGGAGAGGATGTTTCCACTAGTGGGAGGGACCAGAACTTGAGGGCACAACCTCAAAGTGAAGGGACACTCCTTTGAAATAGAGATGAGGAGGAATTTCATTAGCCAGAGGGTGGTGAATCTGTGGAATTCATTGCCACAGAGGGCTGTAGAGGTCCATAAGACCAGAAGACATGAATTAGGCCACTCAGCCCATCGAGTCTGCTCTGCCATTCAATCATGGCTGATATTTTTCTCATCCTCATTTTCCTGCCTTTTCCCCATAACCCCTGATCCCCTTATTAATCAAGAACCTATCTATCTCTGTCTTAAAGACACTCAATGACCTGGCCTCCACAGCCTTCTGCGGCAAAGAATTCCACAGATTCATCCCTCTCTGGCTGAAGAAATTCCTCCTCATCTCTGTTTTAAAGATCACCCCTTTATCCTGAAGTTGTGCCCTCTGGTTCTAGTTTTTCCTACTAGTGGAAACATCCTCTCCATGTCCACTTTATCCAGGCCTCGCAATATCCTGTAAGTTTCAATAAGATCCCCCTCATCCTTCTAAACATCTGGTCAGGTCAGGTCACTGAGTGTCTTTCAGACAGAGATAGATAGATTCTTAGTCAATAAGGGGATCAAGGGTTATGGGGAGAAGGCAGGAGAATGGGGATGAGAATCATATCAGCCATGATTGAATGGTGGAGCAGACTCGATGAGCCGAATGGCCTAATTCTGCTCCTATATCTGATGGTCTTATATTCTTCAGTACAATTGTCAATCAAGCAAACTACAAGCTCAGACTGGAGAAAGATCTACGGTTAAACTTCAGTGTGATCAAGAAATTATACAACAGAAGTTTCGAACAACCAACCTTTCCCTCTGAAGGCCCAAAAGGTCTTACTAAGTTATTAATATTAAGTTTATTTATTAGTGTCACAAGTGGGCTTATATTAACACTGCTATGAAGCTACTGTGAAAATCCCCTAGTCGCCACACTCTGGCATCTGTTCAGGTCAATGCACCGAACCAGCACGTCTTTCAGACTGTGGGAGGAAACCGGGGCACCCAGAGGAAACCCACGCAGACACAGGGAGAACGTGCAAACTCCACACAGACAGTGACCCAAGCCGGGAATCCAACCCGGGTCCCTGGCGCTGTGAGGCAGCAGTGCTAATCACTGTGCCACCGTGTCGCCCACCCTGTTCATTCAGTTAACAGGAAAGGAATGTATACAGCTTCAGAAACACTGAGATGAGAGGAGACAGTATCCTGGTATCTTAACCTGAAACAAGTCAACATTAATTCTGACCGAAGACGGAACAGCCGGAAATGTACTTTCTGGATTTACAACTTCTCACCAAATTCAGCCTATTTTTGTGTTTGCAAAAAAGGACATTTTATATTTTAATACTGACAGCCTGTCACGTGAGATATTCCATCCTAACAAAGGGTGATGCCGCGAGAAGATTTCCCCCAACTTTGGTTCATTGGAAACAAAAGCAAAACTTTGCCAAGGAAAAGCAGCTCATCCAATTGGAAACATTCTCACCCGCTGCGCTGAAAGATGTCACTCACGTTTATTTTCTTTCTTAGACCATAAGACCATAAGACATAGGAGCGGAAGTAAGGCCATTCGGCCCATCGAGTCCACTCCACCATTCAATCATGGTTGATTTCAACTCCATTTACCCGCTCTCTCCCCATAGCCCTTAATTCCTCGAGAAATCAAGAATTTATCAATTTCTGTCTTGAAGACGCTCAACGTCTCGGCCTCCACAGCCCTCTGTGGCAATGAATTCCACAGACCCACCACTCTCTGGCTGAAGAAATTTCTCCTCATCTCTGTTCTAAAGTGACTCCCTTTTATTCTAAGGCTGTGCCCCCGCGTCCTAGTCTCCCCTGTTAATGGAAACAACTTCCCTACGTCCATCCTATCTAAGCCGTTCATTATCTTGTAAGTTTCTATCAGATCTCCCCTCAACCTCCTAAACTCCAATGAATATAATCCCACGATCCTCAGACGTTCATCGTATGTCAGGCCTACCATTCCTGGGATCATCCGTGTGAATCTCCGCTGGACCCGCTCCAGTGCCAGTATGTCCTTCCTGAGGTGTGGGGCCCAAAATTGCTCACAGTACTCCAAATGGGGCCTAACCAGTGCTTTATAAAGCCTCAGAAGTACATCCCTGATTCTTCAGTGGTATGTGGGCATCGCTGGCAAGGTGGCATGGTGGCATAGTGGGTAGCATTGTTGCCTCACTGCGCCAGGGACCCTGGTTCAATTCGGGTCATTACCTGTGTGGAATTTGTACATTCTCCCCGTGTCTGTGTGGGTTTCCTCCGGGTGCTCCGATTTCCTCCCACAGTCCAAAGATACGCAGGTTAGGTTGATTCGCTGTGCTAAATTAACCCTAGTGTCAGGGGATTAGCAGGATACATATGAGGTTTACGGGAATAGGGTCTGGGTGAGATTGTGGTCGATGCAGACTCGATGAGTTGAATGGCCTCCTTCTGCACTATAGGGATTCTATGACATTGTTTGCCCACCTATAATTTATTTTGAGCTGAGTGGTTTGCTAAGCCATTAATTGTCATACGTACATATGTGTGAACAAACATGTCTCCCCCGGCCCAGGGATGACGAGTCTTTTAAATCTCTGTTCAATTTGACGGGACGGTAATACCCTGCCAGCTGGGAGGAACCATGAAATCCTGGACAATGAAATGTTGTGGAGTAGTTCTATTGGTTAAAATGAGGTGTTTGGATTTGTGTTTAAATGTAAATGGTCCCAAAATGGATTACCAGAATTGCTGGCTGGCTTCAAGCCAGAAAGCTGAGAGTGGGAGTAAAGGATATTTACCCAAGTGGCAGGAAGCGGGGAAGTGGTGTCCCGCAAGGATCAGGCGATAGCCTAATGGTATTATTGCTAGAGTATTAATCCAGAAACTCAGCCAATGTTCTGAGGACCGGGGTTCGAATCCCGTCATGGCCGATGGTGGAATTTGAATTCAGTAAAAAATATCTGGAACTAAGAATCTACTGATGACCATGAAACCATTGTCGATTGTCGGAAAAACCCATCTGGTTCACTAATGTCCTTTAGGGATGGAAATCTGCCGTCCTTACCTGGTCTGGCCTACATGTGACTCCAGATCCACAGCAATGTGGTTGATTCTCAACTGCCCTCGGGCAACTAGGGATGGGCAATAAATGCTGGCCAATCAGTGACACCCATGTCCCACGAATGAATTTTTAAAAATGCACCACACACAGGAGACTGTTAAGGTAAACCTGCGCCTAGAAAGATCTGCTGCCAATCGGACAGGATACTGGCGATGAAAAAAACGTTTTGGACAGGTCTCTGGTTCAGGATTTTCCTCGCGTGCATTTTCTGCTTCTGATTTGCGTTTGCCTCCAAAGGAGGGAGCACCATTTTTTGACAGTTGCGCCAGGTGCTGCGATGGAATCAGTGGCTGCATGCGTATTGGAACATTTAAGAACCATTAAACTTCCTGGAGAAATATATCAAAAACTAAATGAACGCCACGCAGCAGACTAAAAAAGAATAGAGTCGAGTGAGCCCACAAATGAGCTTGCGGCCATCCAGATGGCCACAAGTAGAAAGTCTTCAACCCAACTACAAACTCCCATTGATCTGCCTGGAAATAAATACTACACTGGCAGTGAAAAAAAAATAAACTTTACTGATTTCACACTGACAAAATCAACAGCAATCACACACGCGTGACCTGCAGTGTCAGAAACCAGGCATTACATTGGGAGATGCAGACAGCAAAAATACCACCAACCCAAACTGAAAGGTACAAAACACAAAAATCAAAGCCCCGAACTCAACCGTGCGAATGATGATGGTTCTCTCAGCAATCAGTGCTAATTCTTGGTAAAACTCACAGCAAGCTCTGGCACCGGCACATGAGTGTCTAAAAGCAGAAACTTAAGTTTTTTTTAAGTTTATCTATTAGTGTCACAAGTAGGCTTACATTAACACTGCAATGAAGTTACTGTGAAAATCCCCTAGTCGCCACACTCCGGTACGCTGAGGGAGAATTTAGCCTGGCCAATGCACCTAACCAGCACGTCTTTCAGACTGGGGGAGGAAACCGGAGCACCCGGAGGAAACCCACGCAGACACAGGGAGAATGTGCAAACTCTGCACAGACAGTGACCCAAGGCTGGAATTGAACCTGGGTCCCTGGCGCTGTGAGGCAGCCGTGCTAACCACTGTGCCACCGAGCTGCCCATCTCAAGCTGGTGCCAGTGATATCCTCCTCCTCTAACGGGTACACCGATGCATTCCTTACCAAGAGAATCTGCACAGAAGTCACTGTCAGTGCATCAGCTTAGGAGAGTTATTCAATACCAGCCATTAAAAATATCAGCCATTATTGAATGGCGGAGCTGACTCGATGGGCTGAGTGGCCTAATTCTGCTCCTATGTCTTATGGTCTTATGGTCACTCACTCTGCAAATGGTTGCAACAGCTAAGACTTATTCCGTCCAGAGTAATTGAGCTTTTAATGGCCGCAATGATCTTGATGGGGACCAGTACAGCTTTAATAAAAGAATTCAGACTGAAGGGACCACAACTGTGGCTTTCCTCAGGGCCTTGGGGTACACACCCATTGTCGATTGTCAGAAAAACCCATCCGGTTAACTAATGTCCTTTAGGGAAGGAAATCTGCCATCCTTACCCATTCTGGCCTACATGTGACTCCAGAGCCACAGCAATGTGGTTGACTCTCAGCTGCCCTCGGTCAACTAGGGATGGGCAATAAAAGCTGGCCAACCAGCGATGCCTTGTCCCACGAATGAATAAAAAAATACAGTGGCAGACGGTTGGGGAATGGGCTGGAATCCAGACGTGCTGGGTCTTCACCCTAAAGTGAAACAGAGCTTCTCCCTGGGGCTGATGGATATTTCATCCATCCATGACATAAGGAAAGGAGTGGGGCAAGGTGTGAGGGACATCATAGAACATAGAACATAGAACAGTACAGCACATCAGTCGCTAGATTTTCCATGGCTCTTACCTTGTACATACCCCCTGCCTCTGGATATTCCAGCAGGGTCAGGAGGAGAGGGTGGTGACCAGATTCCGTGTCCACTGCACTTCTGGCAACAGATAAAAAATGTTGGCCCCATCCAGGGCAGCACGGTGGCACAGTGGTCAGCACTGCTGCCTCACAGCACCAGGGACCTGAGTTCAATTCTAGCCTCAGGTCACTGTCTGTGTGGAGTTTGCACGTTCTCCCCGTGTCTGTGAGTTTCTCCCGGGTGCTCCGGTTTCCTCCCACAGTCTGAAAGATGTGCTGGTAGGTTGATTCGCCATGGTAAATTGCCCCTTAATGTCAAGGGGTTACAGGGATAGAGCCTGGGTACGATTGTTGTTGGTGCAGGTTTGATGGGACAAATGACCTGCTGCCCTGTAGGGATTCTATCATTCCATGATTTTGAGTGTTAACAGCAAGGTAGTGCTCAAGGGGACTAATGTAATCCATTTTGAGGCATTCCAAGGACTTCATCTCGCCTTTCTTTTACTGTTAGATTTTTCTGACTGCTCGTGGTTGATTTGTTTCATTCCTACATCCTCAGCCATGTGTTGCTGGCAGGTTTGCTAACTGCGAGCTCAATACCTACCTCTTCAATTCTTATTTGTTGCTGTTTTACCCTTGATAATTAAGTGCAAAACAAATTTGCACGAAGTGTGTTATGACTGACAAATTTTGAATGCAAAGTTTGGGGCGGCACAGTGGCACAGTGGTTAGCACTGCTGCCTCTCAGCGTCAGGGACCCAGGTTCAATTCCCAGCTTGGGTCACTGTCTGTGTGGAGTCGACACGTTCTCCCCGTGTCTGTGTGGGTTTCCTCCGGGTGCTCCGGTTTCCTCCCACAGTCCAAAAGACGTGCTGGTTAGATACATTGGCCATGCTAAATTCTCCCTCAGTGTACCCGAACAGGCACCGGAGTGTGGCGATTAGGGGATTTTCACAGTAACTTCATTGCAGTGTTAATGTAAACCTACTTGTGACACTAATAAATAAGCTTTAAAAAAACAATATATATCGTTGCACAAATATACACAGATATCCTCTGAAGTGGACCATCATGAATTAATGTACATATTGATTCCATTACACTAAGAGTCCACTTGCCAACCAGCACTTGCTTCCCATGCAGTGTAGGTTATTCCCTTTACAATTTGGTATTCTTGTGAATTGTCCTGATAAGTGCAAGATGAAAAGCTTTGATAACATGTCTTTTTTCAGCATTACTCAAATTCTGTACTACCAAATGACTATTTGTAACACTAGGGTGTTAATTTAATGCATAATTTGTTGTCAGATAGACTGTACCCACCCTCTTTTTAATTGGGGACCATAGTTTTGTTTTTGGTGTGGTTCTGCACCTATTCCATCTCCTGTGTTCCTTTCAGAATCATGCAGAACTAGTTTAAACGGTCCCTTCGTTCTGCTGAAATATTTATCGTGTAGCGGGACTGATCCTTGGCCAAGTGTCTGGGATGTCCCAACCAACAGCATGCAGTCTTCAGCTGGCGCAGTCGCTTGAGATATTACTGTGTCTGGACCGAGATAGAACATTTCTTCTTTGGCCTGCCAAGTAGAGTTGGAATAGTGCATCACCGCACACTTTTAGACCTTGTAAAACGCTGATATTTTTCACAGTGGGTTGGGAATCAATGGCTGAACAAGGCTAGACTACTGACCCATGGGACAGTGTCTTCCAGATGTTCTTCTTGCTCACCTAAAAATGTCAGTCCATCAAACATCTGGGGGACAAATACATTTTGGCTCTTTCCTTACATATATCTAAGTTAGTCCTATCCATTTCATGGATTGAACTTTTTATAGTGGATGTCCTGATGCTCCAGACACACAAGAAAACCTTCGAGAGCTCAGCTCCAGGCCGTCAATGAGCCAGCTCGCAGGATTGATTGGAGGACAGGGGTAGCAGGGATGCCTTGCATCCAGCAGAGTGACACTTAGTGATCACAGAAAAGAAACAAGGTTGACAGCCGACGTGTACACGGCATTCCTCATTCACCTGGAACACATGAGACAGATTGCTTAACCATCCAGAACATGAAGGGTATCTGCCTCGCCTCTGGCCCTCCCCTATGGAAGGAAAGTCTGCAGCATCCAGACAGTGTATCTTGGTCACCAGCAAGCTGAGTTCTCGCTCCAAACCCCCTCACCAGCTCTCCAGACGCTAACACAGGGGATGACCAACTCTATTTCTTTTTATTCATTTGTGGGACATGGGTGTCGCTGACTGGCCAGCATTTATTGCCCATCCCTAGTTGCCCTTGAGAAGGTGGTGGTGAGCTGCCATCTTGAATCGCTACAGTCCATGTTCTATGGGTTGACCCACAATGCCATTAGGGCAGGACTTCTAGGATTTTGGCCCAGTGACTGCGAAGGAACAGCAATATATTTCCAAGTCAGGATGGTGAGTGGCTTAGTGGGGAACTTGCAGGTGGTGGCGTTCCCATGTATCTGCTGCCCTTGTCCTTCTAGATAGAAGTGGTTGTGGGTTTGGAAGGTGCTGTTCAATCTTTGGTGAATTGCTGCCGTGCACCTTGTAGATAGTACACACTGCTGCTACTGAGCGTCAGTGGTGGAGAGAGTGGATGTTTGTGAATGTGGTGCCAATCAAGCGGGGCTGCTTTGTCCTGGATGGTGTCAAGTTTCTTGATCCCCTCACTCTTTGAGGTCTCCAATTCCTTCTGCTTGCTGTTACCCACTCTCTGTCCTCATGGATTCTGCCTCTGGCTACACTCCAGCCCTCACTTGGAGCTTCTGAATCCTCCTCCCAATTCAGACCCCTCTCAGGACTCAGCCTCAGAAGACACCAGTCTCCTCCATTGCCACCTAACATGGAGGTTCAGCCAGCAGAACTCTGTGGAGTTCTGTGCCGAATGTTCCCGCACAGAATGTCCATTGGAAAGCAGAGTCCGGCATCCAGCAGTGCGCCAAAGCCCAGGGTCAGGAGTTGGGGCTCAGTGTAACTCTGCCCGCTCCAAGCTCTTCCAAAACAGGATGAAGGCAAGCTGGCAGAGAGATGAATCTGAGCCAGCCCGAGTTTCAAGTTAAATGCAACCTTAGACCTTAATTAAAATGGCAACGGTTTGCCGTGTGTGCCAAGCGGACCCCACAGGGTAGTTCAATTCAAATTTCATCACCTACAGTAGGGTGGGATTTGAACCCGGGTCCCCGGAGCATGACTCTGGGTCTCTGGATTACTAGTCCAGTGATAATACCACGACACTGCCATCTCCATTGAAAGCGCACATGTATCTGAGGCAGAGAGAAAACACAAGGAGAGGAACGCACATCCCTGCAACTTATCCAAAACACTACCATCTGCAATAACGTGTCCTATTTGCTGCCAAACCGCCTCGTTACAAATAGTCCTCAGCAGTTTCCGACAGAGCCCTACCAAACAAACAATATGGTGTATACAAACATACAAATTAGAAACAGGAGTTGGTCACTTGGCCCCTTAAGCCATTTAATAACATCGAATCCCTACAGTGCATAAGGAGGCCATTTGGCCCATCAAGTCTGCACCAACCACAATCTCACCCAGACCCTATTCCCGCAATCCCACATATTTACCTTGCTAATCCCCCTGACACTAATGGATAATTTAGCATGGCCAATCAACCTAACCCTCCCATCTTTGGACTGTGGGGGGAAACCGGAGCACCCGGAGGAAACCCACGCAGACACGGGGAGAATGTGCCAACTCCACACAGTGACCTGAGGCCGGAATTGAACAGGGGTGTCTGGCGCTGTGAGGCAGCAATGCTAACCATTGTGCCACCATGCCGCCTCCTAACATCTAATCGCAAACCCAACTCCACATTCACGGCTATCCTCATTAACTTCTCACACCCTTGTTAATCAAGGATCTATCTCTCTCTGCCTTAAAAATATTCAAACATTCTGCTTCCACTGCCTTTTGAGGAAGTGAGTTCCAAACACTCACAATCCCCTGGGAGAAAAAACATTCTCCTCTTTGTCTGAAATGGGCGATTCCTTATTTTTAATCGGTGACCCCTAGTTCTA